>NC_007268.2:600000-900000 GCF_000002725.2 Leishmania major strain Friedlin | reverse complement strand
CACACATGTTGTGCTCGCAGAGGGGATACTACCACTCAAGCGAAGAGTCTGGATTCGAGGAGGGAGTGGGAACGGAAGTGTGGGGCTGTCGAGTCGAAAATAAGCGACCGTGACGTCGGGGTGTGAGAGGTGTAAGCGTGAGGGTTGGGAGGGTGGGGGCCATGCAACAATGCCAGCGCAAGAGGGGTATACCAAGCTTGTGTAGGATGGTCTTTCTTGTTTTTCTTTTTCGTTTGGCTTGGGCGCCTCGTTCGCGTCGGCGTTTTGTGTTTCCGCGGACGTCGGGGCACAGCGACAGGCGTGCTCCACTCAGTCAGTCTCTCCGTCTGCTGTGTGCACTGTGCGACGAGGAAGCACACATGACGACCTCCCACCCCTTCCCAAAGAAAAAACAAAAAGGGACATGAAGAGGCCATGTCACTGGATGGTCGCGCGTGTGCGCTAGCGACAAGCCGTATGTTGTCTTCTCTTCAGTTGCCGAGCTAGCACAGACTCGTCTGCCCTTAGCGCGACTCACCCACCCCCTGTTCAGTTGGTTCTCGCTCGGCAAAGATGTCACCAGAGGAGGAGGTGGATGGGATGTTTCGTTAGTGGCACCACCTACCTAGATGCACCTGACCCATCGTGATAACAGTGACGGTGGTGTTTTTGTGAGCAGCAGTGCAAGGAGAAACTGACCGGACGTACTCGTGAGGCAATACAGGCTACTTGTTCGTGCCCTTCTCAATTTTTATAATGTACGCTCGCTTGGTGCGATCCTCCCGTTCTTTGTTTGTTTTCCCCCTGTTGTGCTTCTCTCTCTGCGGCCCGCCCCTTCCCCCTCCCTTCTTCGTCCTCTAAGAGTCTTCCGCATTTTAGTTTCGTGAGTGCCTGGTTTTCCTTGTTCATCTCCACCTCTTCGCTCTTCCTCTCCCCGTGCCTCTCTCCTTCTCCACACGAAGACACACGCATACACGCACCTGCCTCGATGCCAGCACCTCGCGGCTGTTTAGTTTGTATGGCTTACTTTCTTCGTTGCACCCGTCAAAGCTTCGACGAAACACGAAAGGAGTCGGGGGAGACGCGCAACGGGAGGATCACTGCTTCACCTCGCTCCTTCCATGCTTTCCGCCACCGTGTCTTTCCTCATCTCCCCGCGTCTTTTTTTTTTTTTTGCTCTCCCTGATGACGGATGGGGAGGGGGGGGCACACACCTCCGTGCGTGGCGTCTCACGGTCCCGTACCTCTCCCTCCCCCACTCTGTGGCGAAAGTCAGGCAGCCCCCACACCCCCACCCCTGCCAGTGCCGAACCGCTTCTGGTGGTGACAGGGTCAGGTGCCCACTCCACAGGGGGGAGGCCAGCGCGACTCCTGTTGGCAGTCAGGCCCTGGACGGCGTGTTGCTGGAGCGGCCGGTGACTGTGAAGGCGCTTGTGCCGTCCTCGCGATGGGCCGAGCGATGACGGGCCTGTGTGGCCGGGCCGGGGGTGAGAGCGGGTGGCTGGGCTCATGCTCCATGGCGGCGAATGGCCGCGCTGCAGCAGAAAAGGGCATAAAAACAAATTCTTCGGAGGCATTCGCGAATCTGTGAACCCCAGGGGCCAATCTTGCTTATACGTACGCACGGTCACGCAGCAAGGCACCCTTGCAGATCACCCGCCGATCGAACGGGCGTATGTGTGCCTGTTTAGTTACGTCTACTCTGCCACCTGCTGCCTCTTCCCCCTGATTCGTCTCCTGTCAACCCATCCACTCGAGCACGTGTACACACAGGCACACAGAGACATAAAAACGCTGCTTTCCCTAGCGGTGGGCTAGATTGCGTCACCATTCGTGTCTTCCTCTGTCGATAATCCATCACATGCGGCAGCCACTCGCATGTGACATATTGCTGCTACCACGAGTGTTGCGGCTGCTGCTCTCTTCGCCGTCGGGCGCGCGTCGTTCTTTTGCCTTTGGTGCTTCCCTTTTCTGTTCGCTTTCACCGGCTGACCGCCGTGTGACGTCTCACTCTTGTGGCTGGCATTGTTGACCTGCTGATTCTTCAATCCACAACGAGGTTTGTTTACTCGCTTGCGTTCACGGTCGGCGTTAGAGTTGTTTGGACAGTTGCACGGTCACCCCTTTCCATATCGGCGCACCGCTTGCGTTTTTCGTCGCCCTCGTCTGTCGCTCGCGCGGGTTTAGTGCTTGTCCTTTGTCTGCCTCGCGTCCTCGAGGAGGCGGTCGAAGGGGTCCATTCCGTATGGAAGACACCCACACGCGCGCGATCGAGAAGCCCGCTTCCCCCTTCCCCTGCATAGGCGCACCGACACGCGCTCCTGTCGACGGTCACGCGTGGTATCTTGCTTTTCGTTGTCGTCTGCATCACATGCGTGTCTGCTGCTGCCAACACCGGGCGACTGATTGAACAACGTGCTGTGAGAGGTGGGAGAGAGGAATCGTCCCACCGGGGGAAGGGTGAGGTGGGAGGGCACGGCACAAGCGTAGGCGCTCCTCTAGAGCTTCTTTTTTTGTATATTTCTGCTCTTCCCTGCTTGCCTTCTGAACAGGGCCGACAACGGTGTAGGCGTGCCGCCGTGATTGTCGGCCAGCGATGAGCGCGTCCACATCAGCGTCTTTGGAGGATGGTGCGCCGGCGGGTTCAGTGACAACAACGCCAGCGCACGGCGATTGCAGCACCGCTCCGCCGTCTGCATCGGCAGACACGGTGCCGTCCTCAGACTTCCTGAAGTATCTTACTGAGAAGGCGGCGCTACTAAACCTATTCAGGGAGGGCCAACTTCAGCGAGCGGCAACAACGGCGTCAGACTCAACAAAGACTCTCCCACACGTGTGTGAAGCAGCACCGCACGATGCCGTCGGTCTACCGACGGTGGTGGCGGCCAACCGACCGTGTACACCGCCACCCGCTCGGGCCACTGCGCTGCCCGGCTCCATTTCTGACAAGATACCCTTTAACACCTTTCTGTCGCACCTGGCCCTGCCAGGCGTACACACGGGTGCAGAGCGCACGACGGATTCGCCTACGCCGATGCAAGACGGCGGGCTTGGCAGTGGGGCGGAGGGAGTCGACAGCACGAGGGCCGTACCCGAGAACCGTGCGCCGTCGTCGACCTCGTCGCCGCCGCATGTCCATCAGCTGCGGTCGAGACAGTTTTTTCTCCCTGCCCTTTGTGAGGTGTGCAAGGCGACGGTTCTGAAAGCGAAGATGTGGTCGCAACCACAGCCGCAGCAGGCGATGTTGACGACGCCGCAGTCGGGAACTGCCTCGTCGCCGCCCTTCGCTCTGTTATCGTTTCTTGCATCACCCACAACGCCATCTGAGGTGGCGTGCTCTCTGTTACCTGCAACGGCGACCCCCTCCTCCTCGTCGACGTCCTCGCCAGCTGTGGCTGCTGTTGCTGCAGCTCCGTCTCAGCCGTTTCTTGGATTCGGCACGGAAGGCTACCGATGCAATATCTGCGGCCTTGTGTTGCACATTCACTGCCTCGCCAAGATGCGGCTGGTGCACGAGTGCGAGGTCCTTGCTCCAGTCGCGCATCCGATGCCGTCCACCTTGCCGACATCGGCTTTATCTTCCTCTTCCACCTCTGCGCCCACGACGTCGGCGGCGGTGGAAACGGGCACTGCATCATCCTCGATAGTTAGCGGACCCTTTTCGTGGGATAGCGCCAAGGCAATGCTGGTGAGCTACCTCGACCCTGACGACAGCGCCAACAACCTCCGCGACGCCAATGCGAAGGCCGTGCTTAGGGGTGTGTACGCGCTGCTCGACACGGTGATTGCGCGCTATCCGACGTTGACGCCGCTTACTTTGTTGAAACGGTACTCGACGATGCAGGATCTGAGCAACGCGCATCAGGCGCTATATGCAGCGTGTGCGGCATCTCTGGACGACACGGCGCTCCTCCGCAGCATCAGCTGGGATGAGGTGCGACTGCACTGGAAAGCTCAGACTGGTGTCACCGCCACCACATGCACCACGCCCGCCTTCGCGGCCCTTCGGCCGCTGCGCGTGGACAAGTCCGTCCTCGACAATCTCAAGACGAGTGTGAAGGGTGCCGGCGGCAAGGGCTTCTTCTCGTCCCCCTTCTTGCGAAAGGGGGCGGCAACACCGATGACGGCACAGCGGGCGGCATCCGGTGATAATGATGACGTCGCGTCATCAACGTGGCCCCTCGCTCATTATCCGGTGCAGCTGCTGCTCTGGCAGGCCATGCGGTACGCTACGGCAGTCTACGGCGAAGTGTACCGGCGCGGCTCCCTCTCCTCCACATTCTCGGTCGCACTGCTCTTTACGATCAAACGCAGCGGCGCCGAAGTATCGAAGCAGGAAAATGACTCAGCGGTGACGAGCCTGCTGGAGCTGCCACCGAGTGCTCTGCGGCTGTCGCGGTGGGCCTCACAGGCTACCGAGCCGAGCTACGCCCTCCTCGTGGACGACGTCGCCGGCCGCATCGTCGTTTCCTTCCGTGGAACGTTGAACACGTTCGACATCATGACAGACCTCGCGGCGGTCAGCCAGCCATTTTGTGGTGGCTACGCCCATCAAGGTGCAGCGGAAGTGGTGAATACGCTATTTGATCAGCGGGCCTCGCGGTATGGGGAGAGAGTGGAGCGACAAAGGAAAGCAGCCACAGCTGCGACGGCGGTCGAGGCGGTCACAGACGCGACTCCGTCCTCTCCAGCGAAGAGAGTCGTGGGTGTGGAGGAGCAGACATCGCTTAGTGCCACCGACAGTGAAACAGATGGCATCGGTGCCCCGGAAGCGACCAAGGAGCCGGTGATGGTCGCCCTGAAGCCGTATGCGCTGCAGCCGCTGGACACACCAGATGGCCTTCTCGACGGGCTCGAGCAGCTTGCGGCGGAGAACCCGTCCTATTCGATTCTCATCACAGGCCACTCGCTCGGCGGCGGTGTTGCTGTGCTCTTCGCCACTCGGTTGCGCTATGACGAGGTACTACCGCCGGCTGTGCTCAAGCGCATTCACGTGATCGCGTTTGCACCGATGCCGACCTTGTCCCTGCCAGCTGCTTCGTGTTTTGACCAAGTGAGCTGCGCGCGGGCCGACGGCGGCTACGGCCGTCGCGATGTGCCGCAACAGAGCGCTCCAGTGGGCGCGTGCTTTCCGGTATGGAGTGTTGTGAACGGCTTTGACTGCGTGCCGCGACTGCAGGTGAATACCATTGATCGACTGCTGCGGCAAGTGGTCGGACCTCAGATCGCTGCCTCTGCCGAGGTGTCGTCGGCTGCGGCCCCGGCCGCCACAGATGCACGGCAGCAAGTACTTCGAGATTTGCGTGAGCGTGACATAGCGACATACGGCGTGGCTTCCGGCGCGCATGCGGAAACGGAGATGGTAGACATGCCCACAGCGCCCACCAAGGCCGCCGCGACGGAGGCCCCATTGCCGTGCGTACACGACAACGCCATGCCAACAGCAGTGGATGATACCGTGGAGGACGCCGCGCACACCTCAGTTTCTGAGGCGATGATTAGAGTGTGCACATCGGTGGACAGTGGCGCTCAGGGGGCATCAAATCTCAAGAGCTTACCTTCGAAGAGCGAGGACAGGAGGCACGAGGCGCGGGATCTCTCTCACGAGCTTCACCACCCTGGACGGGTGCTGCTACTCACCTCGCCGTGGGACGGCATGACGAACCGCCTGGTGGACGTGCCACGTGGCCATCCTGTCATGCACGAGCTGTTCCTTATGAAGTCCATGCTGATGCAGCACATGTTGGACTCGTACAGCGCGTCACTAGGAGAGATACATGAAGATCCACGACACGCAAGCAGAGAGGAGCGGAGCTAGGTAGCGTGGTGCCGACGAGTGTCTGGGGGGGGGCTATACAGGGCACGACACTTGCCCCCTCCCTAACCTCTACCTCTGGCTGTAGCGGTGAGGCTCGGTTGGTGGAAGCAGGTGCACCGCTCTCACAGAGCTGACGGTGACACGAGAGTGGTGTGGTGGTGAGGCCGGAGATGCCGGGGAGAGGCGACGGAGCGGGATGAGCAGAGTTCGAGGCGCTTCCGCCTTGATTGCAGGGGTGAGTGTGCTGGAGAAGGGGGAGGGTCCTACGATGGCAGGGTAGCTTTCTCTTTACGTGTGCTTTCAGATGCCCAATGTGTGAGAGCTTCTGCTGGAGCTTGGTGGCGGGTGGTGGTGTTGGTGAAAGCATAGGGAGAACAAATACGAACCCGGCAAGCGCGTCGAGCGTGCAAGGGTGAGCAGGCAGTGGAGTGGAAGGGGTTTGTGTGTACGTGTGTATATGTCTGAGCACAACCGCCCAGAGTCGTGATCGAAGGTTGCCGGAAGTTTAGAGCGGACACGAGGAAGGGGGAGGGGGGCACTTCTGCGCGGGTGATGAGCAGCATCCATTGCGATGGGCGCTGGGCCGTGAGTGGGGGCGGTCCACGCACCTAGTGATAGACGCGCATGTGCACAGGTACGCACGCTACAACGACACGCACACACTCAGACTGATATACGCACAAAACAGAAAACAAACAACAAACGTACGCATACATGCACCGACCTTGAGGTGTGCCACACTCATGACCCCATGCAACGAGAAGGGACAGGGGGGGGCAACCCCGCCCGCCCACCCACCCACCCACCACCACCGGAGCAGCAGTGACTAACAGTGCAGTAGCAGGAAGCAGCTGCAGAAAGCGCAGTGAGTGGGCCAACGCTTCACCTGTTGGCGTGCTAACGATGACGTGATCGCGACAGCGATACCTCTATGTACATGCACACAGCAACGCCAGCGCTGGAGCAATGCATGCTTCAGTGGCAGAGAAGCGACGACAGCAACTACAACGGCAGCAGCAGGGAGAGTGAAGATGGTTCACTGGATGGGGTCTGTGTATTTCCTCGTGGATGGGTGGGCGACGCATGGCGGGCATCGAGAGGGGGTGGATGCATTGAGAGGAAGCGTAAGCGGACGAAGGAGAGAGAGGAGGGGCGGGGCAGCGGGAACGGGAAGGGGGGGTGGCCGTGGTACATATATATGTATATCTATACATGTGTGTGTGTGTGTATGTGCGTAAGCGTGTGTGCCTGTGACTGCGCCGCCTGAGAGAGCTAAGACGAGAGAAGCCGTGCATACGTATCTCTACACACACAGCAAGGAGAGGCACACGTGCATCCATGCTGGTCTCTCAGTGCCGCCCCTCTCGCCCCTTGTCATCCTCGGATGCTTTTCCCTTCTCCATCCACCTTCTTCCCACCAGAATAAAGGGACACCCCCCAACCCCCGCAAACAACACATGTGCGCGCGCACACACACACACACGCACACTTACACACACACACACACACGTACACGCTCACTTCTTCGTCTTGTTGTTCTTTTCGTTCAGCGTTTCCTTCTTTGTCTTTTGCCTTCTTCGTGTGTGCATGTGTGCGTGCGCCTTCTCCTTTCGGATGTGTTATCATTTTTTTTTTTTTGAAATAGCTTGCTGATGTTTGTCTATGTGTGCAGTTGTGTGTGCGTGTGTGTTTTGTTTTGTTCGCGCACTTCGCCCGAACATTCCTCACCTGCCACACACGCTTCCTTTTGTCCTTTGCTTTGTCTCTTCTTCGCTGTTCTCCTGCGTCTCACTCTGTCTCTCTCTCTCTCTGTCTGCCTACATGTGTGCGTGTGTATGTGTGCTTCTCCACCCCCTTACACACCTGCCCTCTCACTCTCCAACGTTTTGCGGCTCTTTTTGGTTGCATTGGACGCGAACCTTGCGTGCCCCACATGCCACACCTCACCCACCCCACACACCCCGCAAACCCCGCAACCACCTACGCCACGCCACGCCACACCACACCACACCACAC
Source organism: Leishmania major strain Friedlin (assembly GCF_000002725.2). Taxonomy (NCBI): domain Eukaryota; phylum Euglenozoa; class Kinetoplastea; order Trypanosomatida; family Trypanosomatidae; genus Leishmania; species Leishmania major. The sequence continues at coordinate 892,187 of NC_007268.2, read as the reverse complement.
ACAAATTGGCGCACTAGTTCTCTCTCTCTCTCTGATCGCGCTGATCTCTCTGCTCTCTCTCTCTCTATCTCTCTGCACCCTCGCCACCTATAGGAAGCGAAAGAAAACGCAGCAGGCGGAGTTTTTAGGCTCAAGCGTGCACACGTTTTAACCGCCCCTTCTTCTTTGTCTCCGTGTCTCGGTGCGTGTGGTATCAGCTGTTGTGTGTGTACCTGTGTGCGTTTGTGCGTGCGTGCCGCGGCTCTGACTCTGTCTGTCTGTCCCCCGTATTTCTTTCGTGTGCGCGTGCGTATTCGGTCACACGACACTTCCATCACCGTCACCACGACCGGCCCCTTCGTGCTCTTCGGGACATCAAGGATCTCGCTAAAACCATCACGGCCCTTGGTCACCTTCGCTCCGCCTGGCGCGCACGGTGATTCGCTCTTTTGTTTTCGTCTGCTGTGACCTGAGGGCACGCTGCCTTTGTGTGTGTGTGTGTGTGTGTGTGTGCCTGTGTGCCTGTGTGCGCGTGTCTGTGGGGCGTGTCAGAGGGAGCCTTGTGCTGGTGTTGTTGTGGTTTTTGTTTGCGCACACCCTTCGCTCTCTTCGCGTGTGTTTGCGTACCTGCCGCGGGCTGTGCACACGGGGGCTCATCTCGCGCTTCTTCTCGCCCGCCAGCTTCCCTCTTGGCGGTACAGAGAGACTGGCACACAGTGTGTGTGTGTGTGTGTGTGTGTGTGCTGGAGTGCTGTTTCTTTCGTGTTTCTCTCTTCAAGAAGAACAAGAAAGGCACGCCATCATGAGTGCCTGCACCGTCTACGTGACCGGGATGCCGACCTCGGCGACGGAGGATGACATCTTCGATTTTTTCACTCGAATCGGCAATGTGGCAGAGGTGCATATGCCCTCAGCGGAGCATCAGCCGGCTTCCGGGGCTGCAGCAGCCGTCGAGGTCGTCTTCGACAAACCCGAGGATGCCGTCAGTGCTGTGTCGATAAGCGGCAGTGACTTCCAGGAAGACATCCCAATCTACATCTCCGCTGTGGCGCCAACGGCCGCTGCGACAGAGAAGCCGGCGGGCCACGCTACAACCACCGCTGCGGACGCTGGCGGCAATACCAACGGCAATGCGGCTGCTGCAGCAGCTTCAGCGGAACCGGGTGCTGGCCTGCTAATGCGTCGCTCGGCAGATGCCGAGAGGACGTCCAAGAATAAAGTTGTCATCTCGTCGATTTATCCTCATACGACGAGGGCACAGCTGCGCGAGGTCTTCAGCCCGTGCGGCGCCATCTGCGACTTTCACCTGATCCCCACCCGCCACATGGCCTTCGTGGGCTACACGACGGAGGAGGCGTGCGAGAAGGCGTTAAAGCTGGACGGGGCGATGGTGAACGGTAACCCCGTCGTCGTACGGCCCTGCCCTCCACGCGACGATGCGCCTGGGCCTGCATCCCGGCGCGACGCGACGCGTCGCGGCAATGAGAGCACCACTGCTTCTGCGCCGAGCCGGCGGCAGCTGGATGTCCGCGTCGTCGTCCACGGCGTCCCCTCTGATGTCACAAAGGAGGCGCTGCGCGCCTTCTTCTCACCCGATTGTGGGCCGCTCACAGACGTGTTTCTCAAGCCAGAGATCGGCGTCGCTTTTGTGGCCTTCACCTCAGCCGAGAACGCCAAGCGGGCCATCAGCAAATCGGGAGAGATGCTTATGGGTACCCGCGTAAAGATTGAGCAACGACTTCCACTGATCTGCCGCCGGTGCGACAAAGAGGGGCACGTGGCGGCACAGTGCAAGGAGCGTTCGCACGGCTCCCGGCGCCGCAGCAACGAACGTCGACGCCGTCGTCGCTCGTCTTCCTCTTCGTCCGATCGCGACCGCCGTCGCCGTCGCCGCTCTGACTCGCTCGACCGCGACCGCCGCCGCTCTGACTCGCTCGACCGCGACCGCCGCCGCTCTGACTCGCTCGACCGCGACCGCCACCGCCGTCGCCACTCGCGCAGTCGCAGCCCAGCGCGTCGCCACTCGCGCAGTCGCAGCCCACCGCGTCGCCGCCGTCACAGTCGCAGCCCGCCGCGCAGTCGCAGCCCACCACGCAGTCGCAGCCCGCCGCGTCGCCGTTAAAGGCAGCAGGTCCAACCGGAGCGATGTGTGCGTGGCGGCGGTGGTGGCGTATTTAGGCGAGCGCGGTGCGACAGTGCCCTCTTCTCGCCTCTCGCCCTAACGTGCCCGATAAGGGCACTGAGGCGATGCGGACAGCGTCGCAGGCTAAAAAAAAGGAAGTTGCGTAGCATAAGATGGCATAGATGAGACGTTGCGCCTGACGCGGATGATAGTGACATGGGTGTTGTACACGTGTGCACGTCAAGGCAGCAGGCAACGGATATCGGAAACGAAGATGATGCTGTTCGTGTTTTATTATATATATATATGCGATGTTGGTGCGAGCGCATATGTATTCTGGGACCCAAGGGAGGTGTTGGCGTTCGTGTGCGTGGCGGGTCTTTCTTTCTCCTCCACCTCTTTGTTCTTTGTTTCCGTCGCGGCCTCCTCCCTCCTCCCCCCTCCCCCTTCAGGACGTCTTTCCGGTGGGTGGTGAGGCGCCGGCATAACCGCGTGTGCAGCACCATCGGGAACCGCACACACAAACGAAACTCAGAGGGCCCCGCAAGAAAGAGGTGCCTTATCCCCACCACCACCTCCCTTGCCACGACAGCCGTACACGGCGACGGTGGAGTGTGTGTGTGTGTGCGGGCGTGGGAGTGGGCGAGTGTAGAACGAAAAGTGCAGACGGAGGATGTGCTGTTTGGGTGCGGGATGGGGGGTGCTCGACAGAGGAGGTGGTTCCCTCCTCGCAGCCCTTTCTCTCTCTCTCTCCCTCTCGTCCTGTCGACCAGATCCGCGGCAGAAATGGCGTGCTCAGCTCCAGAGTGGCGTGTATAACGCACACGCCTGATGTGCGCCGCCGTCGACCTTTCTCTCCTTTGCGTAGTCTCGTCTGTGGATTTCTCATGGTGCTGATTTGTCAAAACCACATGGAGGAGGGGGTCTGTATGTGTGAGTTTGCGTCGGTGGCCCTCTCTAGCTGTCTGTCTTGGTTACTGCCTCCACCGGCCCTTCCCTCTCTCTCACTCCCCCCCCCCTCCTCCCACGCCCACACCAACACACCTCTGCACACCTCTGCGACGGCCAGGATGGAGCTCCATCGCAAAGAAGCACGCAACGCACGCCAAAAAACAAAAGGAAAGCGAAAAGGCCGAAGAGCGGATTGAGTGAAGACCGAAAGACACGCATACATATTGTACATGCATACCTTATACATGTATACATAATTTCTCCCTCTCTCTCTCTCTCTCTTTCTGTTCTTCTGTGGTGAAGAAGATCCGTCTCCCTCTGCCCCTCCCTCCTAAACAACATATAGCGGCCCACCATTTTTCATTGCCTTTCATCGTCGTCTAGGTGCTTGTGCGTCTGGTGTGCGCGCGTGTGTGTGTGTGCACTCGACCTACGAAGCCTAAACCTCTTTGTGTGGCGTGTGCGCGTTTTCATCTTCTCTCGTTCTCCTTCCTCTTCGCACGCATTTACGCATCCGTTTATCTCCCCTAACGATGAACCCCAACGAGAGCAACACGGGCCACAAGGTCCTGATAGCCGATCTGCCGATGATGTGGCCAAGCGATATGCGCCGCTTCGAGAAAGAAGGTGGGGTGTGGGGGCAACAGTTTAGGCAGCGGCGCCGTCAACTCACCTTTGCGCTGACCGTGTCCGCGGCGTCGACGCTGCTCGGGTCGTGGTATGTCGTGATGCGGCGCAGAAACACGTACTTCGTCCTCTTCTCTACTTTCAGCGGCTTTTCGGTGCTCGGTTTCTGCATCGGCATGTCGCTCGCCCCGCTGTGGTTCGAAAACGTGGCGAACAACAAGGAGACGTCGATGATGCGGCGGGTGTGGTGGGCGAAGGAATGCGCGAAGCACTGGGACTACTCGCAGGTGAACAGGGATCGCTGGGTAGCATCGTACCCCAAGGCTGCGTATCCGTGCAAGAAGATCGAGTAACTTAGCAGCAACCCAAGCCCCTTTGTATTTTCTCGCCTGAAGTGCGGCTATGTGCGCATGCACGTCTGGGTGTCTTTCTCTCCATCGTCGTAAGTCCGTGATGCTCCGTGTATTGGCGTGTGCGAGTGCTGCGGTGGTGGGTGTGAAGGACAAGGCCTGCTGTGGCCTCTGGTGGCTTTTTCTTTTTCCTCCTTTCTTTCTCTCTGTTTGTTTTCGGTTCCTTCGTGGTGTCCCTGATGACGGATGGGGAGGGGGGGGCATACACCTCCGTGCGTGGCGTCACACGGTCCCGTACCTCTCCCTCCCCCACTCTGTGGCGAAAGTCAGGCAGCCCCCACACCCCCACCCCTGCCAGTGCCGAACCGCTTCTGGTGGTGACAGGGTCAGGTGCCCACTCCACAGGGGGGAGGCCAGCGCGACTCCTGTTGGCAGTCAGGCCCTGGACGGCGTGTTGCTGGAGCGGCCGGTGACTGTGAAGGCGCTTGTGCCGTCCTCGCGATGGGCCGAGCGATGACGGTCCTGTGTGGCCGGGCCGGGGGTGAGAGCGGGTGGCTGGGCTCATGCTCCATGGCGGCGAATGGCCGCGCTGAAGCAGAAAAGGGCATTTTTCGTGTAGTGGTCACGGCCGGCCCCTCTCCGCCTTTCCTGCCGAACCGTCCCAGTCGCGCACGCATTGGCATGCTTTCCCGCTGCGTTGGACGCACGTGCGCAAACGCCGGCGTCGTCAACCCGCGCAGAGGGTATGAATGCCTACCCTCCCACAGACACAGACACACACGCACGGCGGGACACTCTACGAGACGTTTTTCTTTTTTTTTTTGGACGAGTCCGACCTCGCACTTTCCCCTCCTCCCGAGTTGGTCTGTCTGCCTGTCGGAGGGGTTTCCGTGAGAGCGCCCACGACCGAACAACGAAAGCATAAAAAAACTTAGGAAGCAAAGAGCGATGGGAGCGGCAGTGGTAGCGCAAAGGAGAACCGCAAACACACACACACAAAAAAAAACAAAGAGGGAAGGGATTCGATGAAAAGGAAATGCAACACATGCACGGGTGGTAGACGTGCCGAGACAGGCACGCATGAGCGCGCCTTTTCGCCGTTGGTAGCCGATGGGTGAGGCACTGAGGCGGCTGCGTGGAAAATGTTCGTGACGTTTGGGCACTGCTGGCGTGCAGGTGCACAACGGACTCTCCCCTCGCTTTCTTTTCCGCCTTCCGCCCTTCAACACGTACGGTGTACGTCATGATTGCCGCGAGTGTGCATCCGACCCCCCCCTAGGCATCTGCAGATGGGTGGTGTGTTCGGACGACACGCATGCAACAGCAGATGGACTGCCTAGCTGCTGTAAAGGTGGCACTCAAGGCAGCAGCGAGAACCACACACCTACGCACCAGAACACAGGCTCAAGGGCAGAGCACGTATGCTCGCCTTAACGTTCGCATTCTCTTTCTCCCTGTCCTTTCAGCTCACCCCTCCCTCCTTCTCTCGTTTTCTGCTTTGAAGGCAACGCAACATTCTCTGTCTCTGTGCGCGACAAGGGCATCACCCGGCAGGCCACACACACACACACACACACTAATTCCTACACGCCAGCCCTTCCCTTTCTTTGAGTGGGCGATGGAACCGCAACTGACCCGAAAGGAGGTAGACGTTGTTCTTGCTGAACAGGAGCTGCAGGGCCAGCTGGCTCGTGTCTACTACAATCTCGTTTTACGGCAGCGCACGTACCGTGACCATCTCGACTGCATCAAGAAGATCCATGGAATGATACGTGACATGGAAGGCCGGGTCGCGGCGCTAACGCCGTTTCACGCGTCTAGCTGGTCGTGGCGCTCGGATGGAAGCCCTCGCGGTGATACAACATAGCCCTACTGCACTTTAGACTGCATGGCTCCGCGCCTGTGTCGTCGTTGATGTGCGTCCTCAGCCTCTGTCGTACGTCCCTCCCCTCATCAGCACTGCTCTCTCTCTTTCGTTTTTTTTTTTCTATCGGTCGCATCTCAGGTGATGGCGAGCCGCTGTCTCTTCTTTCCTTCGCTTCCTGTCCTGCACGTGCGAGGACGAAAGGGTTCTTTGTGACCGCTGCTGCTGCTCTTGCAGTTGCGGCTCTTTTTCTGTCTCTCTGCATGGCACGCCCCAGCACATCTGCCTGCCTGCCTGCTGCCACCTTCTGCTATGCCTTGTCGTCCGTCTTCTAACGCCAGCCCACAGAAAATGAACAAGCTGGAAAGAACGCAGGATACTGGGACGAGAGCACCCTTCTCTGTGAAACACCTCTGCTGCGCCAGCGACCAATGTTGCTCGCTAATGCATCTCCATGGGGTGGAAATCACCGCGTCCGTCCCTCCTTCTCGCCCATCTGTTTGCTACCTTCCTTTGTGCCCATACACACACACACACATACACACACACACACACACACATGAACACATGAACACAAACTGCACCAGCGGCAGCGCATCATTGTGCTCAACCACAGCTCTACTCTCTTTCTCTCGCTACACGAAGCTGAGAAGCTGCTGTGCACGGACGCATCCCTACACACGTACCCTTGCGTTCACAGGGAGGCTGGCCGATGCAGCTGCGCCTAGCACGAAAGGGGTGAGAGTGGGGGGGATGGGGGGGGCATGGCAATGCCATTCACTCCTGCGCTGCGGCCACTGACAGGCTTTCGCTCGCTCTCTCTGTCACTCTACAACTCTGATCACTCCCAAACCTCTCTTCCCTTGTCATCTCCTCTTTTGACGAGCTCCTCCGGTATTTTCCCATCTCCACTGCGATGAGAGCGAGAGCGAGAGGGGGGGGGGAGACTGCTGCCGCTTCTCGGCTCCCCCTTGCCTCCAGCTGTCTTTGACTCTCACCCTTCTCTCGTCGTTGGTCTGCTGCCGCCGCCTCTCTCTCCCCTACCCTTGTGACGCTGACAACCGGCCTGCAATGTGATTCCCTTTGTGGCGCACCTATCGTCTTCCCCGCCTCTGCTATCTTGCAATTTCGTTGATCTTCATATGTTGTGTGTATGCTGTCTCTCCCTCGTCCGGATGACGGATGGGGAGGGGGGGGCACACACCTCCGTGCGTGGCGTCTCACGGTCCCGTACCTCTCCCTCCCCCACTCTGTGGCGAAAGTCAGGCAGCCCCCACACCCCCACCCCTGCCAGTGCCGAACCGCTTCTGGTGGTGACAGGGTCAGGTGCCCACTCCACAGGGGGGAGGCCAGCGCGACTCCTGTTGGCAGTCAGGCCCTGGACGGCGTGTTGCTGGAGCGGCCGGTGACTGTGAAGGCGCTTGTGCCGTCCGCGCGATGGGCTGAGCGTCAGCGCGACTCGCGGGTGCCCCACCCGGTGCTCGCTGCCTGGTGGTGGGGATCCTTTATGGGACCCCGAGGGGGTGCACCCGGTGGCGGCGTGCGGGGCGGGCGGTGTGCCGACGTTGAGGCGGAGGCCGCGCCCCGGCGACTGTGGCGGCGCATTGCTGGGAGGCGTGTGTCTCCCGCTGCTTCGTGCCGCGCGATGACGGGCCTGTGTGGCTGGGCTGGGGGTCAGAGTGGTGGTGGTGGTGGGGGGGGGGGGTGGCTCGGCTCTTCTCCATGGCGGCGAATGGCCGCGCCGAACGACAAAAGGAAAACCGCTGGTCTTCACTGTGACTTGGTGTCGTGGGAGGCTCGTTTGCGGACTTGTTTCGGGCGCATCCTTCAGCCTACCTTCACCCCCCCTCTCTCTCTCTCGGGGTGCGTCAGCGTGCGCCTTGGCTTGCTCTGTGCTACACATTTTTCGGTGATGCAACGTGGGGAGCCACGGGCGCCGTTTCTTTACTTCTACCCATTTCCCAATCGGTCGCGCTCTGTGGTGCAGCAGCGGTATCTTCCCGCGTCTTATCACTGACGCCTGTGACACTCAGCCTCAGGTGCGACCAACTCATAGTTATCAGCCGAGTTTCCTTCTGACAGGTGTTGATGAAGGCGACGGCATCGTCGGCGTTTGTTCCTGCTGCTGCCCGTTTCTCTTACTCGAGGCCCCAAATGCAGTCGGCCGAAGCGCTGAGCGGCGGCTCTGGCACTGACATTGGTGGCCTGAACACCGGCAGCGGGAGTCGAGCTCGCACAGGCAATACCAGAGCCTCTGAAACTGATGCTGCGACGGAAGCGCAGCGCCTCCGATCGGAGGGGGCTCGGGAGAGCAGGGCTGGTCGTGGTGGTTGCGGCGACGGGAGAGGCAATGCCTCCGTCAGCGGTGCTGACGTCAGTATTGATCTGGCCGAGGTGCTTCCTCCCACGCGCTCTCCGCGCCCTTCTGCGAAGCGGGGGACAGGGGGCGGCGGCCGTAGCGCTACTGCCAGAGCAACCGACGTTTCTCCGCTGCGGGAGGACGTGGTCTTCTCTGCCGAGCACGGTACGGAGGTGCCATCTGAGCGGCTAGCAGCCTACGCGGCCCCGCTCGACGTGCCGCTCTTGACCACTGTTGAGGAGCAGAAGCCGCACGACTCGGCGTCCGACATTCCTGCCGTGGTTGTCCTCCGTCATCGCATGGGCTGCAGCATGGTTGTCCTGGCACCGCATCAGCGAGCGTCCTACAGCCGCTGCGACCTGGAGAACTTTGTGCTGTACAAGGAGCAGAAGTACAATGCCGTCAACGTTCTCTGGCGGTTCTGCATTCTGATGCTGCTCGTGCTTAGCTTCTCCGTCTTCTGCCTTGTTCTCTGCGCGTGCACGACAGAGTGGCTGAGCGTGCAGAACAACGACTCGTTCTTGTCCGTCGGGTTGTTCTTCTCGTGCCGCGATGGGTTTCAGCGCACGTGCACTTCATGGCAGAGCGCGTGGCTCGAGTGGATCGTTGTAGACAACGTCACGGGTGCCACCCTCTGCCGTGCATCTGCGGGATTCGTTCGTCGGTTTCTTGGGGTGATGTGGACGATGGGCATTCTGCAGCTCCTGTGCGAGGTGGTGGCGCTGTTTCTGGGCTTTCGGATTGCGGCTCGGCCGACACGAAGCGGTGCGCTTGTGCTGCTCTTTTTCGACCTCCTGCTGAGCCTCTGCATGGGCATTGTGACGGTGGTGCTGTTTGACCACTACACCTCTTGCGTGCGGCGCACCTGCGAGGGTGAGCACGTGTCCGGCGATGTGTGCAACGTTCACTACCGCTACGGGTACCGGCTGTACATCGGCGCCGTCTCCGTGCATGGGCTGCTGCTCGTGCTCGCGCTCAGCATGCACTGCTACATCTACAACATCCGTGTCACGTCGCGCAACCAACTTCGAGCGGAGCGTCACCGGATCTCCCGCAGTGCTCGGGCTGAAGACTACACTGTGCATATACTGAACTCGTCGATAACCTCCAGCGTCACACGTGATGCCGCTGGTGGGAGCTGTGCTCGCAGTACCTGGGACGCCGCACGAACAACCTCGCAGCTTGATGGTAATCGGTCGACAAGGCAGCCGAGTATTGTCGCCTCTGTCCCGAGCAGCGCAACCGCGATCATCTCCATGGATGCCGTTGCAGGCCCTCCCAACAGTCGAAGGCGTGGCGATCAAGACGGCGGTGAGGATGATGGCGCGAATGGTGACGCGCTGCGCAGCGTCGATTTGACTTCATTGCAGCCAGCAGCACCCGCACCCGATACCTTCCTCGCCGGTGGTGTGGATTTCAACGTCCAGTCTGCGCATCGCGGCAGTGGCTTTGGCATCGACACTGCCACGACGGCTGCGTCAACAAGTCCCACCCCTGGCTCGCTTCCACTGCAGCATGGCGAGCTGCACGTTTCATTTCTCGGTGTACCGGACGATACAGGTGACGATGCGGGCTTTGGGTTGCTCAGTGGCAGCCAATCTCGCCGCTACCGACAGCATCCGTCGGTGTCAACGCTTTCCTTCGACGACGGCGGCGCCCGGGCTGCTGCTACTGCTGCAGCGACGGCGGCATTCAAGGCCTCAGATCACAACACGGACAGCAGCTTCGTCGCGCGTGGCCGGAGTGTCGGGGCCGCGGTGGCAGCCGACGGCGACAACGCCCAGCGTCCGCGTCGTGACCGGCAGCGAGCATCGCCTGGGGATTCTTCCCTGCCACGCACGGGTCGTCAGCGCAGCGCTGGGCCACAGACGGAAGCGACAGAGTCTTCGCTGTCCTCGAAGCAGAAGCAAGGCCTATCAGACAAGCGGCCTGCAGCGGCGGTCTATCAGCAAGCCCGCAAGCGTCAGCACAAGTTTCTCCGCTTCTTCAACCGTGAGTACGACTCCAACTACCTTACCGCCGCGGAGCTCGGCGTGCTGATCGCCGGCGCCACCGACTGGGTCTACGATGACCGCAGTGACATGTACTATTCCTTCGACCGCAACATGTTCTGGGACCCGCTGACACAGGAGTACTACAACTGCGCATTGAAGTCGTGGCAGGAATCACCCGACCAGGCCGTGGAAGTGCGTGACATGTTGGACTACATACTTGAGAGCCCGGCGAGCAGCTGCAGCCGCAGGGACAGTCGATTCAATCACGAGAGCAACGAGAATTCGCTTATGCTGATGGAGACCACCACAAGCATAGCCACCGATGGCGATGATGTGAACTCGAGCGGTGGCGTTCATTAGACGGAGCTGCGGCGGCAACGAGCACGGCGACACCACGGTGAGCTGATCACGTCTGTGACAGCCTTCCGCACGATCACGACGCGAGTCGGTCCGGGTGGTGGTGACAGGCCAAGCTTGTGCTCCTCCAACAACTGGCAGCAGAGCGGCGATATGCGAAGTAGAGAGCGGATCTTTTCTAGCCCGAGGGCGGAATGTACGTTGCTGCTGTCTGCCGAGGGCTTGGTGGAGCGTAGGTAGCCCGAATGGTATCTCCTCTTAGCACATGCGCTAATGAGCGCACCCGCGCGTGTGTGGGTGATTATGCGTAGGCACGTTGTTGTTCGTGTGCGCGCGTACTGCTTCGTTGTAGTATTCGACGTTCGTCTCCCGTGCAGCTTACCCATCCCCACTCGTAGACCCCAGAACGAGCAATCTCTCCCCCCTCTCCCGCATGATATACATTTTCTCGCTGTTTTACGCATGTGCGCCAGCTGACGGCAATGCTCCACAGTCCTGCCGCCTTCCATGGACACATACGCGAGTGCCTGCGCGCGCGCCGCTACGCAAAGCAGTGAAAGCTGGGCTGCACACACTGGTATCGAAGGGGCGTTGCATGGGACGCCCACGTCCAGCAGCTCTCACCGCCGTCACCGCTCTTATCGTCGTTGTGCGCGCTGACGCTCCCCTTTGTCCTTTTTCAATGATGCCTTCATCGAACATTTTTGTTTTGCTTTCGTTGCTACTCGGACAACGAAGAGGGCACGCTGTCTCTGCCTAGATGCGCGTCGGCGCCAGCGCGCGACGGTGTCTCGAGTGTCCTTCCTTCTCTCTTCTGCCTGTGTGCATTACGTGCTTTTCTTTTCCCCCTTCTCTCTCTCTCTCTCGCACTCGCTCCAGCACTTCGCGTGTGCATATACACTTTAGATAAGCAGCACCAGGCACACCTTGCATCCCGCGTTGTGCACAGACGCGCTCACGTGCACGCATATATGTGTATATGCTAACGCACGCAAACCTGTTTAGCGAGGTACACGGACACACACACACACACACACCCACACCCAGACACAGGCAAGTGTAATGACGCAGCAGCGGGGAAAGAAAGCAGCGCCGTCAAAGGCAGCCGTGGCGAATGCGTCTGCAAGTGCGCCTGACCCGCCGCCGTTCTTTTCCATGGGGCCCGCTACCTTCACCGACGCCATCGTCATCACCAAGGTCATTTCGGTCGTGCTGCCACTGCGCCACTTGCGTGACCGCAACATCCTGCATACGACGCTTCTGAAGAAGTTGCTTCATCGTCCCTACGAGGCATCTGCAGAGGACCTCGCCCAACAGCAGCTCTCGCAACAGGAAACCGACGATGGCGGCAAGCATGACTGCGGTGCACACAGCGCGCTCGACAACCTTGCGGCACCCACGTCGTCATCTTCGTCGACACCCTACGTGATTGTCCACATCAAGTCTGCTGAGATTCACGCTGACACGGCTCGCCAGGTAAACCCGCGCGGCGATGTGCAGGTGAACGTGATGGTGACCCTCGTCGCAGCTCGCCTCCAGCACGGGATCTGCGCCGGTGTCTCGGAGGCGTCGCCGTTCACGTCGTGCATGCAAGTGCGGGTACCGACAGTGGCCGTGTCCGCCGCGGTGGCAGCCAGGGGCAGCACGGACGATGCGGCAACACTGTTACTCGGAGATGCTTTGGAGGCAGGCGCCGATAATGTGTCGCAGGAGGGGGTCAAAGACGAGAAGGCAGAGCCGAGCGGTGGCGATACAGCGCTCGATGCCTCCGTGTCAGCCACCACGACGGCTGCTGCCGCGAAGCGCAGCTGCTGCACTGGCATCCCGGCGGATCAACAGCTGCGCGTGACAGCGCGGTGCCTAGAGGACGAACCGATCGTGCCAGGTCAAGCAGTCTTGCTCATCTCCGAGCCGGCCGCTATGCGCTGCATGGGCATCCGGCCTCCGCGTGCAGCACCAGGCTCATTTTACCTGACAGAAACGACACAACCGTCGGCTCAGTTCTCCAGCGGGGAGGCAGAGGGCGGGCCTGAGGCGAGGCCGAAGAAGCGCGCACGCAAGTCACGCGCGTCCGCCGGCGGCACAGGTGGTGCTACACCAGCACGTCGTATCGTGTCCATCGAGTGCGCCATCCCGAAAAGAGAGGAGGATGGGGAGGGCGGCGCAGCGGCAGGCCCCCGCAAGGGCCCGCGTAAGCGACCACACACTTAATGGAAGTCGTTGTGGGTGACGGGGCCAAAGGGATGGAGAGCAGGCGCGCAGAGGGTTGAGCGAAAGGGAAAGTAGGGAAGGAGGTGAGGGGTGGTGGACAACGACATCCCCATGGCTTGTCTGTGCTGCTTTTGCGCTCTCTACCGCGACCCATTTCCCTCCGCGCATGTTTTCTCTATCTCACGCTCGTCCACCTCCCGATCTCTTTCCCTCATCGCTTGCCATGCGTTCATCTAACAAAATCTACGCCCGCACGTTGGCGGTCGTGCACGTGAGGGCATGTCTTGCCCTTCGCCGACCCCTCCCCCGTACCCCTCTTTCTCCGTCGTTACTTTACAGCTCGCTTAAAAAAAGTGCGAAGGTGCATGCACGAAGGTAAACTCTGAATCAAGCATCGATACAGGCGAGGGAGACGTGGCAGTGACCACTGCGTGACTGTTTGTGCGCACGCATACGGCGCACTGCATCCACACCCATCACAGATCGCCTTTCCTCGCCCTCGAGCACTCACGGGGCGTCGATGCCCTTCCTTGATCATGGTGCTGCACTTCTCACTCACATGTGGGTCGGCATCCATCATGCCATGTTGTGTGAGTGTCATGTCGGTTTTCACGTGCACGTACCCACCCATCATCGCGCTCACCATTGCCTTTTCTCCTCGCTTCTCGTCTCTCTCTCTCTCTCTCTCACATACACATGCTCATTCACAGTCGCATGCGAACCCTCTCCGCCCCCCCCCCCCCCCCCCACACACACACACACTCACCCAAGCAGCCATCTCTCGCTCTCGCTCATTGCTTCCCCCGTTGTATCTCGATAGGCGTGCGCACACACGCTCCCCTGACCACTCCTCCTTATCTCCGCTTCCCATAGAAACGCATACACACATTTTTCTGCACACGCGCTTAAATCTTCTCCAGACTCCTCTCTCCCCTAGAGCATGTGCGATCCCCGGCTCGTCATCATGTCGTCTACCGAAGCCAACCTGCAGCCTGCCGCGAAGCGTCCGCGTGAGGAAGACGTGGAGGCGGAAGTCGCTCGCACGTCGACCGATGGTGCAGCCACCGATGCTGCCAAGACGGAAGATCTCGTCATGAAACCAGTTGCGGCTGGCGCCGAGGTGCTGCCGGCGGACAAGGTTGCCGAAGGGACGAACGCCGAGGAGGAGCCGCTGCAGCAGGAGAACCCGTTCCGCTACGTTCTCTTCCCAATCCAGTACCATGACATCTGGCGCAAGTACAAGGAGCAGGAGAGCTGCATCTGGACGGTCGAGGAGATCGACCTGGGCAACGACATGAAGGACTGGGCAACGCTGAACGACGGGGAGCGGCACTTCATCAAGCATGTGCTCGCCTTCTTCGCCGGCAGCGACGGCATAGTCATCGAGAATCTCGCGCAGCGCTTCATGAGCGACGTGAAGGTGCCAGAGGCGCGCGCATTCTACGGGTTCCAGCTGATGATGGAGAACATCCACTCGGAGACGTACTCTGTGCTGCTGGACACGTACATCACGGACAGCGAGGAGAAGCTGCGGCTGCTGCACGCGATACAGACGATCCCGTGCATCCAGAAGAAGGCGGAGTGGGCCGTGCGGTGGATCGGGAGCAGCGCGAGCTTTCAGGAGCGGCTGATCGGCTTTGCCGCGGTGGAGGGCATTTTCTTTTCCGGGTCGTTCTGCGCACTGTTCTGGCTGAAGAAGCGCGGTCTGATGCCAGGGCTGACGTTCAGCAACGAGCTCATCTCGCGCGACGAGGGTCTGCACACGGACTTCGCATGCCTGCTGTACAACTCGCACATCAAGCACAAGCTGCCGCGCGAGCGCGTGCTGGAGATTATCGTGGATGCGGTGAACATCGAGCGCGAGTTCATCTGTGACGCGCTGCCGGTGCGGCTGATTGGCATGAACGCGGAGCTGATGGCGCAGTACATCGAGTTTGTCGCGGACCGGCTGCTGGTGTCGCTCGGCGAGGAGAAGCACTACCGCTCGACGCAGCCGTTCGACTTCATGGAGATGATCTCGCTGCAGGGCAAAACGAACTTCTTCGAGAAGAGGGTGGGGGAGTACCAGAAGGCCGGCGTGATGAGCACGGAGGGCACGTCGAAGAAGTTCTCCCTCTCGGAGGACTTCTAAACAGGAGCGCTGCCTGACCTCTGGCTGCCGGATTATTCGATGCTGCGCGTTTTGCGCACGCGTTGTCGGTGTGTTTGGGGGAGGGGAAGGAGGGAAGATGAGGAGAAGCAGCAGCGCCCCGTAGCCGAGCACATTCATCCGTGAATCCATGAGGCTCTGCAGACGGGGACACGCACACCATCGCCGGGATTGCAGCGGCACCACCACTGCGTGATGTCATTTTGCAGGTGCGTATGTGTGTTGGTGCGCCTAGGGCTGGCCCGACGCTGATCTAGCCTTCCCCCTCTACACCTCGACTCGATTCGTGGGCGGGTGCCTCTCGCACTCCCAGAAGCCCTCTATATAGGCCATATGAATGCGGCGGGCACACAAGCGGGGTGATGCCCGTCTCGGAAGACAAGAGGAGGGCACGCAACAGCAAAATAACGCGAATACGAAAACAGCGAAAAGGGAGGCGCTGTCTGCTCCGAGAGATGGCAAGGTTTGTTGTACGTTCGTGTGTGCTTGTGTGTGTGTGCGTGTGTGCCTGCGTAAGACGTGGTTGATTGCTTCTGCTTGCTGTATGGCAGCCGTGTTGCGTTCCCGTCTTTCCATCTCAACCCAGACGAGTGCTGGGCGTCTTCAGCTGATGCTGCTCTACCTCGTTGGATCTCTCTTGCTCGTCATCTCATGTGTCTCTTCCCTCTCTTAGGGTCGCGTACTCTCATCTCTGCAAGCTGCGTGGGCTCACGAGCCTTCCCGGTGGCGCGAATATGCCGCATGGGAGCCCTCACGATGGGTTTGATGGTCGCAAGCGCGAGGCGTGCTTGCTGCTGCGACGAGGAGACAAGAGAGAGCGGGGAAGAGGGCTAATGCATGGGCTCGCAGGTATGCGTACCCCACCGGCATGCGCACATACAGTGACGCGCGTGGTGATGGCGGATACATGCACACACACACACACACACACACACACACACTGCACACAACGCACGCTTGCGTGCGCGGCGCTATTCTCTTCTTGTTTGAACGATTTCTCGCTCTTGCTCTATTTTTTCTTTCTTCCTTATTCTCTCTCTCTGTGTGTGCGTGTGCGTGTGCGTGGAAGTTGCACGCGCGCAACACACGTTTGGTTTCACGATGTCGTGGCTCTTTGTCTATTTCGGTTTCTCTTTTACCTGCTCGGCAGGTTCTTGGAGTTGATGGCGCGCGTCTCGCCCGGAACTGCGTGCGTGTGTCTTCTCAACGCAGACAGCAGCTGACCGCCGCCCCATGCGTGTGCGTGAGAGAGAGAGAGAGAGAGGAAGAGCGGTGGAGTTCAGCGCAGCAGCGGAGGAGGGCAGTCGCAGAGCGATACATGGACACACATACACGTAGGGAAGCACCGCGTGCTTGCAAATGCGTTCTGCTGCAAGAGGGGTGTGACGGAAGTGGGTGGGTCTTGGGAAGCGAAGAAGAAGTGTCGGTGGGTGCCGTTGCTGGTGCCGTTGTAGCAGGCGAAGGAACGACAGAGAAAGGGCGGAGGCGAAGGAGAAGGGGCCAACCACCATGGCTTCTTCTCTAAGCGTAAACTCGCCGACGCTATTCTCTCTTCTTCTGTTTCCCCACCTTTCAACTCCCGTGACCACATGCGCGTGCCGCACGCGCTGATGAGCGCTCATTCTTTTTTCGCTTTGGTTGGGCTTGTTTGCGTGCACGTGACGGTTTCCTGCCGGATTTGTGCATTGCGTCAGGGCAGGTAGCCAAGCGAAGGGAGAGCAAGCTCTCTCTTTCTCTCCCGTATTTCTAATCTTTTTATTTGCGGCTCTTCTCTTCTCTCTCTTCTCCACCGCCTCCCTTTTGTTTTTCTTCGGTGTCGAAGTGGTGGTGGTGGTGGTGATGGCCGAAGGGGGATGAATGTTGGACAGGAGGAGGGGAGAGGTCGGCGGGAGGGGGGTATGCGATAGATATAGAAAGAGCGCACTGAAGTGGATCTGTCTGAGAGAGACTACAATGGGGGTGTGGAGAAGATGCGGTGGCGAGTGCTGCGGTGATGGGGGCTGCACATGCCCTCCCTCATATTTTGCTTGTGTCGCTTGCAGTGTTCCGTCGCCCGCGACTGCGGCTTTCACTGACTACTGCTTCTCTCTGCTGTCTTTCCCGCCATCTTCACTTGTACAAACGGCCTACGACAGTGACGCCATCCAATCAAACGCAGTCAGACATCGATTCACACACACACACACACACACACACACGCCAACATACCGGCAGACTGTTGCTGGAGCGGCCGGTGACTGTGAAGGCGCTTGTGCCGTCCGCGCGATGGGCTGAGCGTCAGCGCGACTCGCGGGTGCCCCACCCGGTGCTCGCTGCCTGGTGGTGGGGATCCTTTATGGGACCCCGAGGGGGTGCACCCGGTGGCGGCGTGCGGGCGGGCGGTGTGCCGACGTTGAGGCGGAGGCCGCGCCCCGGCGACTGTGGCGGCGCATTGCTGGGAGGCGTGTGTCTCCCGCTGCTTCGTGCCGCGCGATGACGGGCCTGTGTGGCTGGGCTGGGGGTCAGAGTGGTGGTGGTGGTGGGGGGGTGGCTCGGCTCTTCTCCATGGCGGCGAATGGCCGCACTGAAGGGAGGGAGGGGGCACACAAATTTGCGTGCCTCGCTGCTCTTGTCCAGTTTCTCGTTCCCTTTTCCAACGCGAGACGGCCGCCCACCCATCTCCTCCCCCGCTGGTACACGACGTCGAAAGGCGTGCGTCGGTCCAGTGCGCTCTGCTGTTGGTTTGTGGTGGGTTTGTTCGTTGCACTATTTTGTCTCGTGCTTTCCTGCCTCTGTTTCTATGGTCTGCTGGACGCGACGTCTCTCCCTCCAATCTGCGGACGGCGCACAGGCAACGGCACACGCCAAGAACAACGAGCAGAAAAAACGAGAAGAAACAGAGAAGGTCCAGCACGGTGCTTCATGGGGTGTACATGCTTCAGACTCCATGCGCGTGACGCCGCTGTCTTCTGGTAACCGCGATTTGTTTTGCTTTCTCAGGCACTCTCTGTTGAGAGGACCCCCCTCTTCCCAATCTTGAAAATCGTCTCACCTGTGCCCTTCTCCCTCCACACCCTCTTCATCTCTGCGAGCTCAACACGAAACCCGCGCATGCTCACGCCAACGTGCACGCGTCGTGCAGCACGCACCGTGAACAACCGCAGAGCAAACCCAGACCTTCCTGGAGGGACAACGGCACGCGCGCTTTACATAGCGCGCGAGAGAAAAAAAACGAAATCACAGCAACACAGTCGCACTCTTGTACAGGCACGAGTAGACGCGTGCGCAAGCACCTGCGCTACCGGCGGCTTGTAGCACATCGTGGGAGCAACCAAAGTAGCCACGCGCCAGTGCAAGTGGAATTGCTCGACCGTAAGTGCGAGTCACTAACAGTTTCTCGGTACGCAGGGAAAGGTCTGTAAGTGTGCGTGTGTAGGTGAACGTGCATCAGGAGGCACAAGATGAGTCGACATGGCTACGGCTACTACGAGGATGACGACAAGGGCTCCTGGTGGCTACAGCCGAAGCGCGCGTACAGGCCGTTTGGACCATTCCGTCTCGTCTCCACGCTGATGGTGGCCGTCGCCATTGGCTTCATCGCCTTCGGCCTCGCGTGCGCAGTAATGTTTGTTGCCGAGGTCGCGGAGGAGCACCCGTCGCGCACCAAAGGGATTCTTCGTGCTCTCATCATCTTCAACTTTGTCGTGCACGCGTCCATTCTTATCGTAGATCAGATGAGCTGGTGGCGGTCGTTGCTCAGCCTCTTGGTGAATGTGCTGTACTTGCGGTTGCTGCGCAGCTTCCCCTTTGTGTCGGGCATGAACAGCCCGCTGGTGCTGGCGACGATGCTGGCGGTGTTACTGGAGAGCGCCATGTGGTACTGGTTTGCACTGCGACTTATGTACTACACGTCCATGCTGTTGGTTTTTGGGTTCTTCCTGATGCTGTGGCTCGTGCCGATTGGGCTTCTGTCGTCATGTGTCATAGAGGATGATCAGTTGCCGGGCGGCGGTGGCGCAGGGGCGATGCACAGTTGTCTCGGCTCCGCATCCGGCGGCGGCTCATCCGCGCGGGACGCAATGGCGGGTGGGCGTCGGAGGCGCACCATTCTCAATCGTCTAGCGGACCTGATTAACAACGCCTAGACACGCAGAATTGGTGGCAAACACACACACACACACACACACACACGCTTCGGTTGTCCGCTCCTTTCCCTCTTCTCCAGTGCTGCGTTGCTCTCGCTGACTCGGTTTACATGTCGTTAATCTGATTGGCGTTTCACTGCCTACTTGCGTACATTATATGTGTGTGCCTATACGTATATATATACATATATACACATATATATACATATATATACACATATATACATATATACATATATACATATATACATATATACATATATATGTATTTGATGATGTATGCGCGCGATCAGGGGCGTTTTCTTTCTCCTCCCCGATATCGCGCTGGGCGGCCACGATGGTGGCCCGCCTTTATCCATATGATATCCGCTATTTCTCGTCCCGCACTGCCAGCCACCGCCATATGCACGCACGCATATTATCTCTCAGCTTCCTCCTTTATATATCTCCGCGAGCATGTTTTTCTTTCTCAGCCCCAACGCCCGACAGCCATCTCACACATCGTTCGCTGCGCTTGCCCAACTAGACCACCATTCTCAAGCAGACACGTAAAAAGAATGAGAAGTGCAAGGACTGGAGCGTGTCAAACGAGACATGGACCGCTGCGACTAAATCTCTGTGTGCTTGGTTGTGTGTGCGAATGCTGTTTCATTCTGTTCTCAGTGCCCAATTTATCTCTTTCCCCACCCGCTCAGCGCGTGGCGGCCCCACCGACAACTTGTGCAAACCGAGCTGTACGGCTTTCTCACCTGCGCATGCATCCGTTTGGTGTGTGTATATGTGTGTGCGCGCACAGTCGCGTAGGATTTTCTCTCTCTACTTTCTCCCCTTCCCCTTCCAACGCGGCAGGAAGAAGGTGCGCTGGGCTGCTGTGACGAAGCGCCACATTCATGGCGCCACACAGGCATGCCACGCCTTTGCCCACCCCCTCCCCCTCCCTCCCTAACCCGCACTTTTCCATGTGAATCTCCTTTCTTTTTTTTTTTTGACGTTTCCTGTCGTCATCTTTCTCTGATTGCACGCACAACACTCTTTCCACACCTCTCTCTTGCCCCTCCTGTGCTCATCCCAGCATCGCTAGATCCGTTCTCTCCCTGTGTATATCCCCTCTTCTCGCCTCAGACGTTGTGAACCCAAGTAAGAATCACACCGCATGCACAGATATATACACACTCGCCCATAAACATCAGCACTGTGCTCCCAGCATCGACTGTCCACATCTCTGTCTTTTCCCCTCTGCTCTGGCAGCGCCCCCCCTAGACTTCTTGCCATGTTGCTGAGCCGACTCTGGCACCAGGCCAGCGCTGCGCGTGGCAGCAGGGCCCCCGTCGTCTCCTTCACGGCTGCGGCGCTTACTAAAACACTGGTGACCGATCCGCCGCCGCTGCCGCCGATGAAGGGCGTCGCCTTTGGCACCCTCTTTTCGCCGCACATGGTGATAATCGACTTCAGCGACGGCAGGTGGGGTGCGCCGGCGATCGTACCTTTCGCCAACTTTTCGCTGCCGCCGCAGACGTCGTGCCTGCACTACGCGACACAGTGCTTTGAGGGAATGAAGGTGTACGCGGACATTGCTGACATCACGAGGGCCGCGAGGGGTGAGAAGCTGGAGAAGCAGAGCCTGCGCCTGTTCCGCCCTGACCGGAACGTTGCGCGCCTGCGCCACAGCATGCGCTCTCTGTGCTTCCCGGACTTTGACGAGGCGGAGATGCTGAAGGTGATCACGGAGTTCGTGAGGACGGAGAAGGATTACGTGCCTAAGGAGCACGGCTACTCGCTTTACCTGCGTCCGGCTGCTATCGGCACCGCAGATAGCCTTGGCGCCACTCCCTCGAGGTCGGTGCGTCTCTTCGTGATTGCTTCGCCCGTGGGGCCGTACTACCTGCCGCCGGAGGGTCAGTCGGGTGCGATGGCCATCAAGCCCGTGACGCTGCTGGCGGAGGATAAGCGCAAGCGCGCGTGGCCCGGTGGCACTGGCGGCAGCAAGCTGGGTGCCAACTACGCTGGGCCGCTACTGGTTCAGGAGGAGGCGCAGGCTCTCGGCTACAACCAGGTGTTGTGGCTCGGCTCCAATGATGAGGTGCAGGAGGCCGGATTCATGAACTTCTGCACGCTGTGGAAGACGAAGGAGGGCAAGACAGAGCTGGTCACCGCGCCACTGGACGGGACGATCCTGCCCGGCGTGACGCGCGACTCGATCCTGGCGCTTGCACGGTCGTGGGGCGAGTTCGAGGTGTCGGAGCGCCCGTACTACATGTCTGAGCTGGTGGAGGCGCTGCAGGAGGGGCGCGTAATGGAGTGCTTCGGATGCGGCACGGCTGCCATTGTGTCTTCCGTGAGCATGATTGGGTATCGCGGCAAGGAGTACAGCGTGCCGCTCTCGGAGCCGAGCTACGCGCGCCGGTTCCTGAACGAGATAACGGATATCCAGTATGGCAAGACGCCGAGCCCGTGGTCAGTGAAGGTCGAGGCTTGAAGCGGGGCCGATGTGCGTAGTCGCTCGCACCGAAGGACGCCCAGGCGGGTGTGGCGGTGCTTTTTCGGGGGCCACGACGGGTCGGCGAGTGGCCCGGCAGGGGCTGCGCGGAAGACGACGGACAGGCAGCGCCGACGCGCGATGACTTGGGCGGCGCGTACTCCGCCAGATACATACACACACACCACACACACCACACACACCACACACACCACACACACCACACACATACACATACGCATACACACACTCGCGTACTCCAGTGGGAGAGGTACGCATATCTTGCACCCTCTTTTCGGAGGGTTGAGATGGGCGCAGGTTCTCGGTGCTCATTCATATATATTTTTTTTCGAAACTGTCTGTGAGCGTGCGCGTCTCACCGTACGACGCCATCCGTGTCTCTCTCTCTCTCTCTCCTGCTTTTTTTTTGGTGTGGCTCATCGCCCATGAACCCCATGCCCCCCTCCCGATCCGATCCGATCCCATCCCATGCAAGCACTCACGTGAGGGGAAGAAGAAGCGCCACGCGGCACGCACTTCTTCCTGTTCTCGCTGCCATTTCCTTCTTTCCTGTGTTCTCTGTTTGCTTCTTGATCCTGGCTAGCGTCCCTGGTGATGAGGGCACACACCTCCGTGCGTGGCGTCACACGGTCCCGTACCTCTCCCTCCCCCACTCTGTGGCGAAAGTCAGGCAGCCCCCACACCCCCACCCCTGCCAGTGCCGAACCGCTTCTGGTGGTGACAGGGTCAGGTGCCCACTCCACAGGGGGGAGGCCAGCGCGACTCCTGTTGGCAGTCAGGCCCTGGACGGCGTGTTGCTGGAGCGGCCGGTGACTGTGAAGACGCTTGTGCCGTCCTCGCGATGGGCCGAGCGATGACGGGCCTGTGTGGCCGGGCCGGGGGTGAGAGCGGGTGGCTGGGCTCATGCTCCATGGCGGCGAATGGCCGCGCTGAAGCAGGCTAACAAAACTACTGCTATCGCCTTTTCTGCACTTCCGCTTCTCCCTGTGTATGGCACCGCATGGGCGTCAGTTGCTCAAGCACACACAATCACACGCGCCAACCCAACTTCCTGTTTTGATAGAGAAGAGCGTCTTCCCCATACGCTGCTGTTGCACGCATCATATTTGTCGAGCTCGTAACAGTTCTTTCGCAGCTTTCCGCTTGACATATTTTTGCTGAAGGACGCAGCGGCTGCGCACACTGGCAGCTCGTCGTACAGAGGCGCTGATCCCCTCATTTCTCTCCTCTTCCTATCCACCTGCGGCGCATCACCATGACGTACCCACTGAAACAGGCGGAGTACAATGTGGGCACCTTGGAGGAGCGGCAGGCGAAGTATGCGACGTGCATCGCGGAGCTTCGCAAGGTGCTGAAGAACCCTGAAAAGCAACTGGTGGTGAGCGAGAAGATGCTTGATTTGTACAGTAAGGATGAGTCGCACCACATGCATGTGCTTCCTGCCGCTGCGGTAATCCCGAGCTCTGTGGAGGAGGTGGTGGCAGTGGTGAAAGTGTGCGCGGCGCACAAGGTGCCCATGACGCCCCGTGGCGCTGGCACCGGCGTGGAGGGTGGCGTCATCCCTTACGCTGGCGGCGTCGTCATTGACACGGCGGGACTCACCAGCATGAACTTCGACATCGACAACGCGTGTGTATGGGTTGGCGCTGGCGTGAGGAAGCTGGCACTGAACCGCGCAGCGAGCGAGAGGGGCTTCCTGTTCGGGCCTGACCCCGCGTCGGACCCGTCCGTTGGCGGGATGGTGTCGACGTCCGGGAGCGGGATGTCAACACTGCGCTACGGGACGACGCGCGAGAACGTGATCGCGCTACGCGTTGTGACGCCGCGCGGCGACGTTGTGCAGACGCGGCAGGTTGTGCGGAAGTCGTCCTCTGGGCTGGAGCTGACGCAGCTGTACATCGGCAGTGAGGGCACGCTTGGGATCGTGTGCGAGGTGTGCTTCCGGCTGTTCCCCACGACAAAGTACTCCGCTGGCGGCTACGCCGCCTTCGAGTCTACAGGCGATGCTGTGCGCTCCGTTGTCGCACTGCGGCAGCGCGGTGTGCCGCAGACGCTGCTGCGGTGCGAACTGATGAACAAAGGGATCGTTGAGGCGACGAACAGCTACTGCAAGACGGCGCTGCCCGAGATGGCGATTGTGCTGCTGGAGTTCACCGGCAATGACCAAGGGATGAGTGACATCAAGCGCGACTACCAGTACGTGGAGAAGATCTTCAAGGAGGTGGGGAAGGCAAAGGTGATGCACTACTTGCGGTCTGGTAAGGAGATGGACGATGTGTGGACCGCGCGCCGCACGTGCCATTTCTCTGCCATGCACAGCCGCGGCAAGACAGAGAAAGTGTTTGGAACGGATGTGTGCGTACCGATTTCGAAGCTGACGGAGATAATCGAATACACGGAGGCTGAGTTTGCGAAGGCGAACAAGAAATGCTTGATCTGCGCACACATCAGCGACGGCAACTTCCACCTGGTCATCCCCTTCTCCAACAAGCAGGAGATAGCGGAGCTGCGGGTGTTGGAGACAAAAATGATTAAGCGTGCCATCGAGCTCGGCGGCACAACATCTGGTGAGCACGGGATCGGTGTGGGCAAGGTGCACCTCGTCACAGGCGAGCACGGCCAGTCGCACATCGATGTACAGGAGGCGATCAAGGTTGCATTGGACAAGGACAATCTGATGAACCCCGGCGCATACTACCCGTTCCAGCAGCGTCTGTACCCAACCGCGCACCTGTAAGAGCTGCTGAGGGCGGCGCTCTCGCGTGTTCGTGTGTGGGCTGGTGGTGCTGCTCCTTTTCCGCAGGTCAGGGGGCGACCGCCAGAGTCGCAGTAGCATCGACTCTTTTCTTTGTGGGCTTTTTTGCTGTGCCTTTCATTTGCGGTTGTCGCTGGCAAGCTGTGTTGCTGCACGCTGCGTCCCCTCCTTTTATGCTCGTCTGGTTGGGGGAGGGGGACGGGCGTGTTTGCGTTTTGCGGTTCTCTGTGAAGGCGCCTGCCGCTCGAGAAGCTCCGTCTTCCTCGTTGTGCGTCTGCGCGTGCGTGTATTTTCACCCTTCCTTTTCTTCTTTTTGTTTTGAGGCAAACAAAGTCCATGGTCATTATGGCCGGCCATCTCTCTCTCTCTCTCTCACGCAGACTCTGTCTCCTGCGTAGCCCCACCCTTCCGTTTCTTCCACCGTTGGTGTCGGGCCTTCTCTGTCCCTCTCGCTGTTGCTTTCGCGCTATCCCCCACCCCCTTGCTCTCCGTGTGCACCTCCGCGTGTGCCTCTCGAGCTCTCTGTCGGTGTTGTTTGTGTGCCTGAGCGAGTGTGCGCGGCTGCGTACGGTCGCGTGCACGTGTTGTCGTGCGCGCGCGCGTTCCAGGACGTGGCTGCTTCTCCTCCGTCCTTCTCTCGCTGTATGCGCCGTATTGTGTCAGATGCCGTTTGCATCTGCAGGGCAACAGCGAACGGGGATGGGGGAGAACAGCGACCCCCCGACACCACGCCCTTTGAGCTGCTCACGCGTGCAGTGGGCGGGGGGGGCCTTGAGCCACTTGCTAACCGTTGCAGTCGCGAGGCCAGACAGGCGCACACACTCACGCGGATGCACGCTCACGTGCACCAGCGGGCGGACAGTCGGGGAGGGGGTGGTGGTGGTGGCTGCGCGCGTTGTCGCCGACTTCAACGTTGCTGCACAATCGCTTACCAGCGTGTTTGACGTTCGGTGCAGCGCGGCGCTCTTTTCGCTTGCTATTTTTTTCCCCTTTGAAAATGTCGATGTGAAGGGATGTGGGGGAGGAATGCCGTCCAGGCAGGGTGGACAGACGCACTATCAACGGAGGGTCGTGGCTCCAGAGGCGCCTTGGCGGCGGGGGTGGGGGGTGGAGTGCAATAGCTCGGGAAGCCAGAGATAGAGGGAGAGCGCGCGCAGATGGCTGCATGGCAGCATACGTGCACGTGCGTTTGTTTGTGTAGTCAGGGGAGGCTGTTTGCATAGGAGGAAACCCCCAAACATGCGTGGTGTGTATGTGTGCATCTGTGCGTGCCCTTTTCTCTACAGGTCGATAACCAATCGTGCGCTAAGCAAGAGTAAGAAGGTGAGAGACGGTACCTCAGTGAAGCGAAGAGGATGACGAGCAGCCGGCACGACACCGCACAGCTTCGAGGCGAAGAAGGGGAAGGAGCAGTCGTGAGCTCTGTGTGGCTCTGCTTCGCCTTTCTTTCTGCATGCTTGCATAGGGCTTCCGACCATGCGTACAGCTCCCCTTGCACGCTTGCGAAAGGAGTGCTGCTTTCGGTGTAGCGTCGGAAGTGGGAAGGCGGGCAGAGTAGGGGGAGGGGGCTACTAGTGCTGCGGACGCTGACGGCGCTGGCGATGCCGTGCACGCGGTGCACAACGTATATTCGCTCCTTTGGTTTCGTTCCTTTCACTAAGTTTCTTTCTGCCATCTTTTTTTTTTGTTCCTCAGCTCTCTTTTCTCCAGAAATAACATCCTCCCGGGTGGCGGCGTGGGGGATGGCGGGAGGAGGGGAGAGGGACGAACCCGCGCTCTCTCTCACACGCATGCTCCCCTCCCTCCTTCATCTGTGACTGTCTTTTCGGTCTGTACGTGCTGGCTCGGCGCCTAGACTCCACCCTCGCTTTTGTGTTTTCATTTTCTTCTCGTTTCCTTTGTGTCTCCTTCGTTTGACCCGCGCACGCATCAAATTTCGAGCGACGCACCACTCAACTCGGTTCTGTGTCCGGCGCACTCTCTCGCCGCTGTCCCCTCTCCGTCTCTGAGCCATTGGTGGTTGCTGTTGCCGCTGATAAAGCCATGTTGTACACGTAAGGCTTCGTCCTGCCCTTTTATGCCTGCGCCTTCTTTTCTTCTCTCTTTGTGTTGTCGCGCCACACGGGCGGCGTCATTTTAACAGTAAAGGAAGCAGAGCGCCTCTTCGCGCTGCGTGCCCCTTCCCTCTAACTCGGACAGCAGCCGCCTCCGTCTGTCTCTCTCTGTGTATGTGTTGGTGCTGGTGAGTAGGCTGTGCGGAGGTGTCGTGGTGCACGCCTGCCGCCGTCGTGCACAGCGGCTACATACCTGTACACATACGAACACATTGGGCCAATAAAAGAGCGTGAGAGCGAGCCTCGAAGTTCGAGATTGTCGCGGCGAAGCCGAATGCGCAGAAGATCACCAAACAGGAACAGGCAAGAGACGACATGCTCGTTGCATCCCCTCGTAGCCTATGCACACGGGCTTGCATGCACCCTACGCGTACGAACACACCTCTCTCTCTCTGGGGCTGTGATGGGTGATGCACGCACATGCATGCGTGTCTGTGTCACTCCACTGAGCCGCGGGGAGCGCGCTACGGCGCCATCGCGTGTTCGTGTGTGCGTGTCTCTGCCTGCGCTCTTCTTTATATCGCTCATTGCACGTCTGCGCTGACCATCCCAGTTGCCGCTGCTCACGTGTGCGCGCAGGTGTGTGTTTGTGTGTGCGCCGCTTCTCTCTCCGCCAACCCATCCTCCTTCCTTTTTTCTCCTCTTGCCTCTCCCGCCCCGCACGCACACGCACTTTGTCCGTCGTTATCACCGGGCTGTGCCACCGACGTAGAGCAGTGTGGTTGGTGAGTAGCACACACACACACACACACACACACACACACACACACACACACACACTGGCACACACGAAAGCTACGTAGAGTCATTAACCTCTGTTCTCCCTTGCCACGCCTCTCCTAGCTTTGCGCTATCCGAATTTGGGGGTTTCTGCATATCAGCCGCGGTAGTCGCAGTTTCGCATCCGCGGAGTGAGAGAGGGCATTCGAGAAGGACTTGTGTGCCAGTGCATTCTAGTGCGCGACACGGTCCCTTTCCTTCCAGGGAATGGCGTACTACGGATTGCCTGAGCAATCATCCAATCGAGGTCGCGGTGCGGCACATCCGCGCACCACACTGCGTGTGCGAAACGTCGCCGCCGGTGTCATGTACCATCTCGTTTTCGAAGGCGACTTGCAGCGGCTGTCTGGCAAGCAGCTGCGCCACCATCTGGCGCGCATCAGTCACATACCACCGACGGAGCAGCAGCTCTTTGTGCAAGGGCAGGTGTTTTCGCCAGCTGCTGTGGGCGGTGCTGTGGGGCTGCGCGAAGAGGATGTTGTCGACCTGGTGCAAACGGCCGAGAATGTGCAAGATGACGACGGGCGAGAAGGCTGTGATGGAAGCAACTCCATGGCAACGGCGTCCTTACCCCCTCCGTCAACCGACACCGGCACGCTTTCGCCCCAATTGCCGTTGCAGAGCAGGTCTGGATCCGGGGGCGTCAGCGGCATGAGGAGAGTGGCTGGCGCCTGTTCCGCGTCCGCATCGAGGGCGTCCACCGCCTCATCGTCGACTCGCCGAGCACCGTCGCCTGACCGCCTTGTTAACGCATCGTCATTTGCCGCGAGTGGAGTCCGGGGACAAACTACCACAGGCGATGTCATCGCGTGCAAGCAGCGCACCGAACCCTTACGGCAGCAGCGTCAGCCTGCGCCGCTGAACGACAGCAGTCTGCCCCTTTGGACCTCTGCCACAACGTTATCCTCCCTGCCGTCTGGGAACTGGCCCAACGGCTGTAGCGGCGACGTGGAAAGTCCGCGGCCCCAAACTCCTGCGCAACGCTCATCTCGTCGTGCGCAAGGCAGCGTGAACGCAGCCTCCCCGCCGTACGCGTATCCGCAGTCGTCGCTGCAACCAACGGAGCCCCTTGCTCGGCCGTCGGCGCCGCAATCTGATCTGCGTCAGCAGTGGTCCTATGAAGTAGCGTCTCCACCGCCGCTAATGCCGCAGCGGTCGCACGTCCCGCTCGCATCACCGTCTCCGCTGAACGCACCACCGCCACTGACATCACGACCAGGGCCAGTGAACTACTGTGGAGCGCACGCAGAACCCGCAGCTGGCCTCAACTACACTCACCACGATGACCACCGCAGCGTCTTCCGTGACCAAGCTAGTTGCGATCCGTCTCCATCGCAGCGCGCGCTGCACCAACAGCAGGTGCATCGCCCTCGCGCGGTATCCCCTGGCCCGCATGACGGATCAGCGCCACATGTGTCTGCGCTAGTCGCACGCGGCGCTGTCATCCGCGCCGATGAGCTGGAGACCATCCTGGATGAGCAGAACTACATATGGCAGATGGAGGAGTACCGCTTCCGCACTGAGCGGCAAAAGCGTCTCACCGCACTGCAGCACCGCCAGCACGAGCTGATGCTCGAGTCGGCCCGGTATGACCAGGCCGTGGCCGAGGTGGAGCGGCAGCTTGCGCGCGAGCGGCAAAGGCTGGAAGAGCTGCGGCAGATGATGGCACGCAACGCCACAACATCTTGCTCGCCGATTGACCGTGAGCACGGTTTGCAGGACCCACCTACTGCCATGAGCGACGCACCGCATGTGATCGCGAGGAATTCTTCTGCCATGCATCACGGCCAAGCTCGTGATCACGCCTACAGCGCTCCACACGACGCACCGTACTTCCCCACAGGTGCTTCCGACGGCTTGTCGGCAATGAACGAGGAGGAGGTGATAGCCGAGGTCTAAGTGATCTCATCGCGAGACTTTCTATTTGTGTGTGTGTGTGTGTGTGTGTGTGTGTGTGTGTGTGTGTGTCGCTGTGTGATCGGATGGGCCTATGGGTGTGGCGGCTGCAAGGCTCGACGTGCTGCATCTCTGTTCTTCTGAACACACGCTTCTCATTCTTTAGACTCCTTGCTGATCTAGATACCGTTGTTGTGGCATGCGAGTGGGTGTGCGTGCTGGTCGGTGGTCTCACTCTCCGCACGCCCTTCGGCAGGAAAGGAATCAAGACACGCTCTTCGCAAAGGACTTCTCATGATCGTCGTGAGACGCATGGGATGGCTCCTCTCGCACTCTGTATGTGCGTGCACGCTGTTCAACTGCTGCTGTTGTGTCCAGCTACACAGAGCATCGCCATCCGTCGTCGAGGGTCGACCCTCTTTCTGGTAGCGAGTTAGACAAGTAGCGGTGATGGTGTCCATCTCACCCTCTCGCTCATGGTCTCTCCTCTCCTTTCCCCCTTTTCGACAACATTTTCCGCACCTAGTCCATCTTGAATCGCGCTTCTTCAGCACACCTTTACCCCTCCCGCGTCGGCTGTCATCTTCATCTTCACGCTCTCTCTCGCACTCGCTACGCAGCTGTGGTGCATCTTATATAACTTATTTTGCTCGCATCGTTCTCAGGGCAGATCTTCACATCCCACCGAGCATTGGCGTTGTTGATCAACAGGATCCCCTCCTACCATCCACCGTGTCGTGCGACAACAAATCATCACCATACTCCGCTTGCTGTATTGCCTCTCCCTCATCACGCGCCATTGCCTTCACACGCACACGCACGCGCCCATCAAAGTGAATTCTTGCTTTTCTTATCCTTATTGCGTGTTAGTGATTCCTGGCGAGGATCCACCACCCTCCGTCATGACCTCGTCGTCTGTTACCCCTGATCAAGTGCTGGCTTTTACCGCCCCCACGGAGCGGTTTCTGTGCCCACTCACGGCGAACAAGTACGGCGTCGAGTTTTACCAGTTCACCATCCGCGATATCGAGCAAAACAAGGTACTGTTCGAGGTTGGCGAGGCCCCGGATGGCTCCGCGGATGGGAGCGTTACCGACATGTTGGCCCGCGTGGCGCAGCTGTCCGAGGAGGAAGCCGCGGCTGCCCGCACCATCCGCTACCGCTTTGCCCCTTCGTTCCTGCGCAAGACCGCCGTCGGCGCGAAGCTCGTCTTTGGTGTCAACGGCGATCAGCCAGTCCCAAAGTTCCGCATGATTGAGCGACACTACTTCCGAAATGTGCTGATCAAGTCCTTCGACTTCGAGTTCGGCTTCTGCATTCCGCACTCGACGAACACATGGGAAGCCATCTACGACATGCCCAGCCTGAACCCGGAATGGGAAGAGGCCATCGTCGCCAGCCCCTTCGAGATGGCAAGCGACAGCTTCTACTTTGTAGGCAACGAGCTCATCATGCACAATAAAGCGTACTACGCCTACGACGGCGAGGAGCTGTAAGCTCGCTTGTATTGGTGGACGTGGCCGACGGAGTGGCGCATGTGGCGAGGCGCGGCCCAGCAGCGCAGAGCACAGTGCCGAGAAGACGATTCGCTCCTTCTCCGTCCTATTCGTGCTGTCGGTCACCGGTGGGCCGCCGCTGTCTGAGCCACTGCAGGCGCGATCTTTCTCTCCCGCATTCTCTGAGTAGATCCCCATTCCATCCTCTTTTTTTTCGTTTGTGTGGTGTTTACGCAATGAGCGGGGCGACGATTTTGAGGGGACTGAAGTCATTTGCTCGACTAGCAGTGGCAGCATGGAGTGCAGATGGTGTGCGGCCTGCTGCTGCGCTGGCAATGTGGTGCCCCTCCACCCTCGCCTGCTTTTTCTTTGCTGTGAGAGCGGCCGGCTCGGGGTTGTACCCGATATGCCACGTGAGACTCACGGATCTCTCCAAGAACACCTCATTTCACGCTATGATCTTACACGCAGTGACGTGATTACGCACACCTCACTCGCGCTGCATGGGCTCCCCCCCCTCGTCGGGTCTCTGTGGCTGCCCCCTGTACCCCTTCAGAACGACAAGCTGTGAGCTCATTGTGCACAGGCACATGTCTATCGACGGGCCGCCCTCCACTCGACCCATCTACTCCTGTGAACGGCGAGTGTATTGAGAGGGTTTAGTGCCCCATGCCGCTGCAGACTCATGACAGCGTTCCACCTGTCGCGACACATGCAGGCAAGCTTCCCTCCCAGACAACAAGGTCGTCTCGGAGCAGGCCCCATAGTCCAAAAATGCGAGCGCTGTGCGCCGGCGCTGTCAAGCATGGCCGACGTGGCGTATCGCACCCAGGCGGAGGAGCATCCAGGTGAGGGAAGGGCAAGAGTGATTCACGAAAGCAACGCGGGGGAGAGCAATACTGATCAGCCCCAAGGTGCGTGTGTGCGAAACATGCGGCATCTCCTACATCTGACAGGATGGAGCTGATGCGGCAAAGATATCGGATGCATGACGTGGGCACCCCGAGCCTGCACCATCGAGCCCACCAGACTCGAATGTGGAGAGCTTGCGCACGATACTGTGGAATACCGTTGCTTGAAGCTGCTCAGAGCGAAACATGTCATGCAGGCAGCGGTGCGCACGGTCGCAGAGAGCCGTGGTCTGAGGCTGGCCAACCTCCTTCTTGAACCCATCCGGCGTGCACGTAGACGAGCCCCTACTAGCAGCACGGCATACGCCACCGCCTCCACCCTCGAGGAGGACGCTGCACGCGGCCCAGGTGGGTTAAGGCGTGCAGCGCAGCCAGGTCCGTGTGGCGCCGATCGCGCTGCAGGTATGCGAAGAAGGGAGGGGGGGGAAGGCAGGAAGAGCCCGCTAGACGCATGGGCCTGATTCGACGGCAGGATGGCTCTTCCTAGACGCCGAGGATGTAGCCCGCAGTGCGGCAGAGGCTGGTGGGCTGTGGCTGTGCATGCGTGTGTTTGCGGACTTGCTCGTGGGTGGAATAGGGGTACGCTGCGGAGGAAAAGAGAAACCCAGGTGCGGTAGTCAAGGAGGTCGCGAGGCGCGAGAGGGAAGGCAGAGGTGAGGGTGCTTGATGAACGGGTCGAAGGGGGAGCGAGAGAGCCAAAAGGAGGTGAGATGTGATGAGCAGTGGTGTGTTGTTCCACACCGCCCCCCCCCCCCCCCCCCAAACAAAAAAAACCAAAAATAGACAACAAAAGAACGATGGAAACGAAAAGAAAGCTGGCGCTGCACCCACACTCGTCGTTTTCGTCTTTGCCCCATTCTCCGTGGTGTTTGCTCTCCCGTTCCTTGCGCTTCACGTGCATACTCTGCTGTGTGCGTGTGCGAGTAAGTCTCATTCCCTTTTACTTTTCCTCACCATTGTCGTCGTCGTTATGTGTGTCGCGTCTGTCCCTCTCGAGCGTCTGTGCATGGATGTCACCTGAGGAAGGCGGCTCCTTCTGCCCTTTTTTTTTTGTCTTCTTTACGCCGTTGCACTTCTCATATATGTATACATGAGTGTGCGTGTGTGTGCATGTGCATGTGCATGTGCATACTTGTGTATGCATGTGTGTATATGTATATGTGCGTGTGCGCGTTGGCGTATGATAGGAACGCTGTTTTATGAGCAGCCACGGGATTCAAAAGCAAACTGATGAACAGCAACAACAAGTAAAGTATGCACCACGCGAAAGAAACCCGAGAACGAGACGAACAGGGGCGACAAATGAAAGCGGTGCTCTCTCTCTCACGCGCGCGCACACAGACACAGAGACACCGACAGCAACGACTGCAGGCTGGCGTGGAATGATGTGGCCGCTTATTCATGGAAGAGGGGCAAAGGGCGCCGTGTCAGGAATGCGACGACGCGCGACCTGCGCAGATACAGTTGCCTGCTTTGCGTGAGTGTCAGTGCGCGTTGGTGTGCACAAACCTTCTCTTGCCTTCGTAGTTTGTGAGTGGGATGACGGATGCGTAGGCTGCGGTTAGGATACCGACACATGCACACGCGCGTTCACAAGAGGACGCACACCTTCTTTATCCTTCTTTCCTTTCGCTTTATGCCTGCTGTATCCTTCAACTGCGACTGCTCTCGTCACCATCTTGCTTCGCGTGCGAACTTATACACTCGCTGAACGGTGCATCATCCTGTTTCTCTCTTCGTCTCCACACCCCTCTCTCGCTCTCGCTTTACAGAACTCCCACTCAAATTTATATTTTTTTGGCGCGGCTACTTTGCTTGCTTGCCCTTCTCTTCTTGGCGCTCGGTCTGCTAGGCGACCCGGGATTTGTGCCGCGCGTGCCGCAGAGGTAGATGAACTGTGGGGCTGGCTGAGACGTTTATTTGTTGACGTGCTCTTGGTGGAATGGGCACGTGTTGAGATATGGAGACACTTCTCTATCTCGTCCTATCTTGTTCAGGTCTTCTTCAGAGCTGTTATATCTTGCCCTCTTCTCAATCTTCATAATCGTCGTTCTTGTCGTCTTGGTTGCAGCAGCTGACGCACAGCGTATGCTGGCTTCTACACGCGTGCGCGAGTGTCTCTCTTTCGCTCTTTATCATCTGTGCTTGATCTGATTACAGACTGACGCGCCATCGTCCATAAGAGTTTGCATCGCCACACCCACAATGGCAGCGGTGGCGCCGACGCAAGACGTATTATCGGTGTCTTGTAGTGCGTCAAGATCGCCCGAATCTTCTTCGACACCGTCAAGCTCTCTACTGCAAAACCGTTCTAGCGCCGCTGCGCGCCCCGGGAGGTGGCCTTCAGCGTTCCAGCCGCCTCACAGTACCGTTGCTACTCTCGTCGCGGACATGGAAGAGGACGGAGCTGTGGGCTTTCTTCCCTTCTGTCTGCAACGCCTGCGCGGACCAGGCCGAGTGCGCCGCGTTCCGCCAGGCACGGCGTACCGTTCTGCCGGCGCGCTGCTGCGTCGCCTGCTGCGCTACAATGAGGATGGCGAGGTGCGTGTAGAGGTGGTGCGTGAGGCTGCCGGCGGAGTGAGCCTTGGCGCTGGGTGCATGGAACGACGGCAAACTGCCGCTGCTGTAGCAGCGGCATCGGAAGAGGTTCGGGAGGACCAGCAGCACCAGCACCAGCACCAGCAGCAGCAGCAGGTCGCAGTGACACAGCGCTCACAGCCGAAGAGCCAAGATACCAAGAGCACCCGCACGAAAAGCCAAGCTCGACGCGAGCGTGCTTCCATTTTGGCGATGGAGACGGAGCGACGGTACGTTGCCGAGCAGGAGTCCAGATTGTCGTCTCTTCTACAGGCACTGCCACTGCTCCGCGTGGTGCCACCGCAGTGTCTGCTGCAGCAGGCCTACACGGAGGAGCTGGTGCCGGAGCCTGTGAGTGACGTGTTCACGCCACCAAACATAGGCATAAACTTCAACCCTAGCCCGCCGGCATCGTTGTCAGCCGTCGTGGCTCACACAGATCCGTCACAGCTGTGCTCGGGCAGCAGCAACAGTGATGTGGACGGTGGTGGCCGAACCAGAGGCGGTAACGCTGGCCAGCGTGGCGCCGTGACGGCGAGGGATTCTTACGTATGCGGCGCCAACAGGCTCGGCCTCGGCTTTGCAGTTCTCCTCACCCCTGAGGAGGCGGCTGGGCTACACGAGACACCGCCGCGCCGAACATCAGCACAACCCGCCAGCTCTGCCGCCACTGCCGTCGGCGGTGAAGTCGGCGACGGCGAGGCCCGCACTTACTCGCTCGACCTGCTTGGCACTGTGAATACCACGGCAGCTCCCAGCAGGGCTGAAAGCTTGCTCACCACCGTCCCTGAGGGGGCAGCATCCATGCGCACAGCAGCGACGAGCCGCAGCACCAACATTGTAGCAGGGAAGCCTCCAGTGTCCGTGGAGGTGGCGGCCGAGAGTGCACAGGCAGCAGCAGCTGCAGCAGCAACTCTCAACGGCATTGTCATCGACAACGGCTTTGGCGTCACTATCAAGGTTGGCGCCTCTTGCGACGAGCCCAACTCGCTTCGGTGTGTTGCGTGGGGTGGCTGCCGCCCAACATTGCTGCGAGCGGTGGTGTGGCGGTTGCTCAGCGACTACGCGCCTGCTGCCGTCACGCGGCAGAAAGCGGAGCTGCAGCGCAAGCGCCGCCAGTACGAGGGCTACACGCGGCAATACTGTAGCGCTCTGACGATGCTGTCGCTGAGAGAGTCGCCGTCGACATTGCCATCGATGTCGCCGCTGCCGCGCTCACACGGGGGTGGCGGCGCTGCCAGCGCTCCTGGCCTTCGCAAGGCGGCATCACTGTCTCGGCTGCCCGGCAATGGACTACCACCGAACAATGGCCATGGTCTGACGCTCAGCGGCGGCGTATCGCCCACGTCGGCGGTGGCATCCCTCTCGCCCTACGAGCGCGCTATTCTCCAACAGATGCTGCTGGACCTGCCGCGCCACCAGTCTCCCATCTTTCATGCCGGCCGCTCCCTTGCGGGCATGGCGCGCTGCTTGTTTCTCTGGTCCCAGCGGCACCCTGCCGTCGGCTACGTGCAGGGCATGGACGACGTGGTCGCAGTTTTCTATCATGTCTTCCTTGCGGATGCGCTGCGGCAGTTCGCGCGGGTGTCGGCGCAGGCTGCCACGTGCGCGCGCGCGTCTCACCGCCAGGCGGCCATGCACGAAGGTGTGCAGAGAACGAACGGGACGGCAGCGGCAGCTCGCTTGGACAGTGGAAGCGACGACGATGAGGGAGACGACCGTGACGATAGACCTGCCTCGGCGAGCGGCGCGGAGTTGGGCAGCATGGTCTGTGACAAGGGCACGCGAGCCGTTATGCGTCTGCTGGTGTCGTCACTCTCTGCCTCGGTGCAGCGGAAATCCCGGTCTTCCACAGGCGCGTCGACACCGACGGAGTTGGCGACGCCAATCACCGTGACGACGCTCAGCACGCCTGCCACTCGGGCCACCACAGCCGCCGCGCTCTCCCCCTACCTTTCCGAGGAGGACCTTGACGTGCTGTCCGACACACCCGCCGCCCTGGACGCGATACTGGCGGAGTTACCGGAGAGCTACCTGACGCAGGTCGAGGGTGACACGTACTGGTGCGCCGGCCGTGTTCTGTCGCTGCTGCAGGACAACTTCATGCCGGGCCAGCCGGGCATCTTACGCAATGTACGTCGCCTTGAGGCCCTCGTGCGCGCTGTTGACCCCTCTCTCATTGTCTTTCTGGACGGGTATGGCTTGACTGTGATGGACGGCTGCTTCCAATGGCTGCACTGTCTACTGGCACGTGAGCTGCCGCTGCCGCTGCTGCTGCGTCTGTGGGATTGCTACCTGGCGATCGGGATTGGTGGCGATCGTGCGCCACCGACGACTGCAGCGGCCAGCGGCGCTCACCCGACGCCTTCTTCGCTGGCCGCCGCCGTGACAGCGCAAGGCTCCTCAGCGAGCGATGAGGAGATCATGTACTTTCACGTTTGCGTGTGCTGTGCGTTGCTCCGCAATCTGCGCGCCAACCTGCTCGATAACTCTTCGCAAACTTCCACTCCGACTGCACCAACGGCGCCTGGCGGAAGGTGGGGCGCGGCGGCTCTCGCCACGGTGCTGCCCATCTTCGGCTCGCGCACCACACACGAGGAGGGGAGCGGCGCGGCGGCACCTTCAGCAGCAGACGCAGCCGCACGTTCGGGCACGTCTTCGACAGCTGAGCCGCCTATTGACGTCGTGATGAGCACGCTGAAGCATCCGTTCGAGGCGCTCTTTCCCCAGTACGCGTCCGCAAAGCAGCAGCATCCGCTGGATAGGGAAGACAAACATGAGCGGTGCGGCGAGCGTGCACGGGCGCGGACGCTGGAGGCGGCGATGCGGTGGCTGGACATCCTCATTGCCGACGCTTACTGCATCTGGCGGAAGCATCAGACGCATGGGTGAGGTGCACCTCTGGCATTGGGGGGCTTACATGTGTGTAGGCTCTCCTTGCCTTCCAGCTAGTGGAGTGTACCGGTGCTGTGGCGTCGATGTGAGCGTCCCTGTCAATTCGAGGGGGAGGCAGTGATGAAGAAGGAGGATAAGGAGAGAGCGTGTCGCACCAGTGTGCGAGAAAGGCGAGTTCGCGAACACCAGCACAAGCCCAAGTGCTCCTCTCTTTTCTTACCTTGCGACGTTGCTGACGCGCACTCGTCGTGTGCGTGTGCGTGTATGCGTGCGTCTTCATCGTTGTTGAGCATGGCGCACTTCTCTGCGGCCCTTCCTCCTTCTCCTGCTTCTTACGCTGTTTCGCTTTCGCCGCTGTCGCTCTTCTCCTTCGACCGCGTCCCTACCAGCTCACGCCGCACGTTTTCTTGATGCTTGCGAGATACCGCGACAGCAACTTGCTGCTCCCGCGGACACGCCAGCTCACATAAACGCGGCCTGTCTGCCGTTGCATTCCTCTCGGCGCTTCTTGCCATTGCGTGCGCTCTCCCTCTTCTTTGTTGACAATGATGGTCTCTGAAGGTCCGAAGCAAGCGACTCCACTCGCCCCAACCGACGTACACGCACGCGTACAAGGCCACGCCTCTGAAACCCATCTTACGCACGCGCCTTCTTTTCTTCTCTCTGCGCCATCTTCCGCTCTTCCTTTGGATGGCAGCGCAGCGCCGTGCGCAGGTTCATGCCGCACCGTCTGCATCTCTCACTCTATCTCCATCATCTCCATCTCCGCTTGTCGAACACAACTTTGCTGAGGCTTCTCTTCAATCCTAGCCCGTCTGTAGTAGCTGAACACGCCCTCACCGCGCTTGCACACGGTGTCGAAAAGGAAAGAGTGCGAGGAGCTACAGCTAGGCGAGCGCGTGTGCCCGCGAAGTCCCTTCACCCTCGCCCCACTGCTTTCTCGCTCCCCCTTCCCCCCCCCCCCACACACACACACACATACACCCACTGCGTGCTTGGAGCCTGCGACCGTATTGGTGGTATTCGTGCTTGAACCACAGCGACCCATCCTTTCCCTCCTCTACTCGCCCACCCCTTCAGTCGCGACACAGCAGTACCGCAGACAAGCAGAATGGGCGTCAAGTCCAAGAAGAAGGCCAAGACCCGGTTGGACGCGTACTACCGGCTGGCCAAGGACCAGGGGTACCGCGCCCGTTCTGCCTACAAACTCATCCAGCTGAACCGAAAATATGATTTCCTCGCCAAGTCGCGCGTCCTTGTCGACCTCTGCGCCGCGCCTGGTGGCTGGTGCCAGGTGGCTGCGCAGCACATGGCAATAGGCTCGAAGATCGTCGGTGTCGATCTTGTTCCGATTGCGCCGATCCGTGGCGTCAAGACGTTCGTGGGTGACATCACAGACGACAAGACGCGCAAGATGATCGTCACGTACCTGAAGAAGGAGCCGGTCGACTGCGTCATTCACGATGGTGCGCCAAACGTCGGCGGTGTGTGGTCGCGTGATCTCTTCGACCAGAACGCGCTCGTGCTGGCGTCGGCCAAGATGGCGTGCTCCATGCTGAAGGCGAACGGCTGGTTTGTCACGAAGGTGTTCCGCTCGCCGGACTTCCACAACCTCCTCTGGGTGTTCAAGCAGCTCTTCGAGAAGGTCGAGGCGACCAAGCCGCAGGCGTCTCGCATGGAGTCTGCCGAAATCTTCGTCGTCTGTGCCGGCTTCAAGGCACCCAAGAACATCGACCCCGCCTTCTTCAATCCGCAAAAGGTCTTTGCGGAGGTCGGCCAAGAGAAGATCGTCTCCGCCTCCGGCATGCTGGTCACCCCCAAGTCGAATGTGCCGACGGGGTACGAAGAGTTCGCTACCGTCTCGCACCACGTCGCGTCCTTCTCCGACTTCCTCAACGCTGATGACCCCAAAGGGTTCCTAAAGACGCACCACGAGCTGCGCTTCAGCGACGACGCGGACAAGGAGTACCTCACATCGAAGAGCTCCAAGAAGGAGTTGGTGTACCTCTGCGGTGATCTTCAGCAGGTGGGCGAGGCTGACCTTCGGCGCATGCTGCGGTGGCGAGAGCAGCTGCTGCGCGAGAAGATCCACCGCATCCAGGTCGACGCGGCGGGCACCGAGGAGGACGGCGACGTGGACAGCATGGCCGGCGGCAACGGCAGCGACGACGACGACGACGATGACGGCGAAGGGAAGCGCGACTACCACTTTGACTTCGACAGCCCCGAGGGCGTCACGCAGATCGCGCGTGAGCTGCTTGAGATTCGGAAGAAGAAGGCCAAGGAGTTGAAGAAAAAGCAGAAGAAGGTGGTGGATCGAAAGCTGAAGCAGATCAAGGGCCTCATCAACTACGACCCCAACATGAGCGCCGAGCATATGACGGAGACGGATGGGTTCGCCTACAAAGGCACGAACACCGACGCCTTCGACGATGACGGCGACGCCGCGGCAGGCGGCGAGGACGGCGAAGCCGATGAGCTGGATCACTTCACAGTGGAGCAGCTCGGGCTCATTCCGGAGAAGGAGCTGGCTCACATCATGGATAAGACTTGGATAGAGCCGGAGGACCGCGGCAACGACCCGCTGAACCCGGTCATGTCGGTCAACCTCGCCGCCCAAGACGACTGGGACTTGGGGGACAAGAAGGACGGCGACGAGTCCGAGGCGGAGGGCGACGCCGATGGCGTGCTGCACTCCACCCAGCTCGTTGAGGGGGAGGAGCACTTCATGGATGTCGACAACTACGGTAACTACGTCCCGGCGCAGCGCTCCACGCGTGTGACGCTGTACGAGGCAGGACTGGAGGGTTACGAGGACAGCAACGACGCGGAGGCCGCGGACGAGACGCCGGTGTCCAAGAAAAAGCGTGCAAAGACAGAGAAAGACGCAGCGCAGCTGGATGAGGCGGGTAAGAGCAGCAAGTGGGAGCGCCATCAACTGAACATCGAAAAGGTGTTGAATGACACTTTTCCGAAGCCGAAGGATCACGATCGTGCCAAGAACAAGAAGCAGCAGCGCACGCTAGAGGAGGAGCGCATCATTATGAGCGCGCCCACGGAGATGGCAGACCCGGACAAGCGCAAGCACGTGCGCACGCGCTTCGAGAACAAGGACAACGACGACGACAGCGACGACTCTGTTAGTGAGCTGTCTGCGGAGCTGAGCGACGGCGACCTCGACGACTACGAGATCAACCGTGGCCGCGAGGACTCGCGCCGCAAGCGCAAGCTGATCCCTGACATAGGCAAGGTGACCACCCAGGAGCTGATACGCCAGCAGCGGAAGCAAACCCTGTGCGACAACAAGGAGGTGCGTAAGCAGAACAAGCGAAACAAGAACAACGCAAACAGCGGAAGGAATTCCAGCGGCAAGCAGGACACGGAGTTTGAAGAGATCCCGATTGCCATGACGGATCCAGACATCCGCGCGCGTACGCTGGCAATCGCGCAGAAGATGCTGGACCCCAAGGCGCGCCGCGAGATCCTCGACGCCTCTGTCAACCGCTACGTCTTCAACGACGACGATGACCTGCCGGACTGGTTCGTAAAGGATGAGCAGCGCAACTGCCGTGTCGTGCTGCCAGTGACTGCGGAGGAGATCGAGGAGCAGCGCCGCCGCTTCCGGGAGCTGAACGCGCGACCGAGCCGCAAGGTGATGGAGGCGATGGGCCGCAAGCGCCGGAAGGCGCAGCGCATGCTACGCAGCTTGATTGACAAAGGCAAGGCCGACCCTCGCGCGCGCGAGAAGGCTGAAAACCTCAGCGTGCGCAAGCTGATGCGTTCGCAAGTGGTGAAAGGCCAGGGAAAGAAGAGGCACAAGTACCTCGACCGGCAGCTGATGGGCCGCATGCGGCGCGAGAAGCAGAAGCTGAAGCGCCGGAAATAGGGTGCACACGTGTGTTTGTGCGTGTCGCGTAAGGAGTGCGTAAGAGGGCGCGATGTACAAAAGGTGATGGGCTGTCTTGCGACGACCCGCTACTTCCCTTTTCTTTCTCTAGCCGCTCGGTGCTCCTGTGCGTTCATGTGTGTGTGTGTGTGTGTCGGGGACTATCTCTTGCTGTCGTGTATGGGCGCGTTGGCTTGCGGTGATATGGGTGAGACTCGGTTAAGTTGATGTCTCCTTTTGTCTTGTTCATCGGTGCCTTTCGCCACTCCTCTTTTACGGAGCGTGCGTGCGCCCTTGTTGCTGTGTTGTCCTTGTGTGTCTCTCTTTTTCACCTGTGCATGGGTGTATCTTGTTTTCTTTGTCGCGGCGCCGCGCGGTCTGGACCGACGATGCTGCATTATCAGCCCTCCCTCTGAATACACCTCCCTTTTCGCAGCGCTTCCTTCACACGCACACGCACACACACGCACACGCACGCACCGTGGACTCTCTCGCTCTTGTTCTCTTCTGTTTTGGTTGTCGCTCTCCCAACTTTGTACGCCTAAGCGTGTTAAGCCCGTAAGTCACCGTGGCGCTGAACGCAACAAAAAAAAAAACGAGGCACGCACACGCACACGGAGAAACGGAGAGGAAAAGGGGGTCCGACGCGACGCTCGACGCAACTGGACGTCTCTTCGTCCCCCCCTGCGCAAGCGTGCATGTACAACTACACACACGAGATCAGCAGGTGTATCTCCACTCACCTCCAGCTATGAAGGGTCAGCGGCAGCGGTGCCCTTTATGTGGGTATGGCAGCATGTGATGACGGCAATGTGGAGAGGAGACGGGGCTCGCACTCGCCCGCGTGCGCCTCCGCCTTTACGCGGCAAGCAAAGCCAAGTCGTGGCTCGTCCCCTCTAAATTCGTTCTGCTCTGCTTTTCTCCGATCCACGTCGCCTCCTCTGTCTGCCCGTCGTTTCTTTTTTTTTTCTCTCCTTCCCACTCGCCGGGATCTCTGCATGTGAGCGTGTGTGCGTGCACGCTGATCACGATGACGACCATATGCCCCCCCCCCCCCATCTTTCTTTCTCCTCCCCCTCCTTGCGCATGTCACATGGGGGGTTTCCGCATCAATGATCACTTGTGAAACAACAAAAAACATGCACTCGTCCCAGATGGTTGAAGCGCCGTTCTGGAAAGCATCGCAAGGCATACCCGGACGCACACCTCCCCCGCCCCTCAAAATACGAAATGGGCAAATACACCATGCTGCACAACATCAACAAGGTGCTGTGCG
The DNA here is from genome assembly GCF_000002725.2 of Leishmania major strain Friedlin. Taxonomy (NCBI): domain Eukaryota; phylum Euglenozoa; class Kinetoplastea; order Trypanosomatida; family Trypanosomatidae; genus Leishmania; species Leishmania major. Next base: position 850,017 of record NC_007268.2, on the reverse strand, counting down.
TTATGCTCGATGATGGCCGTACCGTTACGGGCAAGCTGCTCGTCTTTGACAAGCACATGAACGTCGTCCTTGGCGACGCGGTCGAGGAGCGGCCGCAGTCGAAGAAGATGGCTGAGGAGGGCGTCTCGTCAAAACGCCAGCTGGGGCTTATCTTGCTGCGCGGCGAGCACGTTGTGTCCGTCACGGTGATGAAGGATAGCGAGAACGGTGGCAGCGGGGCTGTGGCGAACTTTGGCGGCGCTCCCAAGTTGGCGAAGGCAACCGCTGTGAAGCGCAAGCGCGGCGCGTAACGACGAAAGGCAAACTCGGCACCTAAAAGCTGAGGGGTGAGGTGAGCTGTCTCGCACCGCTATGTGTGCTCAGAAGCATCCTAGCCTCTCTCTTGTGTGCCCGCCTACAGTCGAACGTTTATGTTCCCATGTATGCACACCCCCGCGCGTGTTGAGTGTGCACGCGAATGCGTTGGTGCTGATGGTGATGTCTTTTCGCCCTCCCCCATCCCCCTTTCTTGCTCTGTCCCGCCTTGTGTGCGTGCGTCTGTGCACCTCAACCCTTGCACACGCACACAGGGGGCGAGGGACACAAAGGCGATGAGGGGGTCGATGCGCTGTAGGAAACCAGAAACAGGACGATTTAGTACAACACGACAACAAGAGGCAAAAAAGACGAGCGCCAACCAATAACCACCGGATGACCCCTTTCGATGTGCGCCTGCTCATCGCCTCAAGGTGAGGGCCGACTTGCGTAACTCTCCCTTGTCAGAGAGAGAGAGAGACGCGTGCGTGTGTGCTCATGGAGCGTATGTGCGAGTGTGTGATTGTATGAGGACACGAAAAGAAGATGAAGAGGAGAGAAGCATGGTGTAGCGACGCCGTTGACGGCTGCTTCTCTTCTCACCATCCGCCCCTTACGGCTTTGCATCCACCTCCCTTCCTCCATCTCCATTTTCACGCCCGTGCACGCGCGTGTGCACATGAGGGTGATGATGACTGTTAATCCTGTCGTGTCTACGATCTCTCACCTCACGCTGCTTCCTTCGATCCTTTCCGGTTGCCTCTCGTTCTCCCTTTCGCTCGTATCACGCGTGTCAGATTACTGAGCGGACATCTGTTGCCCAGCCAAGCGCGCGTTTTCTCGTCTGTGGGCTCACCTCGGTGCATCCTCCATTTCCGTTGCAACGTGTTTTGTTGTTGTTCGAAGGGTTGCTCACACACACACACACACACACCGGTATACGAACCTCGGCATATCATTGTGAGGGTCAAGCAAACACGACGTTTCGCGCTGGGGTAGCCACGCGGGGGCTCGTTTGGGTCAATCACCTCGGAAGGGCTCTTCCTCGTACTTGTCGGCAGTGTGCCACCTGCTGCTGCTGCTGCTGCTGCACACACACACATGCACACACACCGTGGCGAAACTACCCCTCTTTCCCCTTCGTGACAGACGTGCGCTTACTTCATCTTCTGTCACTCATCATGGCATCCACCGGCAACGGTGGCGACAGCAAGGCCGCTGCCTCCTCGTTGTCTCCGCAGAAGGCGGGGATGGTGGCGCCTCTCACGTCGGCGCCGCCCCTGACTGCCTCAACCACGTCCCCTTCGCGCCTCAACTCGATGCGCACCGCGAATGCCTCTGCCTCTTCCAAGAACAACGCGCCCACCGGGCCAAGCAAGAAGGGTGGCACAGCGGTGAAACCCTCCCCCGAGGTCGGCGGCAAAGCAGCCGCCGGCTCGTCTGAGCCTGAGCCGCGCGCGTCGGTGAACATAGACCGCCAAAGCAAGCCGAACGCGAATAGCGTGAACGCCTCCAATGTCGCCGACAGCACCAATGCTCCGTCTGGTAAGCGCCCTGATCACGGCCGCCGCGGTCGGCGGCAAGAGTGCTCGAGCTGGTTCGACGCGGAGAAGCCTGCAAAAGCAGATCGCCCCGCCGACAAGGAGCTGAACCAGAACGTGCAGATCGTCCAAGACGACATCCCCGACGCGGAGCAGGCCCATCGCGAGCAAGCGGAGCGGGCGCAGCGGCAGAAGGAGAAGCTTGCGCGGCACATCTCCGAGTCACCGACGGGCTTCCAGGCGACGCTGCCACGTCTCAACGAACTCGACGTCACGAACAGCTGGGACAAGTTGCTGCGGATGATGCGCAGCGAGTTCGACATGTCGTGCCTCACGAGCTGCCTGGCACGGGAGCTGGACGAGGATGTCGCGTGGAACCCGGAGATGCTGCTGGTGCAGCTCACCTCCGACATGCTGGACGCGGCCGAGTTGCAGAAGGATGGCGGGGAGGCGTACGTGCCGGTGGACGCCAGCGACATTGGCCAGATGACCGGCGGCGAGGTGGCGCGAAGGCGCAAAGAGAAGCGCTCGACGACAACGGCTGGGGGTGCCGCACCAGCGGCCGGCGCCGCAGGAGGAACAGAACGCGAGCCAGAGAAGGGCTCCGAAAAGCCTGCGGCTGCTTCACCGACCCCGGCGTTTCAGGCCGCAGCGTCGAAGGCACTGCGTAAGCAGACCACCACTGATCCGGCTGCCGCGGCGCCTAGCAGCAAAAAGGCGCGCGACACCGACAACGCCGCATCCACATCGACCGCCAACTCCTCGTCGACCCGCAAGCGATCCGCCGCCGGCTCCAGGTCGGGAGAGGCTAGTGGAGGCGGCGGCAACAACACGAATGCCTCGTCATCGACGGCGAAGGGTGATAGCGCGGACGACACCAAGAGTTCTAAGAGCACTTCTTTGAAGGCGCAAGTGTCGAAGCTCTTCTCGAAGTAGAGCTCTAGAGTGAGAGCGCGCCTGCGCTCAGACGACACACGAATACGTCCCTTCCAAACATGCACACGTCTCCTCCACGGTGTGTCTCTCTCTTCATCGCTCAACTTGTCCTGATAGCGACCCGCGTGGCCCGCAGTCGCTGCTCCACCCCCGTCCCGCGCGTTTGCTCGTTGAATCGCATGGGTTTCCAGGGTAGAGCTTGCGCAGCCCCAATGATGTTTTATCTTGCTGATGGCGTCCATCCTCTTTTCCGCGGTTGCCGTCGTTTCTTAACACCCTCGCGGTTGGCTCGTTGCGTATGCGTGTGAGTCTTGTTTGAGTTTTCTTGCATCATTTTCTCTGATCCATGTATTCCGCGAGAGCACGGCCTACGCGTCCGCGCGCGCACGCATGCAGACACGCGCACACCGATATGCGCGATGTGTGCACTGCCCCCATGTAGCTGACTCTCGGTCTCTCTCCATTCGTGGACGGGGACACTCACCTTCCCTGCCTGTCTGTCTGTCTGTCTCTCAAGCACGTGCATGTGCACGTCAGTGGTGGCGCAGTGTTGGGGAGAGGGGAGGCGGCGGCGGCGGGTGAGTCTGTGAGAAGGGGTGCGCATGCCTATGTATGTGGGTGTTACCTGAATGTGCACTATCTTCCCTGTAGCATCTCAGTTTCCAGTGGGGCAGGCCGCTGACCAGTTGCACCGAACGCGTTCTTCCTAGCGAGCGGGTGTATTGACGGATAGTGAACATGAAGGGACCAAAGTCGATCTGTGCAACACGGAAACGCTTCTGCGGTCATGCGCGTCGGCTTTGCAGCGTGCGAGCTGGTCACTGTCGACGCTGTAGCGGCAGGGCGGGAAAGGCAAGGACAGAGGCGCGAGCGCTGTCGGCAGCACGGATACACACACACACACACACACACACACACGTACACATACAGCACAAGACACGTCGAGGGGTGCTGCTGTGCTACCGTCATCGGCACTAACTTCTTTCTCCCCGCGCCGCGTGTGTGTGTGTGTGTGTGTATGTATCCGTGCTGCTGACAGCGCTCGCGCCTCTGTCCTTGTCTTCTCCTTTATCTGCTCGAGGCTTACGTCGATTCTGTTGGTGAGCTCGCGTACACTCAGCCGTACCTACGAGCTCTCACATCCGGCAATGAATCCATCACCAGCGCGCTTCACGCTTGACTCCACCTCTTCCGTCTCTCCTCTCGCCATTCTCCCTCCCGCCCCTCTTCTCCCCTCGGGGTCGTCTACCAACGACCTCACCGCCCCCCTGTCCCCGTTGCACACCCGCACACGCATCCTGCACGCCCCATCCTCCTCTGCATCTCTTCCCCTATTTCTTGTTGGTGCCGCATCAGCATCTTCACACGCCTGGAATGAAGAAGGTCCTGGTGCTGAACGGCGACTCGTACGTTGGCCGCCATGTTGTGAGGGCCTTCCACCAGTCGTACGAGTATGAGGTCGAGATCACGCGCACGCGCACTGACGAACGAGCGGCGACGACGGCGCATGCGACGATGAGGGCGACCTCGAGTGACTGGCTGTGGGGCCAGATGAAAGGCCTGTGGGACTCGCTCGAGGAGTCGCTGGTCGCCGCTGCCGCCGCCGACGCCGCGGACGACTCTTCTGTCATGCTTACAGGGGGATCGCACCGCAAAAGCATGCGGCATGCCGCGCCCGCTGCTGGTGCGGCGCAGTTGCCCACATCACCGCCACGCGCGGGCTTGTCCGCGGAGGAGCGAAATACGTTACCGGCGGACATCCAGTTTTGCGTGAGCAGCATTGTTCCCAAGCACAACGACAACACGGAGGAGTTTCGAACGCGTCTGCTCGCCAACGACGTCGTCATTGCGGTCCTGCAGGACGACACGTACGAGGCGATGTGTGCCACGCGCATTCTCGCTGGGACGCACTACGATGTAGAGAAGACATTTGTCCTAGTGTCATCGGCCGTGACGTGGGCGGACACGCTGACATCAGAGCGCGCGCGTGCTCGTACGATGCGGCAGCGGGAGCGCGAGGAGGAGCGAAATGCCTTCTTGGAGGAGCTCCTCGACGCTGAGGATGAGGAGAAAGACGACGGGGATGCCCTCGGCGAGGGCGCTGCTGCCGTGGCGGAGAGAGAGGCGCGTCGTGCGGCACGTCGCAGAGAGCTAGAACAGCGCCTCCCTCTCTCTCTGCGCGAGCCTGCCGCCGGCGAGGACGAGGCCGAGCTCTGCGAGCTTGTCCCGAACCGAGTCTTCACTGACGACGCCTACGCTCAGCGTGTGCCGCACCCGCGTTTTCAGCACTGGCACTCGCTGGAGCACCTCGTGAAGCGCTCCAACACCGAGACGCTGCACACCTACGTCGTCTTCGCAGGTCTCCCGTACGGCGCTGGCGAAGGGTCGGACATGCTGTTCGGGCTCCTGCGCAGCGCCTGGCACCACCAGGTTCTGCCGCAGTACGGTGCCGGCGTGAATGAGATCCCCATGATCCACGTGCAGGACTTGGCCTCGATCCTTTACAAGGTCGGCAGCGCCTACGACGTGCTTGAGGAGCGGTACATGTTCGCCGTTGACCAGGGCCACGTCACGCAGCGGCAGTTGCTGCAAGCGGTGCAGGCGCGCTTTGGTGGGTCTGTGCAACCAGCTGTCGCGGTGTCCTCGTCAGTGGCCAACGCTACTGCAGTGGATTTGGTGCGCCTCGATCAGCTGGAGCTGCCGCCGCCGACCAGCCCTCAAGAGCTGTTCGCCGCGTTTGGCAACAAGCCGTGCTGGGGCGATGGCGGGGCTCTCTTGACCGCCCTAGTGCTCTCCGACATCCGAGCGGAGCCCTCCACTGTGCTGACGATGCACGCGGAGGACGATTGGGTGGCCCTCGATGGCTTCCTTGCCACCCTTGATGTCACATGCGCGCAGTTCCGCGCTGCGCACGCGGAGGCGTTCAAGCCGGTCCGCGCTCTCATCACGGGGCCACCGCTGAGCGGGGCGGAAACCGTTGCTGCTCTACTGGCGCAACGGTGCCGTGCGCCGTGCGTGTCGCGCGAGAACATTGTTGCGGACTATAAAGCGCACGTGGCAGATGTACGCGCCGCGCTGCGAGGCCTGCTTATGCGACGCCTACAGCGCCGTCGTGCCAGGGCGCAGGCTCGGCTGGTGCGTCAGGCAGCGGAGGAGAAGGCCGCTGAGCGCCTGGCAAAGGAGGAGCAGCGGCGCCAGAGGCGAGAGGAGCGGCAGCAGCGCGGCGACACAGACGATGACAGCGGCGGCGAGGAAGAGCTGGATGAAGAGGGGCCGGCCACTGAGGAGGAGAGTGAGGTCGGCGGCGCAGCGTCCGAGGTGGCATCCAGCGCATCTCTGATGTCTATCTTTCTTCCGCCGATCACCAAAAGCGGTGATAGCGGTAGCGACGATGAGGAGGAGGACGCGATGCAGCCACAACAGCAGCAGCAGCAGCAACAGCCTCTGCGACCCATTGCGTTGGCTGTGAACGAGGCATACATCCGCGGCCCCGCCGTCGGCGTCGGCGGCGACGAGGAGGGCGGCGCCGGGATCGATGAGGAGCAAGAGGAGGACGAGGACGATGGGGAGGAGGGCGGCAGCTGGCTTGCCCAGCTCGACGCACAGGATGAGGTGGCGCAATCAGAAATGCAAGAGGACCGTGAACTGCTGCCTCCTGTCCCCCTCTCCGCCGCCGCGGGCGACGCAGCGCTGCCTTTACTCGCTCTACCGCGGTTTGCTGCCCGCAGCCGTGGCCGTGCCTTTGCGCGCGATGTGGACCGACAGGAGCTGCGGTGCATTGCGGCGCTCCGTCAGGAGTACCTTCTCGGTCTGAAGGTGCTGGCGCTAAAGGTGTCGGCCGAGGGACGACTGCCACGTCCGCCACCCACTCCAGCGGTGTCGGAGGACGATGGCGGATACGACTACGAGGATGGCCGCGGCGGCACCAGCGATGGTAGCGACGAGGGCAGCGACGAGGGCAGCGGGCAGGACAGCGACGAGGAGGGGGATGAGGAGGCGCCGAGTGATGGCACGCCTCAGGCATCGCTGGAGGGCAGAAACGACGACGCCGAGGAGGGCGAGGACGAGAACGACGATTACGAGTCGGCCGACCCCGGCGACGACACAAACCCGCTCCTCGCGATCGACCCCGCTGACGACGGCTCCGCATACCTCGACTGTGCGCTCGCCTTCATGTGTCGGTGGCGCTTGCGTCAGTCGGATTGCCGCTGCCAAGGCTACATCCTCAGCGACTTCCCGCAGACGTTAGCGCAGGCCGTCTTGTGCTTCCGCGCGAATGAGGCGGAACTCGAGGATGCCGAGCTGCGCCGCCAACGTGTTCTCGCCCCGCTGCTGGCACGCTCTGACGACCACGCTGCGGAAGACCCACATGACGCGGACGGCGAGGATGGCGGGGCTCTAGCTCCCATCGATGCGGATTTTCCTCTGCCTGACATCGCCAACATGGAGGAGGAGGAGCTGCTGGCGCTGGAGCGGGCTCATCGCCGTGGCCGCGGCCCGGCAGGTTGCAGCAGCGCCGTCTGTGAGGTGGAGTCAACGGATGACTTGACGGAGGGGGTGGCCGCCAGCGGCGATGCGGAGACCGTGATAGAGCCTGTGGACGAGTCTCTCTTCGTAGATCATGTCGTGGTGCTTCAGGCCGACCCGGCTGCTTTGCGCGCCACGATGGATGCGCTACAGACAAACCTGGATTTGGCTGCCGAGCAGCAGGCATCATTGACGTCTCAGAGCGGTGCAGCTGCTATAGGGTCGGCAGGGGCGGCGCTTGCCGCGCTTCGCGCCTCGCTGCACGCCATCCCATACTATGCGCAGCTGGAGTGGTACATGGATCATCACACCGCCGCTTCTCCTCCGACCCAGTCGCTGCTGTCGTGGCTCAGCGCCATCACGACGACACCCGCGTTGGGTGTGCAGCACGCGCGGGTTATCGTCCCCCTTAGCACCAGTGATGGTGCCGCTGACGGTGAGGACGCGGATGGAGTCGCTGTAACTACTATGGAGGCTCCCCCAACAACTCGCATCGCGCACATGCACTTCATGCCGATGCCGGTGCTGAACACGGAGGAGGTCAAAGCATGCTGGTGCGCGGCGAGCGAGCGGAAGGCGCAAGATGGCGCGAGGGCGGCGGGGGTTGGCATGGCGGCACGCACGGTGGCAAACCGCACATGCGGTGATGAGTGCGGATCCGCGTTGGTGGACACCAAGCTGCCGGTGGCGCTGATGCGCCTCGCACCGCTCTGCTGGACCGGTGCCGCGGCCCCGCAGTCCCCACTACTTCCCAGCCAGGCTCCTTCTCCCTCAGCGCACACCCCGAGCCCTCGTGGCAGCTGCGCCACGTCGCGGCGCACACCACCGCCGGCTGCATCTCTCGCGGCTCTTGCGCAGGATCTGTGCACACGTATTGCACCCGTGCGCCGAGAGCCCGCAGCTGCGGCTACGACTACAGCTACGGCGACGCCAGCAGCATCCGCCGAAACGGACGGGGTATCGGACACGAGCGCCAAGACGGCCCCGCCGCTCCTGGTGGACGCCGCCGCACCAGCAAGTCAAGTGGATGTCGCGGCAGCATCTGAACCACCAACTGACGCTCCTTTGAAAGCAGCGGCTGCCAGCGTCTCAGACGCTGCTGCTACTGCTGCTGTGGAGGAGGAGCGGCAGGCGAGACTTGCCGCTTGCTCTGAGGGCGAGGCGTCCCAGATCCTGCACGAGTTGGCCTCCCTGCGTCGTCTGCAGATCGTCGAGAGCAGCCCTGACACGGCGGAGATGCTGGGAATGCCGGTGGAGACGTACTTGATGACGTATGTGATGCCGAATGTGACTCCTGTCATGACGGACGTGGTGCGCATGCGACCAAACGACCCAGTCTCCACGCTAGCTGACGCCCTCTTCGAGCGTCGCCGCCGCGTGACGCTTTAGTAGGAAAGCGTGTCTACACTGCTGCTGTTGGTGCTTGTGTATGCTCGCGCGCGTCTGTGTGTGTATGTGTGTGTGTGTGCCCGCAGCTCTGCTGTCGTGTTCATTTTTGGTGTGGTGCGGCGCTGTGGTTTACCTTCCCTCTTTTTTTTTGTGTCGTTGCCGTCCATCATTGTTGTGCTCTGCATACGTGTACAGGAGAGCCACAATTTACTCGTGCGAGTGTGGCGACGTCTCTCTCCCTCTCTGTGTGTGGTCGTGGTTGTCTGGAAAGTGCGTGAGGGGATCTCCCTCTCGCTATCTCACGTCTCTTCCTTCCGTATCGCAGTAACGGGGTGCTTTTCTGACCACTTGGAGGTGGGAGGACAGACACATCGATGTATATGCATATATATATATATACGTGCCCACGCCTTTTGTCTTGATGTGCACCTTGCCGTCATCAGTGCCCCCACCCATCACTTGCGCACCCTTTTCCGTGTGTACCCCAGTCCTTGGGTTGATAGATGTACTTGTTCCCTCTTGCATGTGCGGGTGCGTGTACGCATCTCTTGCATTACACTGCAGCGCCCCTCCCTCCCCTCAACCACAGCAGTAGGCTAGGGCAGCGTGAAAAACAAGCAGAAAACGAACGCACGGCCGCGTGCACCAGCAGGTGACTATACATGGTGCAGCGCTGACGACATGGGACGAGTGTTCGACAGTGAGGGAAGGGGAGGTGTTGAACGAAGCCCCGCTGCAGCGAGGCCGAGAGGCCACGAAGCCCTTCTCGCCAGCGGGCAGCGCTGCTAATGCGATGCTTAGATGCGTGCTCGCGCGCGTGTGGGCGTCTTCGCCTGCCTCTCTCTTACAAGCGCACATCGTCTCCGCGCTCATCGTCTGCCCCGCCCTCCTCTTCATATTGCCCTCATTCTTCTGTGTCCTCTGCTCCGCTCGCTCACACATGCGAATCACGGCCCCCCTGTGGTGCTGCGCACTGCACCCTTCATGGAGTGGCAGCGCGCACCCTCCATGGATGTGCCACATCTCTGTGCCCTCTTCTCTCCCTGTATTATAGGTTTCTTAGCTGCGGATCCGCATCGTGGGGCAGCTGCGCATGCATTGACGGAAGGCGAGAAGACAAGAATAAGAGCTAAGAGCAACTTGCGGCGGCAAGTAACACGTGTAGTCGTATTTATACGTTGAGAGCACCGCGCTCAACGCCATGCAGGTCAACTCGCTCTTGGAGCGTATGCGGAAGGTGCGGCAGGAGAAGGCTGCCGCTGCTGCCGCTGCCGCTGCCACCGCCACTGCCGCTGCTCCACTAGCAGTGACCAACGCGACCGCCACCGTCCCTGCTGCAAACGCAGCGAGCAGAGACGCACCCGTGTCGAGCGCCGCTGACGCGGATACCGCGGGTGGCGGCGGCGTCGTGTCGTCGTCGTTTCTGACGGGTGTGACGGTGCCGGCCCCGCCGCCCGTGTTCGCCTCTCCATCCTCGGCGCGGCTTGAGTACCGTGACAACGCAAGGGATCCGCTCTGTGTGCCCTTCACGTGCGACATGGTCGTGCCGGTTCTCAACGCGCTCCTCAGTGATCACCAGCGCGGCTCAACGTCAACTGTTGCCGCTGCCACTTCCGGAGGCCTTAATGGTGCCGTGGTGCCCATGATGATGGAGGCGGTAGACAGCATTGACGCCACTGGGGGCGATGCCCGTGACGTGAGTACATTGAGCAGTGCTTCGGCAGCGATCCCGGGCGCCGGCCGTGACAGCAGCGGGAAGGAAAACCAGCCTATTGTGGTGGCGAAGGCTGTCGTGCGTATGCGAGAAGTACTAGCAGCGCTAGGGCCTCCGCAGATGCCACAGAAGACGACAGTGGAGAGCGTGCCATCCATCACCACCACCGGCACCGCCACTGCTGCTAGCGCGTCGGTCTCTTCTCTTCGCCCATCTAGCGCTTCCTTGTTTGCCGATGCAGCATACAATACTGCCTGCGCCGTGGCCCGCGTCGATGTCTCCGGCGCCATTCGACCCATCTGCAGGGATGTGAACTACTACACTCGAGTCGGCCGCATCTCACAGGGTGTGTACGGCGTCGTCTTCCGCGCCGTCACCACGGCGGACTACGAGCGGCAGCATCGGCAACAATCTCGCCACCGCGTGGCTCGACCGGGCTCAGCCGCCTCGTCAGCCGCTGTACCGTCAGCGCGCGTGCGCACATATGCTCTGAAGCACATAAAAAAGATGTGGCTAGAGGACTCGCAGGTGGGGCTTCCGCCATACTTGATGCGAGAGATCGATCTGCTGCTGCGGTTGCAGCATCCCAACATCATGGGCGCGCTGGAGCTCGTCTTGCTAGACCCGACGCCAGTCCCGCGTCGCCTGGCATCACCACCCGAATCGTGCTCGCCCTCCTCATCGTCGGAGTCGTCATCGTCGTCGTCGTCGTCGGAGTCGCCGTCAACCGAGCAGCACGCAGAGGAGGCCACGGAGTGCGATCGCGCCCTTCGCCGGCTTCGTTCCACGACGGAGGACACAGCGGGGCAAAACTTAGCGAAGAAGGCGAAGATTGACAACGCCGAAGAGCCACCGCCGCAGCGGGAAGAGGCCCGCCCCGCCACGCAGGCTCAACCTACAGGTGAGAAAGGCACTGCTCAGGACGCTGCTGCCACACGTCCGCTGGCCGCCGTCGGTGCTGCAAGCAAGGCGAAGGACGTCTTCCTTGTAATGGACTACTGCCCCTACGACCTGGGGAGCTACATGCGGCGGTACGCGACTGCGGCAGAGCTGCACGGCGATGGCGGCGACTGCAAATCTACTCGTGCGAGTGCACAGGTGCCGTACTTCCACATCACGCCACGCAACGCGCATCCGCAGGCGGCGGCGAGCTACGTGGCACGCGCCAAGTCCATCGTGTACCAGATCTTGCGCGCCGTGGCATTTCTGCACGACAGCCGCATTCTCCACCGCGACCTGAAGACGTCGAATGTGCTGCTTCGCGAGGATGGCTATGTGAAGGTGTGCGACTTCGGCCTTGGTCGCCTCTACCGTGAAGGCCAGGCGCTCACCCCCACCGTTGTGACGCTCATGTATCGCGCGCCAGAGCTGCATTTTGGTGTCGTCGACTACTCTCACAAAATGGATGTCTGGTCAGTTGGGTGCATCTTTGCCGAGCTCTTCCTGCGACGCCCTCTTTTCCACGCCTCGACCGACAGTCACCACCTGCTGGCCGTGTGCGAGGTGCTAGGCATTCCCACGGAGGAGTCGTTCCCGGGCTTGTATCACCTTCCCCAGACGAAGACAATGATGCAGTCGCTGCCGCGCTGGAACCGCACGTCGCGGCTGGCGAGCCTCTTCCAACGTGGCGCTGTCCTCCCCACCGTAGCACACGGCGACGTTCCGGTGGCGGCGGAGGGCGCGCTGTTGCCTGAAAGCGGCGTGGATCTGCTTGCGTCCGTGCTGCAGTGGAACCCGCGCCGCCGCCCATCTGCTGCCGAGGCGCTGCAACACCCATTCTTCAAGGAGGAGCCGCTGCCATGTGCGCCAGCAGAGCTGATGAGGCCGATGCCGTGGATGGATGCTGCCGCTGCTGCTGGTAATGCCATGCCTTCCTCAGTACTTGTTCGCGAGGATCGGCGTGGTCAGCCTGGGAGCCGGGGGTCTCAGGATGGCCTTTCCACGGCAACGCAGATGGCACCAAGTACAACTGGACGGCCGTCTTCTGAGAGCGTACCACCAGCTATGCAGCATGTGGCAGACATTCCCAGCGGAGTGGAGGCGACTGTCGCAGCCGTTTCATCAGCGTCTGAAGGCGCAACTGCTGCGTCGCCTCTTGCGAGGGCCTCACCGGATACGTTTCCCGGAGGCAGCCGTAGTGTTGTCGTGAGCGACACTGTTGGCGGCCGATACCAGCAAGCCATCGCTACCCGTGACTACAGCGGCAGCGATGGAGACTTCGCAGAGGAGGACGAAGAGAAGCAACGGCTGCAGCTGCACACGCGCCGCAGCACGCGCGACCAGGCCGAAGACGACGACGACAGTGATGCGGAGACGGAGAGAGTGGGGCGACAAGCGCGGCTCCTCGCAAACCAAGACCGAGATGAGTGAGATGGAAACCCCACTCCCTGCTTCCTATCGGTAGTGGCTTCTCGACTTGTGGGGTTGCCTTGCAACTCCAACCCTCTCTCTATCTCCCATGTGAGTGCTTGTGCGGGTGCGCGCATGTGTGATTGAACGTGTGCCTGTGTCTGTGTGTGCTTTCCTTCTGTTGCTGCCGACTCCGTTGCCTGCCTCCCCTGCCACCGCGGTAGGTGGCGGCGTTGTGGTAGTCATGTTGGCGGTGAGTCACAGTTGCTTTTTCTCTTACTCCTCTTCCCTGCTCTTGCGCCACTCGGTTGGGCGCTTTGCGACCGACGCACGCACGCACGCACGAGAGAGAGAGAGAGAGAGGCAGAGAGGCAGAGCCATAAGGCACATGTTGAGGCTCACGCAGGGGTTTCACCCTCCCAACTCCTTAGTTGCCATCGCACCGCTCTACTTCCTCAGAAATACCCGACACCGCTGACGCGACCGTGTGTATGTGAGTGTGTGGGTGCGTAATGTGTCTGCCGCAACCCTTCCTCTATCATCCGCCCTTCCTCACCCCCGCTTCTCACTCTCGCCCTTTCTCCGACTCTCGACTTCCATTCGTGGTACTGCTACCCACCTGTGCCACTGCCACCGTTCTCCCCTGCTTTCTTTCTGCATCGCCGCAACCGTTGTCCTTTCTCTCTTACCTTTACAAGTCTCTCTCTCTCTCTGTGTGTGTGTGTGTGTGGCGCGTGTAGGTATGTAAGTGTGCTTGTGTGTGTGTGTGTGCGGGTACGTTGCTTTTTGTTTTTCCCTTCCTTCTTTCGTTGATTCTCTTCGTCCTTCTTCTGTGGTGTGCACATCACCGCTGGCGTGGTGCTCGCGTGCTGTGTGGTCTTATTATCACTTTAACGATGGTGTCGTTGATGTTCTTTTCCGGCCACCACTTTGGCCCCGTCTCTCCCTTTCCTCCTTGTACCTCTTCGATACGAAGACTTTGTGTGTGTGTGTGTGCGTGTGTGTCGGTGTAACATTGAGGCTCGCAGTCGTGCGTCCCGCGCACTTCACGTTTGCCAGTGGTCGTCCGTGCAGCTCCATGTCGCGCTGCACGCAAGGCTTTATCTATACAAAACGATGCTCGAGACACCTGAGGGGGTGGGGGAGGGGGTCAGCAGGAGCTGCGCAAGCGACATGCGCAGACATGCGAGCCAACAGCGAAAGCTCACGAAAAAACGGGGGAGGGGGAGGAGGAGGCGCGACACATCATGCGACGTGCTCACCTATCAACAGGGAGCCACGGCTGCCGCCCCTCTTGCCACACCCCTGAACCACACACGCTCACATACACAGCGCATTCCATTGGCAATGACAGCACGGCGTGTGATGCCACAGCGGGGGGAGGGGGGGGGTGGTAGACGGCGGCACGAGAGGACGAGAGTGAGAGGTACGAAAAAAAACAAAGGATGCATCAACGACAGCCGTGGCGGATGACTTCTGAAGAGGGAACGGCTGCTCCTCCCCCTCCCCTTCTTATCTCACCCCTTTGGCGATCTGAACCCGCTGTCTCCACACTGTCGCCTCCAGCCCTTCTCTTCCTTCCACCGATGTGCGTTGTGATTCCGTCTTCTGTTCTTCTGACCATCCTTTCATCAGCTCCAATGCTCTCTAGTCTCTCAAACCCCTTGTCTTTTCCCCGACCCAACCCCCTCCAAACACACATATACACACACACACACACAGACAGAGCACATTGAGTGCTTGACATACATCATGCTGTTCGGCAACGAGGCCCCTTTCCATCTAAAGCCGATTCCGTACCGCGGTGTCCGCAAGCACCAGGCAGAGGTGCTTCAGCATCCGCCCGGCTATCAGCACCCGATCATTCCTCTCCCACCGTGCTCAGCGTCGGAAGTCACAGCAGTACGACCCAGCGCTAGCAGCACCGCGGCGCACTTGTTGCGATCGTCTGCCTATCTCTCACCGGCCTCCTCGGTGAATTCAGGCAGCACCCCTGGGACCTCATCATGTACATCATCAAACCACCACGCAGTGGGCCCCGCCACCGCTTCTGCACTCCACAGAGTGGCACCACCGAATCTACTGCAGCAGCAGCAGCACAACCCGCGCATGCGCCGTGAAAGCGGACAGGGCGGCGATGCCTTTTTAGCGGATGCAGAACGACTTGATCCGGACATGACGGCCGATGCTGCTCTTCGTCAGGAACGCGTGTGCGAGCGTCGAAAACTTCTTGCACACCAACAGGCTCGCCGCGAGCGGGCGGCATTGCGCGAGGCGACGCTACAAGCCTCCCGCAACGCGGCCTTTGAAGCAGAGTGTAGGCGACTCGCCAACGTAGCTGGCACAGCGCGCAGCAATCGCGAGCAAGACGACCGTGATCCTATCACCCACCAATGTTACACAGCGGAGGCAGAGCAGCTGCTGATGGATCGCAACTCTCACGTGCACACCCGCTACGCCGCACGCCAGCGGTTCCTCGACCGGCAGATGAACTCAACGGAGTATAACATCCTTACCTGGCAGCTTCGATAGCGCATGGAGGATGAGTGGGTGAGGTGCTTGCCCACGCTCTTGAGCAGATGGTGGATTGAGGCGGATGGGGAGGGCTTGCCGTGATGCTGTCTACGTAGCTTGTTTGCGCTCTCTACGACTGTATTTGGCAACTTCTGATGTCTTTATCTGCACGCCGTGTATAGCGCCCTCTCCCTCTATCTGCCCGGGCCATCGTCGTTTCGCACCACTGCGGGGTCATTTGGTAGAGGGAGGGGCCGGCATGCTTCGATGTATAGCCGAGCCACGTGTCTCTCGTTTGCATTGTGTGATCGCACGCTTCGCTTGTGTGTCCGGCGAAGCTGTCTGGTCTCTCTTGCTCGTGTACCCGCGAGCTCCCTCCCCCGCCCCGGAAGAGACGCCTCTCCCCATACCCTTTATACTTGTGCTTGCTTGTGTGTGGAGTGGCCGATGTCTCGTGCTGCGGCGGACACAGAGAGGCGTGCGTTGCTCGTTTTCTTTTCGCCCCATCAGCTCAGGTCTTCTGCCGATGGCGCCACCGTGCGACACTCCTCCCCCGCCCGTAGCGGAGATGCGACAGTCGCATACGCACCGCGCGTGCTCCATCTGCAACATTTTCATCCACCACACTATTCTTTGTCTTGCATCCTCTCCTTCCCATCCCCTCCTCTCTCTCGTTCCTTCGCTTCCTCTACGTTCTCACTTCGTCGTGCTGCAACGTTGATTGCGCATGTGTGCTTACCATGGTGATGGTACACCGTGCTTGGCAACACGGAATCGTCTTCTGCGCATCGTCTCCGTCGTGATAGCACCTACGCTCACGAGACCTTCTCGCGTGATATTGCGCCCGCGCTTCTCCTCTACCCATTCCGGCTTCTCACGTCTCGGAGCGACTTACCAGTATATTCACACCACGCCTCCGTTCCTGCGGTGATGTCGGCACACAACCCGAAGGCGGTGGCGGCCATTCCGGTAGCCGTAATACCGCCTGGCATCCGCCGCGCCACCCTTTCCATGGAGGCACACGAACGGAACCACCTGGCTATCGGCATGGGGGGGGAGAAGTACTTGGTAGTGCATCCAACGTACTCGCTGGCGCCGCACCTGTACCGCCGCCGCTTGCTTGGTGCAGTGCTGCAGACGCTGCTGGAGATGGCCGTTTTCCTTTTCGCGCTTCTAGGCTTGTGCACGCCATGCATCATTGTGCACCAACGGAAATACTTCGCCTTGCTGGGCGGCTACGGCGGGCCTATGACGGATCCCCCCGGGCGAAACGTGCCGCTGATTGCGTGCTCGGTGTTGATGATCGTACTCTTCGGCTTTGCGCTCATCGTCTCTGTTACCGTGGCGTGCTGCTTGCGATGTGACCAGCGCGCGCACGTGAGCGAAGAATTGTTCAACCGGGAACTGCTGGAGCTGTACGGCGCGCAGGTGCACGAAGATGGTCGCGTGCACAGCGCTGGTGGTGAGCCGAGCGTTTTGAAAGACGAGGGTATGTGGGGCCCGTGCTGTGGGTTCGAGGCGAATGAGCGGTCACGACGGTCGAGAAACACCGGAATCTCGTGCTTGCAGTGCATCGTGGTAGCCGCCGGCCTGATCCTGGAGGGCGTCGTTGTGTACAACATGAGGTGGATGTACGCAACTGCCGTGGCGAGCGGTAAGACCGCCACATATGAGAACGGCTTCTTCGTTAGCGTCTTCGCGTTGGTGTTGAGAATATTTCAGCTTCTCTTTTACTGCTACATGGCATTCCATATGCTGTACATGGGCTTCCGTCGAGGCATGCCGCGGTGCCAGCTCATCCGTGCGTCTGGTAGTCGCGCAGCTGGTATTCTTTCGGCCCATGGAGAAGGTGCCAGCTGTGATGAACAGCGTGCAAAGGCCGACTCGGAGAGCGGCTATCCATCCAAGCCGCGGTACAGCGCTGTTGACAGGGAAGGCGATCGCGAGATGGAGCACATTCCGAGCGCGTGCACCACGCTCAATTCCTGTTCATGAGGGGTGCCCTGCTTTTCGTGTCGGCCTCGGGTGCCAGCGACGGCGCAGAGGCGGAGGACGAACAGGACGCGGGTCGGCGCGTTCCCCGCCGCTTCTCTACTTTGGGGCAGGAGGGCAGAGCGGGGGCGGCGGCTGCTGTCGATCACACCATCCACACACGCATGCCCGCGGCGTGTCGCGTACAGCGTGCTCGTAGTGAAAGGAATCGGAGAGGTTGTTGGCGTGGCGTTCTCTGAGCTCACTCGCCCGTTTGCCCCGCTCTCTTTATTTTGTCACCCTCCACGTGCTTTCGATGCTGCCGGCCACTTCAGTTTGTCGCATCACAGGGCTCAGTACCGAGTCTTTGTGGAGAAGCCAAGCAGCCTGCACAGCCTGCCCTCGGGGGTATGGACTGGCGGACTCGTGGTGTCGGCGGACAGGTCGTTGCGGAAGCCGTGCCGAAGAGACGTGCGGCCGTGGTGATCACGTGTGTGCCGGCTCACTACACATCGTGTCGACCATTTCGACCAACTTATGCAAAGGGGGAAAAAGGCAGCAGCCCGGCATGCAGGCAGCGGTGCGCACGGTCGCAGAGAGCCGTGGTCTGAGGCTGGCCAACCTCCTTCTTGAACCCATCCGGCGTGCACGTAGACGAGCCCCTACTAGCAGCACGGCATACGCCACCGCCTCCACCCTCGAGGAGGACGCTGCACGCGGCCCAGGTGGGTTAAGGCGTGCAGCGCAGCCAGGTCCGTGTGGCGCCGATCGCGCTGCAGGTATGCGAAGAAGGGAGGGGGGGAAGGCAGGAAGAGCCCGCTAGACGCATGGGCCTGATTCGACGGCAGGATGGCTCTTCCTAGACGCCGAGGATGTAGCCCGCAGTGCGGCAGAGGCTGGTGGGCTGTGGCTGTGCATGCGTGTGTTTGCGGACTTGCTCGTGGGTGGAATAGGGGTACGCTGCGGAGGAAAAGAGAACTGCAGGTGCGTCTC
Organism: Leishmania major strain Friedlin; assembly: GCF_000002725.2. NCBI lineage: Eukaryota > Euglenozoa > Kinetoplastea > Trypanosomatida > Trypanosomatidae > Leishmania > Leishmania major. The sequence goes on along the minus strand of NC_007268.2, from coordinate 831,789 downwards.
CGTGCGAGCGCGTCTTCGAGGGTGTGTCTGTGTATGTGCGTTGATACGTGGGGCCTGCATGCCTTCTTATTTCTCATTACTGCTAGAGTAGCAGCAGCTGCCATTTCTGCTTGTTGCGTTTATCGCTGTTGTTTCTTCACTTTCTGATGCCTGCTCGCTCCTCAACCCTTCTCTAAACTGCTTGCTCTATGCTTTCCCCATCGATTATGTCGTTGTTGCTTCCTCGTGTGTTTCTCTGTTTCTCTGGTTATTTCGCCACCTCTGCCGCTCTGCGGTGCTGGGTGGATGCTTTGGGTATTAACGTTATAGTCTTGATTATTTCTTCCCGATTGCTTGCGTTTGTGCTTTCACTTCCTGTGCTGCTGCTCCCTCGGAAGGGCGAGTGCAGGGGATGGGGAGAGGTGTGACGGAGTCGTGCTGGTGCGCTTCACCTTTGTGCACGTATGTCTTGGTCTCTCTGCCTTTCCTTATCTTCTTCCATAGGTTTTGTAGCACTTTCTATTGTCGCTCTCTCTCGCTCTCACGCAGCATGTGTGTGTGTGTGTGTGCGTGCGGCTCGCTGCCTTGAGGGCCCGCTTCGCTGTCCGTCTGTGCCCTCGTCTTGCCTCACGCTGCCTGCTGCAGCGGCGAACGTCTTCTCCATTGGTTTGACTGTGTAGTTTGGTCTTTGGGACGTCACGCATGTCACTTTTCTCTGCATCTTCCCTTCACCGACTGCTCTTTCAGGCTTGCTCTTGTCTCTCTCTCTTGTGTGTGTGTGTGTCGTGCAGAGTGACGATAACAGGTTTGGGTGTGTCGTTCCCGATGCGTGGTAGCGCCACGTCCTGTGCGCACGCGGGCGCATCGTTTACTCTATTCTTATAATTTATCATTGGCAACGGAGGTGACGCTGGGCGTTTTTTTTCTCTCAGGCTGTCAATCAGATAGTCCCCCTCTCTCCTCTCATGTTGAGGTGTGCATCTCTTGTGCTTGCGGATGCGCGCGTGCCGGCGGTCGCGCCGAAGGAAGAAGCGCATCGTTTCGTCGCCGCAGCTCCCAAGCAGTCGCGACATCCGACTTGTGTACCATCTCACCTGCCCTCTTGGCGTGGTATCGCAGCGGTTTCTCTGCGGCAGTTTTCTTCGCATCTTCAACCTCCCACCTGCTGTATCGTCATCTTACCTCTCTTCCCTCTGCGACTCTCTCTCACCGGTTGACCTGCTGCTCGTCGCAGCGGTGCTCGCGCACGTGTGCGTGTGCCGACCCTCCATATTCAGCACGTGTCTCAAAGACGGCACGTGCTTCTCTTTCCGTGCGCCCTCACTGCTTTTGGACTGTTCTTTCCAGTACGAGTCCCCCCCCCCCCCCCCCCACCTGCCCACCTGCCCACCTGCCCAGTTGCTCCTCGTCACCATCCCCCCTCCTTCCATCAACGTGGACGCTGCACGACGCCGCTCCTCTGCCAAGATCTCCCGTTCCACTGCTTTTCTATTTTCGTTTGCTGTGTCGTTCATCTACCGGCCATTTTGTTCGACTGTCCCGAAAGGCTCGCTCTCTTGCACGAGGACAGCACATGTGGCGTCACACATCATGTTCGTCTCCACCGCGGTGGTAGGATAACAGCGGACGGTGCCTGGCGCACCTGTGGCTAGAGCTCGCCTCACCAGGGGCGTGCTCCTCGTCGTTCAGCTGGCAGCGATGACACGGGCGAATCGACGGTGCACCCGGCGTCCTCGCTGATCTGGAAGGCATGCCATCAGCGCGTAGGGTGTGCGCTGTTGGGTGTTGCGACCGAGGAGACGGTTGACAGCTCTGGTGATTACTGGACTGAGCGTACCGCACTTGTACGTCAGCGGCGACCACCGCACGGACTTTGCCGACATCGACGTTGAGAGGGTGGTGGACTGCTACTGTGACTGTCGCGACCATATGGGATTTCCAAAGACTGCAAGTGACACGACGTCTCCCCCCTCCCCCGGACGTCCTGCCGTGGCCTGTTGTGCAGACCATGGCAATCTGCTGATGGTGGCTGTCCTCTCGCTGTGCCCAGGCGGCTCGCCTGGCGTCTGCTGAGGATGCGCGCCGAGGTGAGAAGGCCGCGTAGCGACAGCGAACGAGGTGCGGGGCTGCCGAGGTGGGAACTGCTGGGCGGGCGCATGGAGCGAGCAGCGACCACCTCTCCGTGACCGGGGATGCCGTTTGCGATGAAAATAGCGCAAATGCGGGGAAGGAAGGGGAACACTTGTGTACTGGCGTGGGGTCGCGCTATCGTGTGTGGTGCTTCAGAGCACGATCGCCGGTTTTGTGGCGTTCCAACCACAACTCTGCCTCCTCTGACATTGTCCGTTTTTTTTTTTCACACCAAGCTTTCACCTCATCATTGCGGGTCGTGCGGAGACGGGGTGGAATATGGGGTACTACGCTATGGCATGCATGTGGGCAGCTGGACGCCCGATGAATGTGTAGCTGCAGCCATGGCTTCGAGTCTCTCTTTACAGGGCGTCCCGGTGATGACGAGGATGATTTGGGAGGAGATGGAGAAGCTGTGGCGTCTGGCCCGCATCGCGCGTCGGTGTATGCATGGGTGTGCGTTAGCGGACGGCGTTGAGCACAGGTCGCTCCCCGGACGCCTCCATGGCCCCTTCCAGCCTCGCTCACCCTCCTCTCACGTTCTCTCTTACTCGCTCGCTGACATGCGGATAACGAAGCACCAACGGCAGACACACGCGCCGCTGCCGTTCTTGTCGGTTGCTCTCCCCCTGTTGCCTCCTCTTTTTCTCGGACGCTGGAGCTGGCTCTGACAGCTCCGATTCTTGCTTGTCTATGTGTGCGCGCGTGTGCGTCGTTTGCGACTGACCTGCTCCCCGCATCTCACCAGGTGCCCCTTCCTTCTCTCGTGCTCCTCCGTGCTGCCTGCCCCCTTTCCCTTGCACTCCCCGTCTCGGTGTGCGTGGCGGGCGTGCCCGTGGCGCCGTCCGTTGCTATAATGCACGCTTTCCTATGCGTCATCGGTGCCTGCTCTCGCGTAGTTTCGTCTCTCGCATTTTCGCCATCTGCGTGCTTCATCCCCTTCGGCACGCATCGCTCTCGCTCTAGCTCTCGTTTGCCGCTTGAGCGCGCTTCCCGGTGCCACGGATGAGGCGATGCAAGCGAACCCGTATGCGTGGACCTGCGTTGGCGCGTGTATGTGTAGCCGGCTGGCCCCGCTCCTCTCTCACCTGCCAGCTCCAGCACCGTTTGGACGTTGCTGCAAATCAGCGAGCGCTGCAACTCTCCCCTCTCCCTTTCATGCCCACGTCATCCTCATCCTCCCTCTCCTGCCCTTTTCTGTGATCATACCCGCCTTGCCTCTTGCATTGCGTGAGTGCGCGTGACAAGACACGTACCGCGCCTCTGCTTGTTGTTTGCTGTTTTCGTCGCCGAGTGGGTGGCGCACCACGACCGCACACGCACTTGAATGCCGCTGCGGCTACTCGGCCACCTTTGTCGCTGCTTTCTTCTGTCTTTTCCCGTCGTTAGAGTCTTCGCGAGTCGGCGTGCGCACGTTCGCGCCGTGCGCCCCACTGAGTTCTGCGTGTACGCACGCCATGTGAGGAGAAGATGGCGATGAGTGACCCCAATGATGATGCCGCCGCCGAAGCGCAGCGTAGCGCGCTCCTGGAGACGAGCGAGGACGGGAACGCAGAGGCACCTCCGCTGGTGGCGGCGTTCACCGCAGAAGCCGCAACAGGTGACTGGCGCCTGTCGTCGTTGCATGTCCCTGGTGCGGCTGCTCTTGATGAAACTACATCTGCCGCCGTGCTGGCGTCTCCTCGCGGGTTGCTTGCACATCGAGTGCTCGCGATGCAGTATTTCACGGCACCGGAGCGGATGCTGCCAGGCGAGGGTGTCTTCGGCTGCTCGCCTGATCTTGACTCTGAAAAGAAAGGTAGGCTGTGCAGAAGAGGCAGTTGCAGCCTTAGCGGGTGCAGCAGTGACGCCAGCTTTGAGAGATGCGAGGGCGGCATGCGCAAGACAGCTTCGTGGGCAGCCCCGACCGTTGTTTCTCGTCAGACCCTTGCCCATGCCGCTGCCCGCGTCGACGCATCACTTGAGCAGGCCGGACTCATCGACAGTGCTGCAGCTGCACACGTGCCCTTCCCGTCGACACTCGCACTTGCGGAGCTGACTGGCCCCTCCTTAGCCTCGCCGCGCCTTCCAGGTGTCAACGCCATCGCTGCGACGCGGCGGACGGCCACGTGGTCTGGATCGTCGGCAGCAACAAGCACCACGCTGCCCCTACCGCCGCCGCCGCACGGCCTTGTTACCCCTGCGCGAGTCGTTTGGCAGGCCAACGATGCCGTGGTAGATGATGACCTGCCTGCGAGTGATGCTGCATTCACGCCGCCGCCATCGCCGCACTTGCCCGCCGCCACCACCGGAGGTGCTTCTCCGCTTGCAAGCGACGCTCGGCGTGCGACCTTTTCGGTCGCTGCGGCAGAAAGCATATCCACAGCATTGACCGCTTCCCCTCATGGTGCCGTGCGCACACAAGCTCGTGCCTGTTGGTCATTATCCTCACTTATGTTAAATGCCGAGCAAGGGCACTGGCATACTGCGTCACCATGTGAGGATCGGCACCGCTGGGTGCCGCCTTTGCGCGCACCAGGCTTGCACGCCACCGGTGGGTGGGAGGTAGAGGAGGTGGTATGGGAAGACAATATCTTCGACGAAGGTGGCACTCTACTTGGGGCTGGGTTGTGTCTGTGGCTACCGCGTCGCGCAGCGGTGTGCTGTTTCGCGGCAGTTCTGTGGCTACGTCGTTTCCTAGGCAGGTGGGGTATGTGCACAATGATCTGCCCTCCAGTTGATAGCGCAAGTGAGAGTGACGGCTGCGATAGTGACAGTGACAAGGCCGCTACCTCGGAGAGGGAGGCGGCAGGGCAGCGCGGTGCCACTGGAGGAACATCACGTCTTAGCGCGTGGCCGGAGAGGACAGCACAGGTTTGCCGACCCTTGCTCTCCGGCTCTCCTACTACGCACTGGGAACAGCGGCAGTTGCAGAGGGCTGGCATGGCGCGCTCGCTGTGCTTTACAAGGGACGACGACCCAGGCAGTGTCAGCAGCGAAGAAGAGGAGGACACAAATGGTGGTGCGTCATCTTCGCTTTCATTGTTGCCGGTGCCGTCCTTCATACAGTCGCTGCCAGGGGCGGCAACAGGGGCCGGAAACCGAGGGCTTGGGGAGGGCGCAGGGGAGGGCCGCTGGCTGAGAGAGGCGGCTTCCGCGGACGCCGTGGTGGGGTCGCCGTCGTGCTTCTCGTTTCCTTGCTCTATAATAGGTGCGCTGCTGTGTCGAGGCTCTGTCGCCTGCTGCCGTGCGCTCAGTCGCACAGTGGCCTACTACAATGTGTTTACTTCACAGCACCCGTCGGAGATGCAGACCTACGAGGCAGGAGCGCTCGATACTGCGAACCGTCACGCGATGCCTGGCTCGTCGGCACCATTACCACCCCCAGCAGAGCACTTGGCCGCGGAGGGGATCGTCTCTGCAACGCCACTGCCACCTCTGCCGACGAATGCACACTCGCTGAGGCAACCGTTACTGCTCGACATCGCGTTCGTCGGCAAGGCGTATGCGCTCTTGCAGTACGTGGCGCTCGTGCTACTCACCGCCACGGTGGTGCTGCTGACCGTGTTCTCGTTCAACCGTTCTCACGTGTCCCACGTGGAGGATGCGACGGCGTGCAATCGCTACCCCTTCGATAACGTTATCCCACCCGACTTGGCCTTTAGTCTGATTTGTTTTCTGCTCAACGGTGTCTTCGCCGTCCGCTACGCTGTGCGGGCAGTGCGCTACGAGAAGGGCGGCCTCCTCGTCGTGCAGGTCGTCGTTGTTGCGCTGCAGGTGTGCCGCGCTGCCTACTTTCTACTCTTTGTGGCGCGACGCTGCATGCGCGTGTCTTCCGAGTCGTCTTCGCCGCCGTTTCCACGGCCGCTTTGGCCGTCGCTGCGCGCCGGTACCCGCGGCAGCATCGCCAGCATCTTCAGCAGCGGCGTTGATACCTCTGGCATCGAAGGCGCATTTATCGTCGATAACCCTGCGCCGGCGGCTGGGTCGGTCCCGCAGCCACTCTTCACCCTCACCTGCGCCAGCATTGTCGCCAGTGTGTCGCTCTTTCTGACCGCCTCAGTGCTGTCGCCGTGGGTGTACGCAAGTTTCGGCTGGCGGCGTTACGCGCAGGGCATCGTGCAGGTTTCCTTGTCCCGCGTGCGGCAGAGGCTGACAGTGCTGCGGACGTGCGTGCAGCTGGACAGAGTCATCACTGCAAACGGGTACCTTGCTACGGTGTTCTTGCTGGACAGCTGGCCGGATCAGCGAACGCTGTTGCTGATGACACTCGCCACCTTTGCGGTGCACTACTTCCTTATCCCCATGCTGCGGCGTTCGCGGCACTGGTGGCCCCTTCTGTGCGCTGCAGGTGTGCTGGTGACGGTGAGCGCCTACTACGCCGCCGTGATTGGGGGTGCGCTCCGCAAGGACCACCGTCTGCAATCTGTATCCAGCTCTCCCTGGCACAGCGAATGCTACACGGATCGGCTGCGCAAGTGCCTCTATGAAATCTCTGCCGAGTACCCAGTCAGCATTTTCCGCGACGCATCTGCCGTTGACAGTGATGGCGCCTTGCGCCTCTCCTACAATCAGCATGAGCGAGCTCGGCGGCAGGCGCCGCTAGCGACGGTTCGTCGACACGCCTCGCCGTTTGATGCAGCGCACGGCGCACTATGGCGACACGGCAGCCGAGACGCTCGTGTGAGTTCGGGGTTGACTTCGCCTTTCTTTGCGCTAGCTGTGCCTTCTCGATCAGCGCTGCCACTGCGGCGTGTGAACAATGCGACGGACACGTACTTGCCCACCTACGGTGCGTACCCCGACTACTTCCGCATACAGGGCTGCAACGCGACCTGCTTCCTTGCGCGCGAGGAGCACGACAACATTTTCTTTGAGCGGCGCATCGCCGGCTGCTGCGCCGAGTACGGGCAGTGCCGGCTCAAGGATGACTATCGTACGTACGCGGTACTGCTGCTCTTGGTGTTGATGCTCTGCTCCTCCGCTGTCCGGGTGGTCTTGCTTGCCGTTGCGTGGCGGAGATGGGTGGAGGAGGATGACGTGACGATTGCGCTCTTTGTCCAGGCGCATTGCCGCTGCCACCATCTCGGCGGGTACTGCCGACAGCGCCGGTACACGCGTCAAGAGCATGGGCATCGCCACAGACGTGCTGCGGCTGCCGTAGGTGGCGGTGGCCCTATTTCCCAATCACCACGTAGGCCACATGCGTCGCACGCCGCCACCTTCTCAGCGTCACCGCCACCGACGCAGAACCTTCCGTGGGATGTGGAGCAGTATGTCGCATGGAGACAGCGGCAGCAGCGTACTGCCGAGAGCACGATCTGACGGGAGCACAGGCGGTCTTGCTGAAGGGGGTCGGGAGATGACACTCTCTCGCTCTTCTGACGGGCGGCGGGCGATGCGAGAACGCGCCGATGGCGACTTGCGGGACGAGAAGAGGAGCCACGGAGTGGGGCGAAGCGAAGCGAAAAGGGACGGCCGCCGGCCATCGCGCGATTCGAGTAGCCTCTCCGCTGTCACCTCCTCCCTTGCCCCTTCCATCTCTCGCTCCCCCTTTTTCCCACATCTTTGTCGTCCCTCCCGCCTCCCAGCCTGTCCTTCTCGTACCTTTCACGTCACACTCCAACCGTCACCGCTCCGCCCTCATATGCGTTTCGCATATATTATTCATCCTTGCTTGCGTATGGCGCACTGCTTCTTTTCTGTTGCTCTTGTGAGGAGACAGAAGTTGTACAAGTCCTGACGCAACCACTCTTCCAGCTTCTCTGCATCCGGTATCTGTGCGTGCCTATGTGTTTGTGTGTGTGTGTGTTTGTGTGCTGACCGCATGTACGTCAGCGCTCCTCCCCCCTCTTCACACCACCATGGCGTTCCCTTAGTTTGGGTGCACTGTTGGTGTCGAACCACACGCATCTACAGCAGTCACTGCACGCACTGCGCTCCCCTCCTCGCCTGCCGCGTCGTCGCACCTCACATCCTCTTGCCCCCTTTTGTCCTCCCTTTATCTCTTTCACTCGTCGTTTGTGTTTTGCTCGTGCCGTGACCCCGCGTGAAAGTGACGTTCCATCATCACTGCCGTCATCATCATCGACGCCGCTGCGGCAAGGCACGATTGAGCTGACCCGCCCCCTCACTCTTTCACATCGACCCACAACGATAAAGTTCGGGCACTTGTTACGAGAGAGCGCTTGGGTTTCGAGCCAGCAAAGCGTGGCAAGGCTGTCATCGATTCCATTCCACGTGTCCTCGCTCCCTTTGCTCCCTCGGCTCCCCCTTCCCACCTCCTCGCCCACTCACACCATGGCAGAGCCGATCACCAATGAGAATCTTCAGATTCTCTTGACGAAGCTGATGACGGACCGCTTCTGCTCGCAAGAGTCCAGCGATCTCGACGCGTGCATTCAGAACTTTGTGCCGCAGCACATCGATGGCAGCTACGTGGATCAGAGTCTCCAGCGGCGAGGGATCAGGCGGTGCAAGCCGTATCAGGAGATCGCGCGGAAGTGCCTGGAAGACGACAAGAAACAAACGGCGATCTTCCGCGCAGCCGCGGTGGCGCCGACGTGCAAGAATGAGCAGCGAGCGCTGCAGCGCTGCCAGCGTGCGAAGGGGCGCGACTGCGAGGCCGAGGCGCTAGAGACGGTGTACTGCGGTATGGTCTACCTCGTGCAGCGGCAGAAGGAGCGCCAGAGCAGTGCCGCGGCGCCGCGCTTGGCGGAGTAGCTGGACAATGCGCGCTCGTCCGGCCTGACATGGCAGGCGGAGGGAAGCGTGGTGGATGGCACGCTGTGTGAAGACGCTTCGCTCCATCCGCGACACGCTCTCTTCTTTCCCCACGCACCGCGCCTCCCAGGGATTCGCCGCATGCGTGAGTTTGTGCCATGACGTTGTTGCTCTTGTCTTACTTGTCATTGTCATCGTTGTGCCTGCCGTGGTGGTGGTGGTGGTGGGGGTGTGCGTGTGTGTGTGTGTGTGTGTGCACGCGTGTTTGTTACGCTCCTTGTTTTTCGCCGTCGATGATGTGCGCACGTTCGTCCCACCTGAAGACGACTCTCCTTCTCTGTCTCTCTCGCTCTCCGTTGTAACTAAAGCGATATGTCTTCTCCCATTCCCTTATGGCACGCAGGGCGCATCGTATGCTCACCTCTACACTCACACACACGCACATATATGGTGAGACGTGAACACGTGCAGGCGGATCTTCGCAGCCCGAATGAAGGTGAGAGGAGATCGAACAACAAGCAAAGACAGAGGGCAGGAAAGACAACGCGAGCTGTGGGTGCGAGGGCGGGTGAGGGTTCATGCCGTCATACCGTCGCTACGAGGCCGCCTCCACAACCGCGGAGCACGGATAAACGGAACAAGGAATGCGCGACTCGGGAGAGGGCCACGGAGGATGTGCACGTTGCCCTCCCCCCTTTCCCCCAAAGTAACTAACTCACGTCCTCCCTTGACCCAACTTCGCCCTCTTCTTGTGCTCATCGTCCTTGCTTCCTTCTTGTTGTGTGTCTCATGTGCACTGACGTGCCCTCGCTTGGGTCGTTCTGGTTCTCTCCTCAAGAAGCTCGCTGCTTTCATCCCTAGCGCATTGTCTTTCTGTTTTCGGTGCTGCCGCCGTAGCCACCCGTCCGCGTCTCCTTCTCGTTCGCTGTGTTTCTCGCCTCCCTGCCTCCCCCCCCCTCTCCGCCATCTCTCCGCCATCTCTCCAGAAAACGTACGCGCCCACCGACACTCGCTAGCTCATAGGTGCTTGCCCTTAACGTTCTCCCCGTCGCGCAGAACGAACAGCAGCAGCAGCAGCAGCCACGATGAACCAAGACACCAAGCCGAACTTTTACTTTAGCAGCGAGTCGGCCGTGGCGCAAGGAGGCGCAGACTTCGTGGGGGAGAGAAACCCGAACTACACGGCGACACCCGCTGGGGAATCGGATGGGCAGACGATTCCGGCCAATACGACGGACCATGGCGGGTACAAGGGCGTGCACCCCATTGCGGCCTTCTTCCACGTCTGCTTCAAGTTAGCGGCGATTCTGGTCTTCTTGTTAGGCGGCGTCTTCGGCCTCAAGTACGTGTTGATCCTTGTCGTCACGATCTTACTGCTCACCGCCGACTTCTGGACGACCAAGAACGTGACGGGCCGCATCCTTGTCTCCATGCGGTGGTGGAATGAGGTACAAGAGGATGGGACGACTCAGTGGATATTCGAGAGCAGCCCCGAGGCGGATCAGCGTGTGAACGCGTACGACAACTGGTTCTTCTGGGTCACCACTGGCGCGAATTGTATGACCTGGGTGGTGCTCCTCTTCCTGAACTTCCTGTCCTTCAAGTACTTGCCTATCACCCTCGCTGGCGTACTGCTCTCCGGCGCAAACTTCCTTGGCTACTTCAAGTGCCGCCGCGACGCACAGCAGAAGGTCACATCCTTCATGCTTTCCCAGGCGGCGGCGCGGCCACAGGCGGCCGGGCATGTCGCGTCCTTTTTCATGGGCGGCGGTGGCGGCACCAACACCAACACCGCCCACGGCGGCGGCAACGCGAACCAGTAGAGAGACTATGACGCGTCGGAAGCAGCTGTAGGGGCACAACAGCCGCAGTGATGGGGGACCGTTGCATGAAGGGCGAAAAACGCACATCCACCGGACACATGCGCGCCCGCTCACGCGAAGGGAGGATGGAGAACGGCAGTTGCGTGGCGCGCATCCTTTATTATTTGAGCTTCCCTCTCGCGTTCGCTCTCTCTCGCCCCCCTCGCGTGCGCTTCTCCCATCTACGTCCTTTGCAGACGACCATCTCTCTCTCTCTCTCTCTCTCGCTGTGCCGATCACCCAGACACACCATGGAACACACATACACACACATACACGTACTGTATGCGTTACCGCCACCACCACCTCCTCTCCGCTTGTATTGGCTCTCTCTTCTTCTCCTTTCTCTTTCTGTGTGTTTGTATGTGTGTGTGTGTGTGTGTGTGTGTGTGTGTGTGTGGCGTGGTGTGGTGCTGTGGCGATGAGTGTTCGGCACGCTTTCACAGGTGTGCTTCCCTTGCTGTTGACCGGTTTGCGGGCACATCACACCTGTGTGTGTACGCTGCTTTCTGGGCGGGGTTGACCGGATCTGACGCGTGTATGCCTGGTGGACGCGTGTGCTTTTCGCTTGACAACAAAAATATTTCGGTTTTTCTTCTTCGACTGTCCTCTTGTTGCTGTCACTGCCAGCGGTGTTCGTGAGGGGTGGGTGGGGGCCGGTGGGGGATGACGCGAATCGAGTGGATTTTAACGGAAGAGAGGAAGAGATGAGACACAGAGTCGGGAAGCGATGATTGTGTTTCTGACTGTCGTTACCTTCTGATCATGTATGTTGTTGTGTCGCTGCGTATCTGACTTTGCTACTGGCTATGCTCGCGTGTGTCGCGTGTGTGTCCCACTTCGCTTCCTCGCAACGGCACATCCGCCTATCGTTCTTCTTTGGAGCCTCCTCGTCTTTCTGTTTCCGAGGTGCTGTTTCTCTGCGTCCTCGCCTCTGGCGTGTCTGTCTGCCTGCTCGACAAGGAAGAGTACGTGGAGATGATTGCTCTGCATGATTGACCGTTCTATGCGTGTGCGCCACGAGCCACCCTGCTCAACGTATCAACTGCAAGAGCACAGAAGAAAGTCGCATGGCTCGTTCTCTGAGGCACCGAGACGCTGCTTCATCTTCACCATCTACGCTCGTCGTGGATCTCTCGATTTCTTTGCTCCATGAACGCGTGATGACCCTCCTTTCCCCCCTCCCGCATAGACACACACACACACACACAAACACGCCTGCACTTGCTCTCCTTCCCTGCGGACGGCTTTACGAATTTTTTCGTTGTCTACTCTCCGTGTAGACAGTGAAAACCTGGACGCACTTCACCACGCCGAACGACAGCGTCGAATGAAAGTCCGAGAAAGAGAGCGGAGGAATGGGATGCGTGAGAGCTGATTGAGCGCCACGGGACGGGTGAACGACTTCTGCCCCTCCAGCAGCACCTTTTTTTTTCTGCTCTCTCTCAGTACCACTTCACCACTCATGCAATCAAGGTGTTGCGGTGATCTTCATGACGCTAACGCGTATCTGTGTGTGCGTGTGTGCACTCATTTTGTTTGATACACCCGGCCCACCACACGTGCTCCCTCTTCCCATGCAGAAAGAAAACAAGAAATGGTGCGCAGGCGCACATGCTCCTTCCCTTCACTTCTCCTCTCTTTCGCGTCTGTGCGTGTGTGCGCGCGCATCTCTGTCCGTCTCTCTCTCTTTTAGTATCCAGGAGTACCGCATTAACAGTAGCGGGTTGCGCTTGTGTCTGCAGGCTACAGCAGCGGCGCCGCAAGTCCTTTTTACTATGATGCGTCGTCGCTGCGGCGTCACCGGTGGGGTCCTCGGCGCCGCGGCGGCCGCCGGATCGCTTACGGCTCCCTCATCTTCTCCGGTTCAGAAGACGTCGTGCCGCGCACAGAGCAGCAACCAGGGTGGTGGCGGTGGAAGCGGGGCTGGACGAGGCCTCCACACCTTTATTCGTGATAATGCTGACCCCACCTCCTCCTTCCCCATCCCGTCGGCGGTTGCCGGTCGTGACAGAGGCGGTAGCAGGCGCGGTGCAGCTGGCGCCTCACACACCATGAGCTCTGCGGGTAGTGCAGCGCCGCCACCACCGCACACCTCCTCGTTCGGTGCTGATGTCGAGTTGCCCATGTCCGACTGGGCATTGCGGCTGCAGCGGGAGCTGATGAGCCCTGTCGATCCCCTCGGTGGACTAGCGCACAAGGACTACTACCGCGACCCAGCAACCGGCTATGCGCCGCAGTACGCGCCGCGCGACTTTGTGCACGGCGGCAGTATTGCCTATCCCCACATGCAGGGCAGCGGGAGCGCCCACGACTCGTACGCGGCGGCAGCGGCGCGCCGCAACTGGCTGGAACATGATGTGGAATCTATGGCTTTCATGTCGCAAGACGCCCGTGCGACGGCACGGCAACTAAGCAGCGACGCAGAGCGCGAAGCGTTCACGCAGCGTCATGTGCCGGCTGATCGCCACCGCAGCGCGTTCCCGGGCAACGCCTCACTCGCTGCCATGGACCAGCTGCGGACGAGTGGGCCGCAGAGTGACGAAAAGGTGTATCAGCAGGCGATACTGGACCGTTACCGTGCCGCCGCCACGTCGTCATCCTCCTCGACCGCTCCTGGTGTGTCGTACACCGCTGCCACCGGCCTCAGTGGAGGCGAACTTGTCGACGCGCTGGCAGAAGACTACGCCGCCGCAGTGGATGACGGCATGGATGAGGAGCTGCGCATCGCCCACGGCCTACGCGCAAAGGAGCGCTTCGACTTCAAGGTCATGCAACGCACATCGCGCGTTCCCTTCCAGGGCTACGACATGGATCGCTTCGCGGCCCAGCGCGAAGGACGCCCGCACGGTGCGCAGCAGTTGCCACCTGTCATCCCGCCTTCGTCCATGGAGGAGGCGATGAAGAACATGCGAGGCGGTGCGGCGGCGCTGCTCGACACGGAGGCGCAGGCCTGGCAGACCTACGCGCAGAACACCACCTCCGAGGAGCCGAAGCTTGGGGAAGCGCTGACGGGCGACGTCATCAATAGCCTGCACGCACGCCGTTGGAGTGCGCAACATGCCAAGGAGCAGGCTCGCAAGCAGCGCTTCGGTCTCGGTCGGCAAGGCGCGCTTGTGCAGGACGGTGGGCCGGACAGGCGGACGCTCAAGAAGCACACGAACGATGAGCGGCTGCTTGACGCGGTCAATTTTGCCTCTGACGCGTACCGCCGGACGATCACGGACGAACACGTTGACCCGTACGTGCGGCGCAGCACGGAGAGAGGCGTCGGGCATCTTCTCACCAACAGCTTTGACATGGCGCGTCGAGAGGACCGCGTCGCGCACGGACAGCAGGATCTGACAGAGCGCAACACGGTCCACTACGGCGTCCCCATTCAGCAGTCGATTGACGAGTTTGTCTTGTCGCACCGCAACGCGCGCGGCGAGCGCCCGCTGGACTACTTCAAACCCTTCCCTGACTTTCGCGCTCAGCGGCTCATCCGCATGTACCGCGACATTGAAGGTTTCTCCCTCTTGAAGCAGCGCCCTGAGGCCTTTGAGTGGGAGCTGTTTACTCGCTACCGAGCGCACCACCAACAGCGACGCGAGCTGGCGCTCCTGCATGGGCTGGAGCCGGTCGCGAACGAAACGGCGGCTGAGCGGACGGCGCGGCGACTCGCCCTGGACGAGCTGTGTGAGAAGACGCCGTTCGACCCATCCAAGCTGCATCTCAACGATGACGAGGTTGAGATAGACGCTGAGACACTGCGCAACTGGTTCGGTGTGTACGTGCTACCCTCTCCCACCATTGTTGAGTCTGTCGTGCGCGCGGAGGGCGGTGCGCTCAACCTGCACCTGCAGCACGCCGCAGATGAGATGAACACGGCCGACACACGCGAGCACATTCTCAGTAGCCGCTACATGAATCGCCTGCTGTTGTTTGAAGGCTTCCAGCACCGCTGGAACCGCGGCTTCACGAAGGAGGTGGCTGGCAAGGCGCCGGAGCCGGTCATCAAGTACGCCCAGCCGCAGGAGGTCCTCAAATATTTTGACTCTGACGAGCGTGCCATGTACCAGCAGTACGTGCAGCAGGAGTCGGACGCGCAGCTGAGCGAGTGGGCAAAGGTGACGCGCGGCCGCCGCTACATCGCTGAGAAGGAGCAGTACGGCGAGGTGGCAGGGCAGGGCTACAAGGTGCCTGTGGTGGACGTGCAGCACCAAGAGACAGGTGCCGTGCTCACCGTGTCGTCGAAGTTGGTTGAGAAGAGCGCGGCGGCCGCGCTGGCTGACAAAAAACTCGCAGGCGGCAGCAGCAGCAGCACAACGTCGTCATCGTCGATGGTGCACTTCGATGGCCAGGCGTACTTCGTTTTGCCGGGCAGCAAACGCACTGTGACGCCGCTGTCCATCCGGCTCGAGTCGGGCGAGTCCATGGAGATGACCGATGAGGTTTTTTCCGCGTACCCGCTGGAGGTGTCGGCGAGCGCCAAGTACAATCACGCCTTGAACTACGGCATTGGTGAGTACGACTACAACCGCGGCAACTACATCGAGACCCAGGACGCGATCTGGGAGAAGGCGACGGCGGATCAAGAGGAGGGGTGGTCGCCCGCGACGCACGCGGACGGGCTTTGCCCAGGGTTGCCGGTGCGCGCGCGCCGGCGACTCGCCGCTGCAGGAGAGGACAAGACCGGGGCCGCCATCACCGGCGACTTCCAGCGAGGTCGCATTGTTCAGTATTATCGGCAGCCTTTCTTCAACCCCGATCCGCGACTCGTGACGGTGGCCTTCTACGCCGACGGTGTCGTGCAGGAGGTACCGCTGGCTAACGTTATGATCTGGCAGCGCCGCTACCACGGCCCGGAGCGCACGGTCGGCGACGAATCGCGCCGGTACAACCCCGCAGGTCTGCGCCGCTACATCGACGTTGCCGACCCCAACAACAAGAAGCTGTCGCCCAGCTCGTCTGCCGGCGCAGGCGCTAACGGCGCGGGTGACCACTTCCTGGAGAAGTATGAGGGGCGCCTCACAAACAGCGTTGCCGCCTCTAGGTACCGCACGACGAAGCAGATCACGGAGATCGATCAATGGAACCGCTTCGACACATCGCGGGCGGACAACCACCGTCCTCTCTCTATCTCGCACCGCCGCGACTACGTCCGCCAAGGCTACTTGCCACGGTACACGCCGTGGGAATGGATCGCCATCCAAGAGGCGGATCAGCCCATCATCCACGAAACGATGCGCACGGACAACATCGGTGCCAGCTACTTCTTCTCCCTTAACCGCTCGTGGCGTTACAAGGCTCGCCCGCACGGGTACCTGCGCAACTACGAGAACGAGGTGCGCGACATGCTGCAGTTTGTGGACGGAGTCACGCCGTGGAAGCAGGCGCAGAAGATCCGCACCTACTGGGAGGTTCGTCAGCATCACCCGATGCCGCAGTTTAACCGCCCGGAGGTGGCAATGCACCGTAACAGCGCTGGCCTGCTGCCCTCGCACATGTGGGAGATGGACAAGAAGACGGGCAAGGTGCGTGCTGTCAAGGACTCGGTGCGCGACTACCAGACCAAGATACCGGTGCCAAAATGGGTGCAGCTGTGAGGGTAGTGCACGAGAGCGAGACATATCCGCGTGTGCGTCTGTCTGTGTCTTCTTCTTTGTGCGTGCGTTGTCGCGCGTGGGTTTGTGGGCGTTGCGTCACTGTTGTTTCTAAGGCTAAGTGGAAACTGTTGCGTTCCGAAGTCCGCGTCTTTTCTTCTTACCCCTTGCCCATCTGCCTCAACTCAGCGAGGATGTGGACGGCGATAGATGGCTGGCTGGCTGGATGGAGCGCTGCTCGTGTTCCTTGTCTTCATCATTCTACCTTTCGCACGCCGAGTACGCCCGCCTCGGCGGACTCTACGAAGGGTAGCCCACGGCCAGACGACGATGGTGGAGACGATTATGGTGGCCTCCGTCGCGGTGGCGGGGGTTCGAACTACGTGGGCGATCGGCGCTGGCCGACACACCGGATTGCTGTTCTTGCCGCGTTCGCCTGCGTTGTGTGCGTGAGTTTGCTCGGCGTGGGAATGGGGTGGAGTGGAGTGCAGTTTTGTTTTTGGGGCGGTGGTGGACAGGGAAGCGACAGGTGGCGGTGCCGCTGATCTGGCCTCGACTGACTAATGCCGCAGGTGTCCAATCGAATGCAAGGAAAACAGACCAGAGCGAAATACGGGAGCGAGCGACGGAAGGCGTGCTTCGCACTGCGAGCGACACACACGCAGGCAGAGAAAAGCATCTGCGCGTGCGCACGCAACGGACGTGGGGGTTGATTAGCATGCGCAGTGCATAGACATACGAGGAAGCTGCGCTTCGCTTTGTGTGCGGGCCAGCTACTGCGAGCAGATGGGAGGAGCGGCGGCGACTAGCAATCCCGGAGAGGCGGACTGCCTCGGCCAACGAACCTCTGGCAACTTTCGACCTCCTTTCTCTCGTTGCGACCCTTCTTTTTCGGACGCACTAGGTGCATCGCGTAGCGCACTGGTGCTTGCGCGAGAGCGGTGCACATGGTCTCATGTCGTCTTTTGAATTTCTGTTGCTCTCAACCATTTCCCTCTTTCCCTCTCTCTCCTGATCCCGTCCGTGGCGCTGGACGCACGCACGTCTTGATCCCTTGTAGCCTCCTACAGACACACCCATCTCATGCGTGTCGCTAGCACTGCACCGAGACGCACACGCATGCACATAGGCAGAACTATACATAGAGCTAACGCTACACAGACCCACGCAAGCATACATACTCATACAGCGACGCGAGATTCACAGAAACATACAACACAAGAAGAGCATTGGACTCAGCAGCGGCGCGCGCACACGCTAAACAGTTCCTGCTGCCCCTCTCCTCAAGTCCGGGGTTGCCGTGGGAGCCGTTGCACCGTGCGCGCGCCCGGCACAACGGCCGTCGCGGATCGTCTATCGGAGAAGCAAGGGCAAGCTATCGACGGCGTCCGCCCTTGCGCACAGGATGTCTGAGAGCACCTTCAAGATCCTTCTCACGACCGACAACCACCTCGGCTTCGCTGAGCGCGACCCCAGACGAGGCGATGACAGCTTCACCACCTTCGAGGAGGTGCTGCGCGCTGCGCGCACCGAGCACGACGTGGACGCCATGCTCCTCGGTGGCGACCTTTTTCACGAAAATAAACCCAGTCTCGGTTGCCTCGTCCGCACTTGCTCCCTTTTCCGCAAGTACGTCTTCGGCAACAAGGCCGTGCCCTTCTCGCTGCTCAGCGACCCCGCGTCGAACTTCCCGACGCACGCGCTGCCCATGGCCAACTTCCAGGACCCCAACGTCAACGTCGCGCTGCCGGTGTTTGCTATTCACGGCAACCACGACGACCCCGTCGGCGGCACCTCATCGCTCGACCTGCTCGCAACCAACGGTTACCTCAACTACTTTGGCCACGTCACCTCCCTCGAAGACATCATCCTCGAGCCGGTGCTTCTGCGCAAGGGAAGCACCTTCATCGCCCTCTACGGCCTCGGTAACGTGCGCGACGAGCGACTGCATCGCTGCTTCCGGCTGAAGAAGGTTCAGTTTGTCTATCCGAAGCCGGTGCCTGGCTGCAAGTGGTTCAATATCCTGCTACTGCATCAGAACCGCGGTGCGCGTGGCGTGGCGAGCAAAAACGGTATCATGGAGGGAATGCTCGCCGGCTTCGGCATGGACCTCGTGATCTGGGGCAACGAGCACGAGCAGCTCATGGTGCCGCAGCCGGCGGACGGCTTTGATGTGGTGCAGCCAGGCAGCACCATTATGACATCCCTCTCCGCGCAGGAGTGTAACCCAAAGCAGTACGGTATCCTCGAAGTACGCGGCACATCGTACCGGCTCACTCCATACACGCTGCGCAGCGTGCGTCCAGTCGTGCGACGCACGGTAGAGCTTCGGCAGGATCTGCCTGACGGCCGAACGCTTGATGCGGTGGAGACCTTCTTGCACAGCGTGATGAGCGATATGATCAGCGAGGCCGAGGAGCACGTGAGCCACATCCCCGATGACGTCCTCGCGTTCCATCCCAACCTGAAATATCCACTCATTCGCTTGGCTGTGGACTTCACCGACGTCACGTCTGCGCCGTACCCGCAGCCAAACTTCAACCGCTTTGGCCAGCAGTACATGGATGTCGTCGCGAACCCAGGCGAGCTGTTGCGGCCGGTAAAACCGAAGCCGGAGCGGCGACCTGGTGGCGGTGCTCTGGGCACGGCCCTCGGGCCTGGCGGCGTTGCTGCGAGCGGCCTCATCGTCCCCGCAGCGCCGCAACTCAACACGCTCGACATCCGCGTGAAAGTTGCCGACGTCTTCAACCACAACACGACGAACGCGTGCACGCTCCTCTCCGAGGCGGAGCTGAGCGCCGCCGTCTACGCCTTCGCCGAAAAAGGCGAGCGGGACGCGATCGATGAACGGCTGATGGAGCTGTTGCACACCTCGCAGAAGTCGGTGTGGCGCCGGCTAGGGAACGGCGCGAACGACTCCATCTTGAAGCCGGACCGCGTTGCGGAGGAGGTTGCCACGCACAAGCGTCACGTCAACGAGCGCTACGCGCGGGCTGCTCAGCTGGAGGAGGCACAACAGCAGCAGATGGACGACGCTAAAGAAAATGAAGACGACGGCGTCGCTAATGAGCGAGAAGGCCGAGGTGGCGCTGCTTCACCATCGCTGCATCAAGCGGCGCGCCGACGTGAGCTCGATGCCTTCGAGATGATGCGCGTCGCCGCTCCTCCCGCAGACCTCACCACTAGCCACAGCGGCAGCGGCAGTGAAAACCATTTCCATGGTCATTTTGCGCAAACGCCCGTCTCGCGTCTGGTGCAACATGCCATCCAACAAGGAAACGAAAATGACGTGGACGCAGCGGTGGGCGCACCGGGCCAGCGAGCCCGTCGGTGCAGCGGTGTCTTCGTCAAGGCCGGTGCCGACGGGGACGGCCAAGACGATGAGAGTGAGGAGCTTCCTGATGATGGGCTGGATCGAATGCCGATCGACAGCGTGATTGCGCAGGCGGTGCAGCAGGTGTACCCGCCCTCGAAGAGAGCGCGAAGCGCTCACGTTTGCGACGTGGAGGCCATTTCGACTGGCGACAAAGGCTCGAGCTGTGGCGTCGGTGGTGGCGGTCCTCATGAGGCCAGCACCGTGCACGTTTTCGACGGAAACGACGATGATGGCAGCAGGGTGCACGGCATCTCTAGGCGCGGCCGCGCTCGCAATGAAGCTGGCAATGCCGGGAAGGCTCCCGCCCCCGCTAAAAAACAGCAGCGCACCACCAGCGCGCGACGCGGCGGCGGCGGTGGCAGTGCTGCAGCTCGCCAAGGCGCACTATCGGCAGCCAACGCGGGCTCACTGAACGCGGCGTCGGCGACGGCAGCTGACGCAGGCCCTACGCTGACCTTCGTTGCGCATCAGGGGGTTTCGGCGGTGCTGCCACCTGGAAACAGACCGGCCACGGCCACCAGCAGCGGCGGTGTCGGCGCGTCAAAGGGAGCCATGGTGAATCTTCTGTCCAAGTGGACCGGTGGATTTTAGCAGTGGCACTAGCACGAGCGGCGGCAGGGGAGGGGGGGAGCGTCGGCCGTTTGGTTGCACGTGCGTCTGTGCGGGCGTGTCCTTCTCTGTCGTAGGAGAGCGCCGCCTCGTGCTGCGCCTTCGTCTCTCCATCGGCGCATCGCGTGAGAGCGGGCGTTTGCCATCGTCCCCTGCCTCTTGACCCTTTTTTTTTCAAGGTTACTGCACCACAAACCGAAATGGTCCTCGCGCCCTTCCCCCTTGCCTCTTGCCCTTCTCGCGCGCCCGGATAGCGGACCGCCGCACCGCGCCAGCATGCGCCGCCCCGTCCCCTCCACCGTTCTCGCGCTCATCTTTCTTATCCTGTTCGTTCGACGCACAGGGAGCAACAAGCGAGCAGCAACGGGAACAAGTCTAGCGTCGGTAACGTGTGCTCGGTGCGCACGCACTCTGTCTCTAGCGCTGCCCTCCCAACCACTTGCCTTCTTTTTCCTTTCGCTCACTTGCTCTCTCTGGCTTGATGGCTGCTATTACCCCCTCCTCTCGGCGCCGTCTACGTATTCGTCGCATTGGGAAGTGCGAGCGTATCTGGCGGTGGTCATCGTCATCCACAGCATCTCATTAGCGAGCTCAGGGCGTCCATCACCTTGGTGCAGTGATTGCACATCCTCACACACGCATCTTTGTGTGTTTGTGCGCCTGCGCCGGCGTGGGTTGCTCACGTGCAATGATAGAGTGTGGGGCGTGGGATGCATCAATCGCAGTAGTGCCTTAGTAATGCATCGTCCCTCATCTGCACCTGCATCGGCAGTGGCGCGTGCATCTCTGGCGTTGTCTGTGCATCGCCAAGACGTCGACCCTCACGCGCGGGGTGCTGCCCGTACACCTCGCGCAGCTGCGAACGACCAACAAGTTGCGCTGCCCTCTTTCCTGAACCGATTCTTCCACGGCGCATGTGACATTGACGGTCGGAGCAGCGACATCCTCGCCAACCGCGTCTACCCCATCGGCGCGTTGAGAAGGTACTCGTCGGTGGCTCTTTATAGCTCTTTCTCACGTTCAGCAGCAGCGTCTGTCGCGCTCAGCTCCTTTTCCGCTGCCTCCTGCGCCGGCTTGACAACGGCTGTGCGAACGCTGGGCCGTAACTTCCACTCAGGTCTCGATGAGTCGCGTGTGCGCCGTCTGAGGCGCTCCGGCATGACCTTTAACCGACCCCGCGGTCGCGACACCTTCTCCGCAGCGTTTGAGAGCCGCCTGCGCATTGTGCCGCTGACGCAGATGTCTGACCTCTACGGCCCCATCGACGTCTCACTCCTTACTGCTGTCAACGCCGACGACCCGACGAGCAGCGAGGGCAACCCACTCGAGAGGAAGAAGTGCATGGCAGGCGACGCACGCATGCGGAAGGTGGTGGAGGACAAGCAGCGAGCCGAGGCAGCGCTGCGTGAGAAGCGCGACTGGCACGTGCTTGTGGTGGACCCCATTGAGCTCCGTATGGTCCCGGCACCGCTGCCGTTTCCGAGTCCGCATCCGGCGTACTACCGCGACTGGGTCACCCTGGAGGGCGAGCAACCGTCGTTCTCTCGGGTGCTAGAGCGCCGCCCCACTGCGGAGTTCGGCATCCCCATGCTGGACGCGCCGGCAGGGACGACTGGGGCAGGCACCGGGGCCGCACTTGCTGCTGATGCTGCTGCGGACGTCGCCGACGGCACCGTCGCCAACGTTGCCGCACCCGAGTCGCTTGCCTTCTTCTACACCTCGGGCAACCGCCGTCATCTGCAGCAGAACGGTGATACGACGCTCTTGCCCGGTGCGCAGGTGCGGCAGACGACGCCGATCATACCGAACTCAGCTTCTACCGCGGCTCAGCCGCTTCTTTCCTCGCTGCAGACGATTCGCCAACACTTCCACACCGCCGTCTGCATCGACCCGGACATCAGCCACGACCGCTTTCACCGCGAGGAGGCTCAGGTGGAGATGATCTCGGCGTATCGCAACATTCTTTACGAGGCTTTTGAGTTGGGGCACGCGTCGTCATCAGTGTCGTCCGCATCTGCCGCGGGCAGCCTGCGGTGGACGGCGGTGACGCAGGGGACCGTGCCGTTTGTGGCGGATGTGGTGCGCGTGCCGGCGCTGTGCCACTACTCCTGCGGCCGGCGCTTCCTTCGCGAGCTGGGCAAGCTGAACCAGCAGGCTGTCGTGAAGGGGTTCCATCGGCTGAGCAACGAGGCGAAGGAGGCGCTCATCATGAACCGAAGCTTCACTGTGGAGATCTACGTGCCACCGATGCTGCTGGAGCAGTTCGAGCGGGCCTTCCTCGAGGAGCCGTGGGAGGTGCCGCTTTCGACGCTGAATCCCGGCCGCACGGCGCTGTACCCGGGTCTGGCGCCGCCGCGCTCCTTGCTGGAGTACGATGGGTGGGTCGGCAAGCGTCCGGAGTTGGTGGAGGGCGTTGCAACGCAGGGGAAGAGCCTCCTGCGCGGTGCGAAGGTTGGGCTGGACGGGCGGCTAATTGAAGAACGTGAGGTTCTGGCGAGCCTTCGCGTATTTGGCGCCCGTGAGGAGCAGCAGCAGATGCTGGAAGGAGAGCGGAAGACTGCGGCAGAGCAGCTCGGTGTGCCGCTACAGCTAACGTACGCTCCTCTGCAAGCTGGCTTGCTGGCGGAGGTGGAGCCCCATGCGAGCGACGCGCTCCCCGAAAAGCCTTCCGGAGGCTACACCGGCGGGGACCCAGCAGCAGTGGCGACGAGTGCTGCAGAGAGCGCCAAGTGAACGCCTGTTCAGCACTCAAGGTGATCTATATACCTATATATGTGTGTCAGTGGGCGCGGCTGGTACGTCGTGTTCGCAGCCCCTTCGCCGCTGTTTTCCTTTTGGATCCTACTTGAACGTCAGCACACTCTCCTGCCTCTTGTCGCGGTCGTTGTCTCGCCGGCTCCGCTGTGGCTGTCGTGCCGTGAGCACGCGGACAGCCCGCAAAGGGATGAGCAGAAGGGGTGAGAAGACGACGCGAGCGAAGGCGCGACCAGCAAGCGACAAGGAGGTGGGCGTGAGGAGCGCTGCCGTACCCCCCCCTTCTTCTCCCACTGCCTCCACGACAGCGATGCGTTCTTTCATTCGCCTGCGCCACTGCGGTCATCGCTGGCGCAACAGTCCTTTTCGTGTGATCTGCGCTCCCGCACCCCACTCCCGCATCCTCCTTTCGCTTGTGTGCTCCGTAAGTTTCAACGTACGCCACCACCACCACCGGTACTTCAGTAGAATACACATCCCGGGCCATCTTCATCGAAGTCACGGGAGAAAGCAAGTGCGAGCGAAAACCGGAAAAGACGACAGAAGACGTGCTCCTTCGAATCCAATCCCGACACAAGCGAGCACCACACACCAGCCAGCGACGACGTGCATGTACAAGGACACAGGCAGACACACACACACACACACACACACACACCAATTATAAGCCATGTCATCTCTGCAGCGCGCGTCTGTGAGCTTTAATAAGCCGGGCCACATTCCGTTTGGTGCTGTGCAGGGATACGCCCCGGGTGGCGTCCCGGCGTACAGCAACAAGCACGATCACTACTTCTCCGGCGAGCGCAACATTGAGGACAACATCTTCTTCGGCTTCAAGTACCAGTGCGTCGAATTTGCGCGCCGCTGGCTACTGGTGCGTAAGGGACTGTTGCTGCCCGACGTGAACTGGGCCTGCCACATTTTCCAATTGAAGGAGGTGCGGGACGCCGCCACGACGGAGAGCTTCGCGGTATTGCAAGTGCGCAACGGTACTACGACGAAGCCAGAGGCCGACGCGCTTCTTGTCTACCCCTCCACCGATGCAAATCCAGTTGGTCATGTCGGCACCATCACCGAGGTGGGTGACGACTACGTATGTGTCGCGGATCAGAACTACCGCTTCCACAAGTGGGAGTCCTCCTGCGCGTACAAGCTGAAGCTTGATCACAGGGACGGCATCTGGACCATCATCGATGACATTGACGCGGACGAAATCGAGATCCCACTTGGGTGGTTGACGTTTCCTGGCCGCGCAAATCGACCGGAAGGGGCGCCGCCGGTGGCGCTGCATCCGTCACTGCACTTCAAGGAGCCGCCGAAGCCGTATCTGCTGCGCCGTAACTTTCTGCCGACGGAGTCCAAGGCGAACTGGCTCGACATGAACAACCCGGCGGAGCGGCTATTTGTGGAGGAGTTTGGCATGGACGTCAGCCGTACCCGCCTGGAGGAGAAGGTCGTCAGCTACTACGAGTCGAATCACGAGTTTCACCTGCGGTGCGTCGCGTACGGAACGCAGCTGCACGCCATCTTCATGGAGGCAACCGCGCAGGTGATCGAGAGCGATGAGAAGCTCCGGCTCTTTGCCATTCCTGAGGAGTTCTGGCCCCGCATCCGCCACTCGTGGAAGTACCAGCAGACGTACATTTCTGGTCGCTTCGACTTCGCCTTCAACAACGAGACGGGCGAGGTCAAGTGCTTCGAGTACAATGCTGACAGCGCGTCGACGCTGCTAGAGTGCGGCCTCATTCAGCAAAAGTGGGCCGAGTCGGTGGGGCTGGACAAGCAGGACACGCGCGGCTCCGGCTTCGCGGTGGAGCGCAACCTCAAGATGGCGTGGGCAAACAGCGGGGCGACTGGCCGCGTTCACTTCTGCGTTGATGAGGAAAGGGAAGAGCAGTACACGGCCCTCTACTGCATGCAGGCCGCTGAGGCAGTCGGGTTGGAGGGCAAGCTGTGCATCTTGTTCGATGAGTTCCGCTTTGATGATAATGGTCACGTTGTCGATAGCGACGGCGTGCGTGTGCGCAATGTGTGGAAGACGTGGATGTGGGAGTCGGCCATCACGGACTATTACGCCGCCCGGGAGGAGCGAGGCGAGAACTGGAAGCCGTCCCCGAAGGACAAGGTGCGATTGTGTGACTTGCTCCTCGGCGATGACTGGGAAATTCTCTACTTCGAGCCGATGTGGAAAGTCATCCCGAGCAACAAGGCCATCCTGCCCATGATCTACCACAACCACCCCGAACACCCAGCCATCTTGAAGGCGGAGTACGAGTTGACGGACGAGCTGCGCAAGCACGGGTACGCCAAGAAGCCGATTGTCGGCCGCGTGGGCAGCAACGTTATCATCACCTCCGGCGACGGCGTGGTGCACGCTGAGTCTGGTGGCAAATATGGCAAGCGCAACATGATTTACCAACAGCTGTTTGAGCTGAAGAAGCAGGATGACTACTACGCCATCATCGGCGGCTGGATGATCGGCGACGCCTTCAGCGGCACCGGCATCCGTGAGGACAAGTCAGTCATCACCGGCGTGGACAGCCCCTTCGCTGCCGTTCGCATCAAGACCGACAAACTTCCGCACCCCGTGACGCTCAAGGATATCGACAAGATGGCCGAGGACGAGTAACGTCCGGGCTGCAAGCGCGATGAACAACACATGCGCACTCTCCACAAACGTACATACAGTCACACGTAGGTGCGAAAGCAAGAAACAACAAAAGTGACGACTGCACGCTGTGGCAGGGGGGGGGCCACGGCAGCTCTGCGATCTGCAGAGGTTTCTACTGAGGCTCGCCACCGTGTGTAGACAGCCGCCACGACGGATGCTCAACGATCGGGCGTGCTTTTTTGCTCACTGCGCACGCACGTCCGCAGCCACCTCAGCCACGTAGACGACTCCTACATATATATTTACACACATGCTTCGTATGTGCTTGTTGTCTGCGTTTTCACGTTGCTTTGCCTCGCTGAAGTATTTTCTTTGCTGGACGTTGATTGCAGAACGATGCGATGAGAGTGCGATGGTCTGCGCAGGTGCCTGCAGACCATCGCACTCACTCTCTCGGTCCCTCGTTCTTCAATCGGGCACGTGATGTAGGAAGAAGCAGAACATGGCGCCCTTCTGCAGATGGAGGAGGGGAGGCGAGTGCGCATGGGACGGGAAGGGAGGGAGGACCATCCGTGTTGCTGATCCACTTGTTTCGGGCGCGTGTGGGGCTCTCTTCTCCACGCCCGGGAGAAAAAAAACGGACGTGCCCGTGCGCGGCCTGGAGGGTGAAGGGGCTGAGCGGCGTCTCCTTGTCGTTGCCCCCGCCTCCCGCTCCTTTGTTCCAACGGCAGATAATGCTGATTGTTGTTTATTTTGATTTTATTTTGTGTTTCTTTTCCAGTTTAGTTCTCTTCGCTCACTCACTTTCTTGTTCTCTCTCCCCCCTTGGCGCTCTCTTGTGTGTATTGTGCAGCATCCTCCCCTCGCCTCCCCTCGCTGC
The DNA here is from genome assembly GCF_000002725.2 of Leishmania major strain Friedlin. NCBI lineage: Eukaryota > Euglenozoa > Kinetoplastea > Trypanosomatida > Trypanosomatidae > Leishmania > Leishmania major. The sequence continues at coordinate 805,301 of NC_007268.2, read as the reverse complement.
GTTCGTGTGCTTGTGTGTGTGTGTGTGTGTGTGTGCCCCTCCTTTGTTTTGGGTTTCTTGATGTGTGCCCGTCTGTCACTTGCTGACCTTCTTCTCCCCTCTCCCCTATTTCCAGGTGTATTCGTTGTGTTGTCACTCGATAAGCGTGTCCATACGTGCGCCCCCTCTACCGCTGTGTGCATGCGTATGTGTATGACGGCGATAACAGCAACGGGGCTGACCCGCCATCACCGCCAGTGCCCCCATCGCACTCTTTCATCTCTCTTCCACCTTATTTTAGCTCCTAAATCTTCTTCCCCAACTCACACACACACGCACACACGAGGGTGCCCCACGCGCCACCCACCCCTTACCCAGCCGCCCGCCCCGCTCCATGGTCACCTCCCGCGACAGTGCCCCCTTTTGCTCTTCCTTTCCTCCTCTTATTATTACCACGACGAGCTGCTCCCACAAACGTATGCGCAGCGCCACCTTATGTATATGTATTGTTTCACAGAGAGCGGGAGCCGACCGACGTGACAGGCCCAAACACTTCTGTCTCTCCCTTCCTCTTTCTTTCGCACCGTTAGGATGCACCGATGCGTGTACTGATGCGGGTCTCTCTCTCTCTCTCTCTCTCGCTCCTTTGCCTTCAGTGTGCGTGTGCGTGTGGAGCGGCTCGCACGGCGGATCTATCTGAACCCGTTTAATTTGCTTATTTTTTTTGCTGGTTGGTGCCCCTTTTCGAAATGAAACACGTCGAAGCATTTAATGGGGGCGTCCTCTCCTCCCCCTCTTCCCTCCCCCTTCGCTCTCCACGCGTAAAAAAATGCAAGTATGCAAGACATGCCTCACGCAGGCCATGGCCGTTGCATAAAGCGACGAAGCTGACGATTTTGGTGGCTGCCTGTCGTGGTGGTGGTAGTTCAATGCAACAGAAGGAAAGAAAACGAGGAGGGCAGCAGAAGGAGGGCAGAGCGCTAGAGGATGCGCGGCGGCGTTCGAGGGGAGGGGGGAGGGCGATTTGTGTATCCGCCACCTACACCGCCGTTTTTGTTTTCTCGTGACTCTCCCTCTCTCCTGTCGCTTCCGCCTCTGTCCGGGAGGACGCAAGGCATGAGGGTACGCGCGTGTGGGCGTATTCACGCACGAACACGCACACACAAACACACACACACACACACACACACAGACACGCGTTTGCTTGTAGCACCAAAGGATATACGGGCCATCGCCAAGCGGCAACCGGCCTCAGCGCAGTGATGCTAAGCAGCTAAGAAATGAGAAAATTGTTGGAGAAGAGGGCACAGGGACACTTGCCCTTCGTTGCTTCCTTCCCCTGCTCTTACTTGACTGTACTCGCCTCTCCCGCTGGCTTTCTTCTCCTGTTTTTCTTTTTTTCCGTGTCCATTTACGGACTTGCGCGCATCTTCAATGGCCTTCATGTGTGTGTGTGTGTGTGATGGAGCAGCGACACCTGCATTTATGTCGCTGTGCTTGCGCGTCTTGTCTATATCTGCGTCGTGGTAGCCACTCGTTGAACGCAGGCTCTTTGGCTGCTTTGCAGCGACGCCCAGTGCACACGTCGAAAACACATCCATAGAGCGACGGTGTGCGCTGTACAACGGGCGAGCATGCCCGGTCGTCTGAAGGCGGCTCCATCGGAGGTAGCGTTTACCAGGCGCTTCATCTTGTCGCCTCACCGCCGGCAGCCAGTGCACTGCCACGCTCGCCACTCTCCCGTACGCACACCTTACCCATCTTACGCACAGCCGTCATCAGGCGTAGCGCCTGGCGGCTCGTCGTCGTCGCATCTGCACCAGCGCCACCATTACCATGACCCTTTTATTCACCGCAGCGCCGATGACTCCCCCATGAAGTGTGAGGCAACGTTGTCCGTGCTGGCACCGCCAACTCCCGCCACCGACGCTGCCCATGCGCGCCGCGTCAAGCATGGGCCTTGCTCCCGGGCTCACTGCCTACACAGTGCGGCAGACGCGTCAGCGCAGCAGCAGCAGGGGCCTCCTGAGGCTCAGGGACCGCCGCTGAGGTCGCGGCGGTGGGCAACCGATCGCGCGGCGGTAGAGGATCGAATACCCGAGGCAGAGCTCGCTCGTCACCACCGCGGACCGCAGCTGTCACCGCCGTCCTCGCCGTTGCTGGGCTCACCCTCAAGGACAGCCACTCCGACGGCCGACATCATTCACTTTGACGCATCGTCTTCGCGGCCGCTGTCACCTCGTCGGCCCACCTCACGACTGCAGCGACTCCTGCGCCAGCTGGAGGCGGAGGCGCAACGAACGGGCTGCACCGTCACAGATGCTGCTGATGGTAAACGAGACAACGTTGAGTTGTACCAAGCACTGTTCCTGCAGGCCTTGGCGGACGGTGCCGCCTGGGAGCGCCATGCACGCGTCCTTGAGGCCGGCGCCCAGGCCTCGGCAAAGCGCGAGGCCCATCTTAAACGGCAGCTGCGGCACCTGCGGCGCAGTGTTGAGCTGCTTGTGGCTTATGTGAAGGGGTCTGAGCGGGTGGTGGATGTCCTCGGCAGAGGGATCGCCTGTGGAACCGGTGCATCGACTCAGACGGAGAGGGCGGCGCCGGACGGCACTCCACCAATGTCGCCGGGCGCACTGGCCGCGCCAGCAGCAGCAGCAGAGACAATGGTGGATGTAGCGTCATCTTCTCCATGGCGTCCCGCATCGCTGTCCGCCGTGAGCGAACTCGTACGAGGCTCCTTCGGCCGCTCATCGAATCTCGTCTACGGCATCAGCGGCAGTGACAGCCGACAAGGCGAGGACGATGCCGCCTTACGGAAGATGGATGGCCGGTCGCGCGCAGCAGTCGCCAAGGGACCTGGTGACTTACATGAGCTTGATGATTTCCATTCGGAATCCCTTGCCCCTGTGCACGAGGTTGTGGAGGCGCCGCGGGATCAGCCCTTATGGGATGGCAGCTGGGACGATGTCGGCACCGGTGTGCATGCTCGATACGAGGTGAGCGCGGCGTGGGGGGATAAGGACAGGGGGGCCGCGGCCCAGGGGTTACGCGGCGGCGGCACAGAAGCGTTTGAGATGCGCACGCCGTGGAGCCGGACGCCGCCGGCTGCGATTCCTGCTTCGGGAATGGCGCATCGCGAGTCGACATCATCGCCTCTGCACCGTGGAACAGCTGCACGGGCTGCTGCAGTTCTCGAGGGCGGCACATCTCTCCATGCCACCCTGCCGTCTCCGCTTTCGTCATGGCTTGGCCATGCGGCGACAATGAACGCCGCTATGGAAACAGAGTCGGTGACGCACGAGAGTACTCCCCTCGATGCTGCTGCTGCCGCTCCTCAGGTTGCACCGATGTCTGCCGCTCAAAGCCTGCTGGAGCTTCTGCGCAGTCGAGACACGTCGACTCGGGGAACGGCGGCGTTGGGTCCGGGGCTTGTCGACACATCTCGCGGTACTATTTCCAAGGCAGTGTCACAGATTGCTGCTGCACACCAGCACGATGACCACGGGGTCACGGTCACCGAGGCGACACACAGCCACAGCTCCAGCGATGTTGCGCATCTGAATTGTGCGGTGCCGGTGAGGGCATCATCATTTTCTTCAGCCTCTCGACCACCTCTGACACCGAGTTGCTCTTCGATTCCACGACAGAGCTCCGGCCCACAAGGCGAGGCACTGCCCTCGCATCCTGCGTCGCTGCCGTCGTTGGCGCCCTCGTCGCCGCCACGGCCCCACTCCCACTCGCTCGCCACCTCGCCACCCCAGATGTCACGCGTCAGTGACAGCGGCAGCAGCAGCCGTGCGCCAACTGCCATAGAAGCTGCTGCTGCCGCGCCCATCGCGGTGGCGGAGCTCGTTCGCACGTCGTCCCCTGCTGTATTGTCTTTCTCATCTCATCAGACGTTCACAAATCTCGCTGCCACGCATGAACGCGACGTCAGCGTGGCAGCGCAGCCCGATGACGGCCTGGCGTACTCGTCTAACGACTGGGAATTCCTCGAGACGGCGAATTTCGCTGACGGCTTTGGCGCGTCGTCGTCATCCTCACCCGCGAGGAGGCTGGAGGAAACACGCGGCGGACATCACGGGCTTGCGAGCAGCGACAGCAGCAATGACACGAACGATGACAAGATGACAGACGAAAGGGACGAGCTGGCTAACGGCGACGGCTACACAGAGTGGCGCACGCAGCTGGAGGCACATCTGAACCACGGCTGGGTCTCGGGTATGTGACGTTTCCACGCCTGCGATTTCTCTCTCTGTGTGTGCGTGTCGCTGGTGGAGGCGCGGCATATGGGCATCGTACACGCAGACCTCGCAGACACGTTCACGGCACTCTTCTTTTCGGTGGCGTTTTCCCTCCCTTGAATGTCTGTGCAGGCACATGTAAAGGGGACAGCATCAAGGGGTCGATGAAACTCAGCACGCGTACAACGACGCACGCGCAGGCGAATGTCTGCGCACACGCACGCTTACCTGTTACTCAGCGGAGTAGAGGTTGCCGTGCACGCGGAGCGTGCGACAGTGCTTCTCTTTTCTTTAGTTTGTTCATGGTATGTTTCCCTAGATGCGTACCGAAACACACACACACACACACACACACATGCGCATGCCGAGCACGTGTGCATGCATGTACATGGAGCACTACCATTGCATCTGCGAACTCTCTACCGCGACGCGAGCGCGACACTTGGAGAGGAGGGTGGCGTGGTGGCAATTGGAGGAGTGGAGAGTCGCTCTCTACTCGTCAGCCTCGAGCATTTCAGGAGGCACCAACGGCGGATCGAAGAGCAGAGCTGCATTGATGCGCTAATCAAGACGGCTCGAAAGCCGTCGAAAAAGAGACACGTGAGTGACACGACTAACAGGCTGATGATGCGACAGTCCGGCCCGTTTCTTGTCTCTCTCTTTCTCCCTCTTCGGACGCTCCCGGTGCTTGGTCCCGGCACTCATCCCTTCACTGCTCCGTGTTCGGTTGTGCGCGCGTGCACGCACGCGCCTACACAAACAGCGAGGCATGCTCCACTCCGTATACAATGTACATCATCGGTCTTTGAGCCGCCCTGCTCATCTTTGCGGCCTCCGATGGTGCCGATTCTTTACCCCCTCTCTTCCCTCCTGTCGTTTTCTACCGGCACCCCCTCTCCTCACAAATACGCAGGGAAACTAAGCTGGACAAGGACAAGGCCGCCTCCGCACAAACCATCGAAGACTCGCCTCAGTCTCCCCATTCGAAACGCAGATACACGTAGGTACAGGACACACGCCCGGACCAACTCTCCGACAGACGTTTCCATCTTCGCACACCCAACGCGACAGTAACGGGGTGCGTCGCTGCTTTCTCCAGTGTACTATCACGGCAGATTTACGCATCGACGGCAGCGCACACACACACACACACACACACACACAAACACATACACTCACTAACACAGGCAGAGAGGCAGACGCGCGTCCAAGTCCGTTGACGCACTGCTGGGAGGACAAGATGGCCGCCACCGTGTCGCTCTTCGAGCGCAACAAGCGTGTCTACCTCGAGGAAGAGTCGAAGCTGCAGGCTATCGTGAGCAGCGACCAGTTCCTCCGCACGTTTCAGTCATGGCTCGATCAGAGCATCTCACAGCTGGACTTCCAGTACGAGCGATGCGAACAGCAGTTGTCGGAGCTGCAGCAGCACGTGACGGCGCCGAAAGGTGCCTTCTGGAACAGTAAGGCGGTTATTGAGCACTGCAACCTGCACATGGCGGAGCGCCGACTTGTGCGCCGAAACATCGAGCTGGACGGCGATCAGCTTGCAGAGCTGCCGGCGGTGATTCAGCTCGTGTCGACGTTGCAGCAGACCAAGTCGCACTCCTTCATCACCCCAAAGCAGCGCCGCTTCATTGAGGAGTGCGAGGCGGAGCTGAAGTCCGTCGTCTTCGAGCCACGTGACCTCGTCTTCATCACCAACGCCCTGCAGACGAAGCTCATCGACGACGGCAATACGCGTGGCGTCTTTGGCGACCTGACAGTGTTTCAGAACGCGATTGAGGAGCTCTCACCAGATATCGATCAGTGCGAGCAGCTGCTGGAGACAAGCATTGCGAATGGCGAGATGGGCCTCGCCGAGGACATCTCGAAGCGCCAGCTGGACGTGTACGAGCACATTTTGCGCCTCATCACAGACCAGTACCCGACAATCTCCAACTACTACGCCCAGTCGCGCAACAGCGAACGTCGGCGGCGCTGGGCAGTGTTTCGCATGGTGGATCGCGATATCACCGCCGTAATCGAGGCGAAGCACCGCCAAATCGAAGCCTGCGAGGAGGACATGCTCAAGATACAGGAGCAGATGACCAACTACAACTCCGATGACGCGCAGCAGCGCAAGCGCTACGAGGCCGACCGCGCCGAGTCCGACGAGTTCCTGCAGCAGAACAAGGAGAAGCAGCAAAGCGTGTGGAACCGCATCTTCACCCTCTTTCAGGATCTGCAGACATGCTCGAGTGAGCTGGCGACGCTGGCGCAGCAGCGGCGCAAGGAGGTGGAGAGGCGGCTCGAGATGGAGGAGCGCGAGGCGGGGCGGCGGAGCGGGCACGAGAGCTTCCTGCAGGCCGCCGCGGAGCATGCGCAGAAGCTGCAGGACACAATCAACAATGCCGCCGCCGCGCGTGACGTCGCCACGTCGCTCAACGACTTTGCGCTCGACGGCTGCGACAACATTGCTGCCAAGTATGACAAGCAGCAGAACGCGCTCGGGGAGATGCTGCGTCTCGTGCAGCAGCACCATTTCAAGCGCTTCTCCGACTACTACATCGCCGCCAGCCGCTACCTCTACCGCAAGGAACGACGGCTAACGCAGATGGACGAGGAAATGCGGGCGAACACCATGCACCGCGAGATCCTCTCCGACACACTCGATCCGCACGCGAAGGAGTATGTGGAGGCGGACCAGCGGCTGGCGCTGCAGCGGCACGAGGTGGCGGAGGAAGTGATGCGCATCCGGCACAAGCTAGAGCGGGCGGAGCGGGCCGTCACACCGACCTTGAGATCGCTCGATTTTGCTGGCATCGCGTACGTGCACCCTCGCGTTATTGTAGAGAAAATGAACCTCAGTCGCTGGAGCACCATGCTAGACTACCGCACCCTCATCAACTCGGAGAGCGACGGTGCAGCGACGGTTGTGCGCGAGACGGCCGCGATCGAGAAGCTGCGGGGCGATATAGAGACGCAGAAGATGTCGACGCGCAACCAGCATCGACGCCAGCAGCGGCTGTGCAATGCTAGGAGCGTTGGCGACATGACGTCCTCAAGGACTCGCGGGTCGGCGCAACACGCTGACGGTGCTGCGGGCATCAAGTCGACCGTCACAGGCACATCACCAGCCAAGTCATCGCCACTGGGCTTCGTTGAGCGCGTGCACGCGATGATTCAGCAGGATGGTACGCGCTCTGGCGGCGTCAGTGGTACAAACACATCGTTGTCCTCGAAGGGAACAGCAGGCGGTGCGACCACCTCGCCTCACACTTCGCGGCCGGTAGCATATTCGACGACGCACGTGGTGAACAGCAACGGCTCCGTCATCCACACGAGCGCCGCTAATGCCGCCGCGGCCGTATCTGCTGCCCCTGCTGCCCCTGCGCCACCGCCAACGCACATGGAAGGGGCGACGTTCCAGGCGCTCTTCGACTACCGCGCCCGCGCGCCAGATGAGCTGACCTTTGAGGCCGGGCAACAAATCGTATGCATCAGCCGCGCGCCGGAGGAGGGTTGGTTTAAAGGCGTGTGTAATCAGCGTACAGGACTGTTCCCGATCAACTACGTTCAGTCGGTGCGCGAGACACCCGAAACACTGTGATGATTCAGAGAACACGCACGAAAGCGAAGACAGAGGTGCCGCGGTGAAGGAACGCATCTGGGTGCCCGTGTGTGTGTGTGTGTGTGTGTGTGTATGCGGCGGGGGGGGGAGGAGGAGGGCCAAGCATCTGCACATTTTCACGCATACACACCCGCCCACGAACGTGCGTGACGGCCTCTCCGTATGCACATGTCCACCGTTCACTCCTCATACACGACAGACACACGCACACACACACAAAAAATCGAATAGCAACAATCAAACGGCTTCTTCCCTTGTTGCGCTTCTCTCTCCCCGTCTCTGTCGGTGCGTGCGCCCTTCTCTCTGTCTGCCCCTCGGTCTCCTGGGTGTTCCTTCCACCGACGCACGCGCACATTTTCATGTGTGTGTTTCATGTACAATAGAAAACCCTCTCTTCTCGTTTTCGTTGTTGCGTTCTACGCTTGTTCTGGAGCGGGTCACTTCTCCGCGTGCGCGTGCTCGCGTGCGGGGGACGGATGAGCGCTTCCCCGTCGATTTGCAGATGTACATGTGCTCTCCTTTACTTGGCCGTGTGCCGGGTGCGGCGGCTTACACGCATGCGTGCACAGGCAGCAGCACCGCATGGGCACCTTTTCCCCGCTCCCTTTTTTCATGGCCCCGTCGATTCATATATATATATATATGCATATGTACATTTTTGGCTGCCGTGCCTCGTGCTCTCTCGCTGTGTGCTTGTGTGCGTGTGCCGCTGCCGTGACGTGACGTTGCTGTCGTGACCGACTCCCTTTCTTTCCTCGATGATGACTTGCAACATGAAAACAGGCAAACGTGACGGACCAACGAACACAGTCCACATCACCGCAGCACCTTCAAGTTGGTCGTTTCGCAATGAGACCTGCTGCTTTTCCGCGTAGTGCGTATATTTGTATGCATGTATGCGATCGTTGCTCCCCTCCCCCACCTCCCTTTCCTCTCCCCGACTGAGAGCTGGGTGGCTGTCATCCATCCATCAATCCCCAGCCCGCGGAAGTGACCTACATGCATATGCACAGCCCAAACAGCTGCAGACGTCCGCGCTTGTGCACCGTGATTCGTGTGACGTTTGGGGATTAGCACTGCCCACAATGACTGCGTACAAAGACAAGCGTGTGTGTGCGTGGCGCATCAACCATCTCCACTCTTTCCTTCCGCTTCGCCTATCTTTTCTGGCGTCTTTCTCTTTCGACAACATTCCTCTGTCTCTCTGCCCTGCTCTCCTCTGCTCTTGCGAATTGTGACAGGTTGCGCACACCCACATATACATGCACTCGCGCACACCAGACGCTCGTGCATACCTTTTCACTTCTGTGCCCTTTCTTCCCTCCCTCCCTCCCACCTTTGGCGCCTGTATGCCTGCATCTGACAGGCGATAAGAGGGCCACAAGCAAAACAACACACCAACGACAGCAACTGCTTAACGAACAACATCGAACAACAAGGAAGACCGCGAAAAGATATCAGGCGTGTGCACCTGTGTGTGTGTGTGTGTGCTCGCCCCCCTTCCCCTCCCCCTCCCCCTCCCCCTCCCTCCGTACGCGCACACGTTTCGCATTGTGTGTGCGGGTGAATGCGAAGGGGGCGAGCGAGGGAGCAGAGAGGTGAGTAGGAGCAAGGCCGAGATACGGAACAAACACGAACGAAAGGAGGTCGCTCTTTGTTGCTCTCTGTTGTCTGTTGTGTGTTGCGTGCTTCTTCTTGTATTATCCCTTGGCGTTCAAGGCTCACCCGCCCTTCTCGTTTTCTTCCCAATCTTCCCCTCCCCTCCCCTCCCCTCCCCTCCCCTCTCCTCCGTGTTGCTGTTCTGCTTTGGTCTTCATTTCTGCCTTTCACTGGCCCGCCTCTTATTTTACTTCACCGCCTGTCTCCGTTGGCGATTACGGCACTCACGCCGTTGTTCTTCTCGTTGCTGTGGTTGGCCGCCCTCCTCCTCCTTCTCCTTTCTCTCGTTGTGTGTGTGTGTGTGTGCTGCTAACACTTTGACGGACGTCGACCAACGTTGCTGTGTGTGTGTGGGGGGGGGGGGAGAGACACAGCGCGAAACGAAGTACCGTCGGCAAAACAAAAACTCATTGGAGGTCAGCAACAGTTCTTTCTAGAGGAAGCGGCAGCGAAAGATGGGCAACCGTGTGTCTACTGCCGCCGCCCCCTTCTCCCTCGAGGATCTCGAGGCGTTGGCACGCGCCCCATCGCTCTTCGACACGCTCCCCAACGATGCCGGTAACTCCGCTGGCAGTGGCGCTAGTGTGCTGTTTCGAAAGGAGATAATAGCGGAGATGGAGCGGCAGTACGCCGAGTGCGACACATCGCTTCATGCGCTGCGCTGCGTGCCAGACCGAAGGGGCACCCGCCATCACCTCGGCTCCTACCAAGCAACCACTTCACCAGCGCCAAGCGGTGGTGCACCGAGGGCGACATCCGATCAAGTGTGGGGCAAACAGTCAGCAGGCGTGCCCATCCCATCTTTGGGCGACTCCATGACGACAAACCGCAGTGGATCAACTCACGACTTACTGCGGAGTCCGCGCGAGCTTCATGGCTCTCGTCACAGCGACCCGAACGAGGTGGCGGACAGCGCTGAAGCAGCCACTGCTGCTGCGACAGCAGCAGATTGCTCCTTGCCGAACGCGAGCAACGACAGCTTCCCCCAGCGCCACGTGAGCAGCTGTTTAGGGGCGCTGCCCGAATCGGCGTCGGCTGAGACGCCACTATCACCGCGCTCGTGGCTGTTTCGCGAGGTGTCTGTGCAGCCCGTCGATCTCACGCGCCGTGCCGAGGTCAAGGCGGCGGAGGTATACGTTCTCGTTATCGTTCAGCGGTCAACAATGCTGGGGACGCCGCCGACAAGCACGACGCCAGCAACACCGTTCGTAAGCGTTACGAACACTCGATCAGCTACCCCGCCACCTTCCTTTCCTTCAGCTGCTGCTCCCAGCGGTGCTGCGCGATCGGTAGCAACCAGCGCAGCGATGAGCGCCAACACGAACACTGAGTGGCCGCGAGACATGGTGCAGCTCTTTACCCCGCGCGGCCTCGCGACACCGTTCTCGAGTAACATGATGCGACCGACTCTCGCCAACATCAGCCACGGCAGCGGCGCTGGCTACTGGTATTCACCCTCCGCGACGCCACGGACGAACGGGTCGACAAGTGGCCGCCCGACCCCGCGCAGCACTACGGCTGCTGTTGCCGCAGCGGCACCATCATCCGCCCCAGGAAACGGGAGCGGCGCTGGAGGGTTTCAGCAGGCGTCCTCACGCTCCGCGTCCTCACAGGCGACGCCGCGCGCCACTAGCTTTCACTTCAGCGTCCACCTTCTCACGGGTAAGCAGGCAGACGCCATGGCGGCGGCGGCCGGGTTGTTCACGGCCCGCGCCATCGAAAAACTCTTTCTCGACTGCGCCGAGTTCGATCGAAGACTGTTCTACAATTTACACGCGGCCAAGGTGGAGGACGTGATCCGTGCCTACAGCATGCACCCCACCCTCGGCGTCAGCTCTGGATGTCACGACAGCGACAGCAACGTGGATGCTGCTGGAAGGAATCGGCGCAGAAGCTCCAAGGCGTCGTCGAACGTGAGTGGCGGCGGCGCCGCCTCGGCGGTGATAACGGCCAACAGAATGGGCAGGGATGTGAGCGACTCCAACAGCGGTTTCGGCACCTCAAACTCGTTTCTACAGCATCCGATCTCCACTCTTGGAGCATCAAGGGAGCTGCGACGGGAGCTGCTTGCCATCACACGCCCCTCCTCGGTCGCCGTGCCCGTGATGCGCTTCGACAAGCGAAGCAGCACCGCCGCCCCCTACACCACGTTGCCGGTCAGCAGCGGTTGTCACACAGGGACATTTGGTGGCGTCAGCGACCACGTGACCAGCACAGCGGTGTCCTCCAATCCTGCGGAGCTGTACAGCCTGAACGCCATCTACCGCGTCCTGAACGGGGTCCGTGTCGGCACGCCGCGGTGGATGCACACCTGCGACGTGGCCAGCCCGCTGCACTCGGCGCGTTACTCTGTGCCCGGTAGCGCATCCGGAGCGGCTGCAGGTGGGTCAAGTACGAGTGCAGCCCTTTTCGGAGCGGGCAACTGGTGCCCTGATCCGCTTTCATCGTTCCATCCACCGCGTCGCAACACTCATGGCGACGGCGCGGCCGCCGGCGCCACTATTACCTCTGGCATCATGCCGCCGATTCCCTCGTTGAACATCTCCAGCTGGCTACAGGGACCCCAGCCCCTCCATGTGCATCGGGCTGCACCGGCTGGTACCGCAGCCACGGGGCCCGCAGGCTCAGCACACCCCACCGCAACTGGCTCAACAACCTCCCGTATGGGCAGACCGCTTCGACACTCCTGGACAACGCACTCCGCATCACCAAAAACGCCACCGCTGCTGCTGCCGACGCTCGCGTCAGGCACGCTGAGTGGTGATTGCCGCGTTGACAGCGCGATTCCGCCAGATGCCTCGTCCGCCCCCCCAGCAACGCTGACCTCTGCAACATCTGCAACACAAGCCCTCGTCTTCAGTCTCCCGCTCGACTCACTCCGCCCTGCGGCGCCAGCCGCCGCTGTCGCCGCCAAGGCACATTCGACGCTCCGCAGCGCCTCTGCAGCGGAGGGCAGCACAAACGCGTCCACGTTGTCCCCTCAGGCGGCAGCGGTGCCGAAGCTGCAGCCGCTCATCAACGCAGAGGAGAAAGAGCAGAGAGAGAAGTCGTTGCAGCACACTAGCGGCCCTGTCCGAGCGCCAGACCTGTCTTCCGTTCCGCTTAACCGAAAGGACACTGCGCAGCTGGAGAGTTGCCCTGCGGAGAGTCATCTTCACACACGGCATCAGCACCATCGCAGTGACGAGGGCGGCCAAGACAGGGACAAAATCGCCAGCTGCCACAACGTCGGCACCGAGAACGTCTCGACGAGTTGCTACAGGGTAGCAATAGCACCGCCGTTCGGAGACGACGCTGAGTGCAATGAAGTGTACAACCAGCAGGAACGCGCGCAGCGGCTGAAGGCGTCGCAGCCGGAGGTGACGCAGGTTTTGCCGTACCTCTTTGTCGGCGGTGAGGACGCAGCGCGGGATCGAGCACAGCTCCTCCGCAAAGGCATCACCCATATCGTGAACACCGTCAGCTGGTGCATCGATTGCTTCTACCCACACCTCTTCCGGTACTTGACGCTCAGCCTGAGCGACGCCGCTGATGAGCCGATCTTCTCCCTCTTTGCCGTCGTGAACGCCTTCATCGAGGACGCAGTGGAGAAGCATCAGGGGCGAGTCTTTGTGCACTGTCAGCAGGGCGTGTCACGTTCCTGCACGCTTGTTATCGCCTACGTCATGTGGAAGCAGGGACTGTGCTACGACCGCGCCTACGAGCTCGTGCGGGCACGCCGAAAAGTGTGTAATCCGAACCTCGGCTTCTTCATGAACCTGCGTCTGTGGGAGGCGCAGTTGTCCACGCCGCTGCTGAACAGCGTGTTTGCCTACGCTCCGTACACGTCGACGTCACCGATGCCCTTCTCCTACCAGCTGACAGCGTACTTTGACTGCGCAACGTCCTCGACCGTCCCCGGCGCCGTCGCGTTCCGCTCTTCCTTGCCGCCGTCTCCACCCTCACCGTGCTCTGCTGAGGGGCGGGCGCTTGGCCTCCTCTCCCCTCGTGACAAGGAAGCACACCAGCAGCTGCGCAGCGATGTCCTGACGCGTGCGGCTGACATGAGCGGTGCGCCGCTGACGCTTCCCAACACGTTGTCACTAGACCCGCGCTTGGGCTACCTGTTTCTCTTCGCACCTGGTGCGCGAGCTGCAGACGAAGCCAGCAGCGCCGACGCTGGACGATCGAAGCAGAAGGACAAGCAGCGACCACGGCTCTCTCGGGGCACCGATGTGCTTTCCGGTGCTGACCCCGGCGGTGACGAGGACTTCGACGTCGTGACGGGATGCGTTGTCATGGGATCGCAGTGTCTTAATAAGGTCTACAGTGAACGCGCCCTCGCTGCCTGCCGGCAGGTGCTGCGCTTCAGCTTTTACCACGGCGAGGCGCGCACAAGTGTCACCAACGCCGGGAAGACCGTGCACTTCAACCCGATGCGACAGGTGCGACTGCTGCCGGCTGTATCGCCGGCTTCGTGGCCGCGTTCCTCTTTCCCGTTCCGTGTTCCAACTGCGGCTGTGTCGGTGGAGGTGGCGCAGCGGCTGCTGTCGCTGCACGTCGCGAGTCAGGTGCGCATTCGTTTTGTGCGGCAGTCGCAATGGGATGCCTTCTTCTCAAACGTGCGACTTGGCGCCATGCTGAGCTGCTATACCGCCGAGGAGGGTCGGCTGGGCGCCAGCGAAGGGGTGCGGCGGCACGCACGTAAAGAAGCTACAAAGGGCGTCGGTGCGAGTAGCAGCGGAAGGGTCTCAGGCGGCCAACAGACAAGCGCGACTGGACACATGACACTGCTGTCGAACCCTCTTCTACCCGTGAATCCTCCTGCGTCGGCGTCCTCCTCGTTCCGCGCCGGGCGGCACACACCTCGAACGCCGCGACAGCTGCATGTGTCGTCCTCCGGCAATGGCGGCTCTCTCCGAGGGGGGAGCGAGGGTGATCAGCTTGCGGGTAGTGCCGCTGCGTACTCTTCATCGACTGGCGCCTCTGCATCGCAGTACCGCAACTGTGCTGACAGTCTGCCAGCTGCCGCTGCCGGCCCAGTGCCGGAGCCGGCGGCAAGCCAGCCTCAACACGTATCTCTGCCTTCCGCTGCTTCTTCAGCTACGGCGACCGTTTTCACGCCGAGCATGGGCCCTGCTGGCGTTTCTCTTCCGCTGCGGGGCATTTCGGACCTGTCGCTCGCTGCCGCTGCCGCTGGCAACGGCGACGAGCAGACACACGTGGCCGTGCGCATGGCGGAAGGGGAGAGTTTTGCCTACGCCTACCCGTTTACGGCGGGGACGAAAGTGGCTGTTGCGGACCTCGAAGACCTCGAAGAAGACCGCTGCTACGCGCTTGGCTTCCAGCAGCGCATCGGCACCACCGTTTATCTGTGGCACGGTGCCGACGCAGTGGAGAGCTCGGCCGACGTTGTGGGCGCGTTTGTGCGGCACTTGCTAAGCTCCAGCGAGCCGGCAGTGCAGACCGCGACAGTCGAGTCACTGGAGGCTGGTGAGTGGACTAACTGCAGCATCATCTTCCCTGGCGACAGCGCCGACGCTGCAGGTGTGGCGGAGAGGGCTGACGCGGCAACAGAGGTGCTTGCGGATGTGCGTGTGTTGTACGTTGAGCAAGGAGACGAGCCGAAAGAGTTCTTCACTCTCCTGTGAAGAGCGAGGACAGAGTCCGGTGTGAGAAAGGGAGGGGGCCACAGAGCGCGAGGGTAGAACAGGCGGAGGCTCCAGTGAAGGCGCGTGCTCTTGGGTGATGTGGTGCGGCAGCTCTTTTCCCTGCTTCCCTTCTCAGCAGCTCGCTCTGCTGCTGCGGCCGCCGTCGTGTTGGTCTGCTACTGTCCAGCGCCTCCCCCCCCCTTCCCACCACCCTCATATCTCGCACGTGTCGTCCACGCAATGACAACTGACAGGAGGGTTGTAGGAGGTGGGTGGGTGGGTGGCTGGTGCCTGCGCGTATGCTGGTTGGGAGATGTGCCGGCTTGCGTGCGGCGAGCAGAGATTTGCTAAAAGACATGCTTTCCGTTTGTTTTGTTTGGTTTCCTTTCGCTCCTCTCTTCCAATATCCTTCTGGTGCGGCACAATCAGACGCAACAGAAGAGGTCCTCCTCGAGGAGTGGGACGCGTGTCTGTGATGATGGTCATGGTGGTGATGGCGGGGCGCGTGAGATGACGCACAAACACACGCACCAAGAACAGACGAAAACACGGCATCACGTGTGCGTCGGCCACGCAGGCAGATGCAACACCAGTAAGCTTAGAGACGCATAAACAGACACACACGCACATACATGACCGTACTCGCGCACACGCTCTCTCTCCCTGTTGCACATCTCCTCTTTTCTCACTGCGTAGCGGATCGCGCCTGCACATCATCGACGTGGAAGACGGTGCACCACCGCGTCCCCCGTCCCCCGTCCCCATTCCTCATGCTGCGACGTAGCGTCGTGCTCTGGAGACGGCGCGCTGCTGGTATCGTGGGGCTACCGAATGTGGGCAAGTCCACCCTCTTTAACGCCCTCACGTGCAGCCAAATAGCAAAGACGGGAAACTTTCCATTCTGTACGATCGACGCGAACACGTCGAAGGTGCCGGTTGTCGATCCGCGGCTGCGCCAGCTGGCGCAGTTCACTCAGGCAGAGAAGGTTGTCGACGTCGAGGTAGACTTGACAGACGTGGCGGGGCTGATCGCGGGAGCCTCGAAGGGGGCCGGGCTCGGCAATAAGTTCCTCGCTGACATCCGAAACTGCGCCGTGCTGCTGCATACGGTGCGCTGCTTCGAGAGCTCCAAGGAAGGCTTCGACACCCCGAACCCTCTGGAGGACATTCATGTAATTCTGAGTGAGCTTGTCCTGTCGGACCTCGAGGTGGTGGAGAAGCGGATGCGCAAGCTACAAAAGATGAAGACGCAGGACGTTGAATACAGCTTCTTGAAGCGCCTCCAGCAGTGGCTGGAGGAGGGAAAGTCAGCAGCAGACATGCCTGCAAAGGCGAAGCTCACTGTGGCGGAGAAAGGCTTGCTACAGAGCTACGACTTGCTCTCCTACAAGCCCATGATATTTGTGCTGAACGTGGACGAGCGGGGCGTGAAGGATGGCAACGCCTTCTCGCGTGAGGTGGAGGCCGCCTTCGGAGCCGAGCGGACCTGCCGTGTGTCGGTCGCCATCGAGGAGCAGACGGCACAGCTTGCATCGCGTGAGGAACAGCTCATGTTCCTGGAAGAGTACGGCATCAACGGGCCGCGTGGCCAGGTACTGATGAAGCATGTGTACGCGCTACTCAAGCTTCAGTCTTTTTTCACAGTGGGGCCGAAGATGGCGCGTGGCTGGACAGTGGCGCAGGGCTCAACGGCGCGGCAGGCAGCCGGTGAGATCCACTCCGACTTCGAGAAGAACTTTGTCCGTGCCAAGGTGATGGCATGGGACACGTTCATCGGGAAGCCGAACCTCGAGTCTGCGGAGATGCAGATGCGCACGGTGAACGACAGGTACGTGATGCAGGATGGCGAGGTGTTCATTGTAGAGCACAACACGCAGCGCGGGTAGCGTTGCTAGATCGCACTGATGCGCAGGTCGGGGTGGGCTCGGGGCGAGCACGGATTGCGAGAGCCCCATGCCACTCTTCCCACAGCCACCACCGTCGTGCATGACGCATGCGTGTAAGCGCGGATGCACGCTTGCTCTGCTCTCGTGCTTGTATCACTGCATGGGGAAGGAGAAGAAGGAAAGAGGGAGGGGAGGGGGGGGCGAGTGGGCTGTGCGTGTCTGTGCCCGCGTCCGCGCACACGCATGAGGGCGGGTCTCTCTCTCTCTCTGTCTCATCGTTGGTAACGACCGTTGTTCACACAAGGCGCTTAGCCAAGAAAAAAGAAGCAAAGGATGCACCGGAAGGAGCGGAAAACAGAGGAGGAAGATGATGCCCATGTCAGCGTCACCGTTCCATGGAAGGCGACAGCCATCGACCCCACATACTCTGCTGCTGCAACTGTGTGTCGATGGGCGGGTGTGTTTGGAGGGGTTTTGCTTTGGATGGCCTCACAATCCTGTATCACTCACACAATCTCTCTTGTGCCCTTTTCGTTTCCCGCCTTGTATATTGATGCATACTCCGTGAAAGAGTCACCGCGATCCAGAAGCGCAGCATCCTAATTCACAGAGAACTCAGCCACATCCCCCCAGAGCACGCGTGTGAAGGGTACGGGGAGGAGGAGGAGGAGGAGGAGGCATCAACGTGTCGCGTGGTGTCACCGTTGCTGTGGGCCGTTCGTTTGCCGGTTCACGTGGAGTGCGTAGGCACACACACACACACACACACACACGCCCAGGCAACGGAGAACCCAGCAACAACGAAAAAAGGGAAACTAACGACGGCGGATTAAAAAAACAAAAAGAGCAAACCACAAAGGCCTATCAAAGAGGGACTCAGTGAGGCGCGTGCACAGGAGCGAACCAGGCGACGCGCACACTCCACACGGTCAGAATCGCGGCGAGGAAGAGGACGAGAAGGCAGGCGCGCTACAGCGATCGATTTCTATCTGTATAGCGATTCGATATACCAGGCACACGGTTTGCGCATGTGGGGCAACAACTTTCACAACGCTGGTGCGCACCAGCAGTCCTCGCTCTGCTGCGATGGACAACCGGCCATCATGCCCAGCTCCCACACCTCTTTGCCTTTTCCTTCGTACGGTGAGCAACCCGCACGTCCACCGCCCGCTGGCGTGCTCTCTGCCGATCTTGCCCGACCGATTAGTGTGCGGGAGCTGGCGCAATCACGAGTGCCTGCGGTGCCGCCGCCTCCACCAGCGACGCAGACACCACGATCTCGCGCCACGACAGCCGGCTTCGCGGGCTTTGGAGTACCCACGTCGTCGGCTGTTTACGCTGCTACCAGTGGTGTGTCGACGTCGCAGCCGCTCCCCGCCCACGCGGACGCCGGCGACTTGACGTCGCTCGCCCACCGCGACATTGATCACCTCAGCGGCAGGGAGCTCTACAACTACGCCTCCCACTTGCGGGAATCATCGCAGCAGTACGGCGGGTACCTCTCGGAGGCGTACGCAAAGCGCGACCAGTACCGCGGCGAGGTTGCTCGCTTGAAGGAGGAGCTGCATAACCGGTACATGGAAATCGACGTGCTCCGGCGCGAGCAGGAGAGGGCGAGGGATGCCTTGCTGAAGGTGCGGGAGGACAATGCTCAACTGCGCCAGAAACTCGCCGAGGCCGAGGGACATGCCCGCAACATGCAGGCCAAGATATCCGTGCTGAGCGGCGCTGACCCCTCCCTCGCTGTCCATTTCTATCAGTCTCAGTTGGCTCTGAAAGATGCGCAGCTGCGGGAGCTGCAGCAGGAGTGCGAGAGGGCAGCTGCTGCGTCGTCGCAGCGCCGCAGCTCCAGCACTACTGCAGCTGAGCACGGCCGGCGAAGTGCGAACATCTCTGGTGAGGGTGCTGCAGCGCCTCACACGTCGCCGTCGTGTGATCTACCGAGCGCGGAGGAGTTGAAGGGTGGGACTGAAGCGGCGTCTGCTGCGCTGCACACTGCGCTTGAGGAGCTCCAGTGCCTCAACACATCTCTCAGCCACCGCCTCGAAGACGAACACACAGCTCATAAAGCAGCGCTGGCCGCGCACGCTGAAGCGAGTGCCACTGCCACGGCCGATCGCGCAGAGCTGCTCGACACGATTGCGCAGCTGCGGCAGCAGTGCGCAGATATGCAGAACGTGGAAGACGAGCTAGTGGCCGCCCTCACCCTGCGCGCGCCGATCTCAAAGAAAGACTACGCGGCACTCCAAGCGTCTTACGACGATCTCACTGCCGCCCTTGCCAAGGCAGAGGCGCAGGTAGCTGCACTCCAGGAGAACGAGCAGCAGCACCATCACAGCGCGCAGCAGGCCCAGGAGGAGCTTCGCCGCTCGCTCACCACTGGACTGGAGGAGCGACAGAGCATGCAAGTCCGCAACGAGCAGATGCAGTCTCTCGTCAATCATCTGGAGAAGGAGTTGAAGCTAGCAGAGCGTGCCAACCAACTGCGCCAAGAGCAGCTTGACGCGGCGATCAGCGGAAACCAGCAGCTCGCTGAGAGCCTTCATGTGGCGCAGGAGCAGCTGCTCAGCGCTACCTCGGAGTTGCAGGATCTCCGCGACACCCGTGAGAGCCTCGAGTCCCAGCACCGTGAGCTTCGACAACGCATCGAGGAGCTCGAGCAGGGGGACGAGCACCAGCGGCATCAGCACGGCGAAGCAGAAGCGGAGAGCGAGGCATCACAGCAGCGGCAGGAATTGGAGGCTGAGCTCGCAAGGCTGCGCTCTCAGCGCGATGTTCTTGTCGGCGACCGCGATGACATCGTAGGTGATGTGCGACGCTTGCCAGACGAGCGGCGTGCCCTTCTCACATCACCACCAGCGCACGCGGAGGAGCAGCTGCAAAGCCGCTCCTCGGCTGTGAGGGCGCCTCTCGACGTCCATGCAGATGATGGGGAAAGGCAAAACCAAGAGGACATCGCTGCCCTGGAGGCAGCGCACCGGTGCATCGAGCAGATGAAGCAGACCATAGCAGCCCTGCAGTCGGAGCGCGTGCGCGTGGAGGCTGACCTGAAGGCGAAGGTGAACACGCTGGAGGCGGAGCTGGCGTCGCAGTCCCGCGCGCTGGCCGAGGCCGAGGCGGCTGCAGCAGCGCAGCAGGCGCACCTAGAGGAGGTCGTGATGGCTCTGAGGGACGAGCTGGTGGCCACGCAGGCGCAGGAAAAGATGCTCCGCGCTTCCGAGAAGGCGCACCAAGAGCGGTGTGTGGAGCAGCAGCGCGCGGTGGAACAGATGCAAGCGCACGTTGAGGAGCTGAAGACGGCTGCACGGAATGCAGCAAGCAGCCTTTCGACACCGCCGCCCGCGCGGCCTGCGACTGCTGCTGAGTCGGAGCAGATTGCGATGAATGCTGCGCTGAGCTCGCTTGCATATCAGCTGGAGGACGCTCAGCACCGCGTCGAGGAGCTCTCAGCAGAGCACGCGCGCACGGTGGAGGAGCTGGCGCGCGCGACTCGCGCTGTAGCGGAGCTGGAGGCGCGTGCTGCGGGCGCGGAGGGCAAGCGCGAGGTCATGCACACGGCAGCGGAGGTCGCTGAAGCCGAGCTGATGGCGCGCGTGGCGGCGCTGACGACGGAGAACGCGCAGCTGAAGGAGAAGCTGTCGATCTCACGCGCCGCTGTGACGACGTTTGCGTCGAGGCAGACGGACGGTGAGGGCGCTGCTGCGTCGCTTGAGGAGCGGTGCGCGGCGGAGGCACGGCGCAGCGAGGCCGCGGAGGCGGAGGCGTCGGCGCTGCGGGGAACGCTGGACCGAACAGCTGCGGAGCTGGCGGAGGTGCTGCAGCGCAGCGAGGACGTGCAGGCGACGCTGGAGCGCACGGTGGCACGGCTCGCCGAGCAGGAGTCACTTGTGGGGGCTCTGAGTGCTGAGAGCACGCGACTGCAGGATGAGCTGGCTACTGCGCAGCGGTCCGTGCTGCTGCTCACGGGCGAGCGTGACGCGCTTGGCGAAGAGGCGGCCGGACTTCGCGGAGAGCTCTCCGCGGCGGAGGACCGCGCGTCGGATGTGGCTGCCGCGCAGCAGCGTCTGCAGGTGCGCCTAGAGGAAGCGGAGGCCGCGGTACGCAGCAAGGACGTTGAGCTCAGCACGGCGCTTGCTGCGCTGGACCGCACTGCTTCCGAGATGTGCGATGCCGAGCAGCGGCTACAGGTGTACTCGGAGGCGAAGGAGCAGCTGGCGGCAGAGCACGCGCGCACGGTGGAGGAGCTGGCGCGCGCGACTCGCGCTGTAGCGGAGCTGGAGGCGCGTGCTGCGGGCGCGGAGGGCAAGCGCGAGGTCATGCACACGGCAGCGGAGGTCGCTGAAGCCGAGCTGATGGCGCGCGTGGCGGCGCTGACGACGGAGAACGCGCAGCTGAAGGAGAAGCTGTCGATCTCACGCGCCGCTGTGACGACGTTTGCGTCGAGGCAGACGGACGGTGAGGGCGCTGCTGCGTCGCTTGAGGAGCGGTGCGCGGCGGAGGCACGGCGCAGCGAGGCCGCGGAGGCGGAGGCGTCGGCGCTGCGGGGAACGCTGGACCGAACAGCTGCGGAGCTGGCGGAGGTGCTGCAGCGCAGCGAGGACGTGCAGGCGACGCTGGAGCGCACGGTGGCACGGCTCGCCGAGCAGGAGTCACTTGTGGGGGCTCTGAGTGCTGAGAGCACGCGACTGCAGGATGAGCTGGCTACTGCGCAGCGGTCCGTGCTGCTGCTCACGGGCGAGCGTGACGCGCTTGGCGAAGAGGCGGCCGGACTTCGCGGAGAGCTCTCCGCGGCGGAGGACCGCGCGTCGGATGTGGCTGCCGCGCAGCAGCGTCTGCAGGTGCGCCTAGAGGAAGCGGAGGCCGCGGTACGCAGCAAGGACGTTGAGCTCAGCACGGCGCTTGCTGCGCTGGACCGCACTGCTTCCGAGATGTGCGATGCCGAGCAGCGGCTACAGGTGTACTCGGAGGCGAAGGAGCAGCTGGCGGCAGAGCACGCGCGCACGGTGGAGGAGCTGGCGCGCGCGACTCGCGCTGTAGCGGAGCTGGAGGCGCGTGCTGCGGGCGCGGAGGGCAAGCGCGAGGTCATGCACACGGCAGCGGAGGTCGCTGAAGCCGAGCTGATGGCGCGCGTGGCGGCGCTGACGACGGAGAACGCGCAGCTGAAGGAGAAGCTGTCGATCTCACGCGCCGCTGTGACGACGTTTGCGTCGAGGCAGACGGACGGTGAGGGCGCTGCTGCGTCGCTTGAGGAGCGGTGCGCGGCGGAGGCACGGCGCAGCGAGGCCGCGGAGGCGGAGGCGTCGGCGCTGCGGGGAACGCTGGACCGAACAGCTGCGGAGCTGGCGGAGGTGCTGCAGCGCAGCGAGGACGTGCAGGCGACGCTGGAGCGCACGGTGGCACGACTCGCTGAAGAAGAGGAGCTGGTTGAGCAGCTGAACTATGATGCATCGGAACTGAGTGACGCCCGGGCGGCACTCACGGAGGAGGTTACACGGCTGCAGAAGGCGCTGGCGGCCGCGGTGACGGACAAGGCCGACGTGTTGGCGCAGCTCTTGGCGACACAGAAGGAGTTGGATCGCGCAGCGGAGGTGCAGGATGCACAATATCGTGATGAAGAGCTGCTACAGAATGCGCTGGCGACGACAACGTCTGCCTTTGATGTTCAAACTAAGCAGGTTCGCCTTGGCATGGCTCATGTGGTCGACATGTCAAGGGCGTTCTGCAGAGTCGCGGAGGTAGCGGTGCAACGGTCGGCTGCTGGGGTGGACGGCGCGGCGAGCACTGGAGCGAATGTACAGGAAATACTTTCGCCGTGGGCTCGAGCACTGGAGTGGGTCGCTGCCATGGAGCAGCGCCTCGAAACGTTGGATATGGGTGCGATGTCGAACTCCTTAAGTAGGACAGACGGTCGACGCGAGCGGCGGCGGCGTCGGCGGGGTCGCACCACGGAGTTAGAGGGCGACAACGCAGTGGAAATGGAGGCGAACAGCGGCTCACATGCCCTGAGCTCATCTTCTCTGTGTCGTGTTGTGTCCATCAACTGTGCAGAGGCGGCCTTTGCACGGTTGATGGATGAGCAGGCCGCCGCAACGAACACCATTGCGGACCTTCGAAGGACACTCGTGGACAAGGAGGTGGACCTGACCAACTTACGCTCTGCGATGGACGCACTAGCAAGCGACCTGATAAGTGAGCGAGACCGCGCCGACAACTTGTCTGCCGCCATTGATGACGCGTCGGAAAAGATCGCGTCGGCGCAGGCCGAGTTCGAGGAGCAGCTCAGGCAGAGAACGGCAGCCACCACAGCAGAGGTCGTGGAGGCGCGCCGTGCTGAAGCGCGCGCCACCGCAGCGCAGCTGCGCGCAGAAGAGCAGCTGGCTGTGGTCGAGAAGGATCTAAAGGAACAGGAGGGTGTGCTGCGCAAGCTGCAGGACGAGAACCATCGACTTACCCGCGAGGCAGACCGGCTGCTACGCACCTCGCGTCTTGAGCCCAGTTCGCGTGTCCGCAGCAATGTAAGTGGCTCCGTTACGCCAAAGTCGCTGTCTCTGTCAGCTGCATCTGCCGAGGACGCAGTGCAGCGCTTCACAACGGCACCTTCCACTTTAGAGGCTGTCGAACAGGCTCAGATTCTGCAGGTGTCTAGCTTGCAGGCGGACCTCCTGCTCAGTCGCCGGCAGGCCCGCGAGCTGGAGGGACGAGAGGCGACGCTGCGGCAGGCCTGCGCGGCACTGGAGCAGCAGGTCAGTGAGCTGCGCGTCGAGGCTGCAGAAGCGGAGCACCTGCGTGAGGATATGGCGACGCTACGCGCTGACTATGCGGAGCTGGAGCAGCGCTACAGTGAGTTGGAGCGCATGGCGATAGCCGCGGGTGGCGGCACGATGCAGGAGCTGAAGCAGCTCCGCCAACAACTGAAGGTGCGGGAGGTGGAGCTGGAGGAGCTAAAGGCACGAATGCGGGACCTCGTGCTGAGCAAGGCCGCACCAGAGCTTGAGGCGGCACGGCGGCAGGAGGCGCTGCGAGAGAGCCTCAGCGGCATCACGACGCAGCTGGCTGCCACCCAGGCACAGTACGGTGGTGGCACAGGCGGCAGCAGCACGGTTCGGAGCCGTCGCGCTAGTCTCACTGCTGCCGTCAGCAACTCCGATCTCCTTAGTCTGTCCTCGTCGAGGCCGTCGCCGCAAGATGTGCTGACCTCCCGCATCGAGCACTTGCAAACTCTCGTAAACGACCGTGACGTGGCGCTCGAGAAGGTTCAGGCTGCTCAGCTTGAATCCCGCGCTGCCATGGACACGCTCGAGGATCAGCTGGCCGCCAAGACAGCCGCCTTAGAGCGCGCTGAAGGCCTTGTCGCCGAATACGCGGACAGTGTCAACAACGCTTTCACCATGGCTGCAGTGGTAGGGCGCGGTAACCGTGGCGCAGGCCCCACCACGGTTCCTCCTCTGAGCAGCGAGATGGGCAGTCCGGATGCAGCGGCGCTATCGGCTTCTGTGCCGCCACTGACCCCGCTGACGCCGCGAACTCGCGCTGCCGTCAATGGACAGCCGCACGCCGCCGTCGCCATGGCGTCACCAGCACCGCGCATGCCGAACCTCGACGAGGTCGCAGACGACAGCGATGGTAGCGGCGAAGGCAAGCAGGCGGGCTCTGCGGGCCCCTCGACCGATTCAGCGCCGCCCCCGGTGACTCACCGACGAACCCGCGCTAGCGGTAGCTGGAGGGACGGAAAGAGTTGCCCTGCCCATCGCCCATCGTCCTCGACCGAGCGGAGTGCGCCATCGTCGCCGTCGAATGTCCCCGGGCGCAAGTCTTTTGCGAGCGCCTCTGTGCCGGCCACTACTCGGAAGCGAGCTCGCTCCCGCACCAACACATAGTGGCAAGGACACACCCCCTAGTGGAGCCGCGCGTAAGCGGGAGCCTACTCGAACAACTCGCACCTGCCACGTAAGGCAATGCTGAGTCGCCCGCTCACTCGAGCCCGCACCCATTTGACCACTCATGCCGGTGCGGCAGCAGGAGGAGACGGGCTACGCCGAACACCCCTTTGCCTCCCTTCTCCCCCTCCCCCCTCCCCCGCTATGGTGCCTCTCCTCGTGCTTGGTGCGTTTGGCCAGCCCGGCTGGCCGGCGTGGTTGCCCCCTCTCCCCTCCCCCCACGACCGCTTCTCTTCGCCCCAATCGCCTGCTCCGACCTCTCCGTCCTTGCTCCGCTCTCTCGCCCACGATCGCCTTTCTCGCTCTCGCTCTCTCCTCACCTGTGTTGCCCACTGTGTGTGTGAGTGCGGGGCGTGCGCTTGACCGCTGCGTATCTTCGAAAAGAAACGCAAGGGAGGGGGGAGGCGGTGGCGGTGGTGCTGAGGGAAGAGAGGACCTTTGGCAAGGATGTGCGTATGCGCGCAGGCGGACCTCAGACACCCACCGGTATACACACCGCGCGAAACCCCGACATGTGTGGAGGCGGACATTCTGGTGCACCTCTCCTCCCTTCCTCTTTCCCCCGCTGCTCAGCTTTCATAGCTCGATTGCTCACACCCCTCGTGGTCTGTCCTCTCGTGCTGCATTCCTACCGCTGCGCCTTGGCGCAGACGCTTCAGGCACTTGGCACCCCTTCGGCATGTTCTTCTCGACTCTTTCTTCTTTCCCCATTCCCGTCTCGTTGTGCTGCGCGCCCCTTCTTTTCTGTTTTGCGATATCGGCTGCCGTCGTTGTGGTGCATCAGCTGAACCCCGCCTCCTTCTTTTCTCAACGGTGCATGTGTGCTTGCGTATGCTGATGTACTCGCTCCGAGCTGTGATCTCGTCACCTTCTTCTTTATCCGATCCTTGCCTTCTCGCGTGGCGTTGTTGGTCTACGGTGTTAACCCACAGCGGAGGTTGTGGTTGTGGTGATGGTGGGGCTATGCGTTTGCCTTGCTGTGCTTCACCCACGAAAGGAGAACGAAGAAGCAAATCGAAAAGGTGTCGCCTGACGAGAGCTCCTCCCGCACGCGTTCCCTGCGTCTTCCCTGTGCACCCGTCCCCACCTCCCGCACGCGTTCGCGCTTGCTCGTCACCTTCCAACGAAGCCCCCTCTTTTTTTTGTTTATGTTGTTGTTGTTGTTGTTCCCGCCCCCGTCGTGTCTTTCCTCCACGAATCGCCATGCCCTCTTAGGTTTCGCGCATTTGCACCACTAGGCCACAGGTGTGCTTCTGTGTCATCCTTTGTTGTGGATGTTGGTGTGGCGGCGGCTCCGACGATGATTGCACGGCCCACCTTCCACCATCCCTTCCTCACGACGGTGTTGTGTTTCGCTCACTCTGTCTCTGTTCCTATTCTTGCCTGTGTGCATGTGAAATGCATTTCGTCTGTCTCACGCCTCGCCGGGACATCAATGATGAGCAACTCAGCGACCGTAAATCTAAATCGAGGTATCCTCGAGTGCCAGTGGCATGCACGCGTGCCAGAGGGATATCGACACAGACGCGCGCGCAGACACGTATACAGCATTCACCTCTTTTCGACTCAGTTTTGTTCACCACCTATTCGTGGCGACCTCGGCTCTTGAGAAGAAAATGTCAATTTTCTTGCCCTTCGGGCTTCCGATTCTCCCATTGGGCTCCTCATTGTCCAGCCTTACACCTCGTAAAACGTGTCTTCATTCATCTACCATCACGCCCCTTCCAGCAAGCCAGAGCCCGACCTCAGCGTGGCGCTGCTTATTGCACAGATGAACATCGATTCGACACACTGGGGTACAAGAAAAACTTAGCTTCCACCCGCCTTCTCCGGTGTAACATTGCCCGCTGAGAAGTTACCCCGATCAGCTTTTAGTCGCCGGCAGCGCGCGCTGCCCACCGCGCGATAGAAGGCGGAGCAGCCTTCTCGGAGAGGCGTCTTGTTCAGCTCTCATTCATCCTTCACCTCGAGATTGTCCGCGTGTCCGCTGCCGCCAGCGGCGGCTGGCGCTCTCGCAAGCCTTGTCGTTCTCTCCCGGCCTCTCCATGACCCCGATCTTTCTCAACTTTGCACCCTCCGTCGTCTCCGACCGTGTGTGCAACTTCTCTACGCCATACGCGACAGCCTCTTGCGCTTGCTCAGCCGACACTTTATACAAAGCCTACCAGCGAAGCCAGAAGATAACGAGTACCACAGCAGACGGACACACTTCACCCCCTCGCCCTACGTATCACAATACTCCCCCTCCCTCCCCACCCACTTAATCACCACCCCGCGAAGGCATCGACCATGGCCCCGATCATCCACCGCAACCTCACCGCCCCCGAGCTGGTGCAGTGGGCGCTGAAGCTCGAGAAGGATACGAAGCTGAGCGCGCGCGGCGCGCTGTGCGTGCTGTCATACGCGAAGACTGGCCGCTCGCCGAGAGACAAGCGCGTGGTGGACACGGACGACGTGCATGAGAACGTGGACTGGGGCAGTGTAAACGTGAAGCTGAGCGAGGAGTCGTTTGCAAAGGTGAAGAAGCGCGCGATGGACTTCCTGAACTCACGCGACCACCTGTTCATTGTGGACTGCTTCGCCGGGCACGACGAGCGCTATCGCCTGAAGGTGCGCGTGATCACAACGCGGCCGTATCACGCACTGTTCATGTACAACATGTTGATCCGCCCGACACGGCAGGAGCTGGAGAGCTTTGGCGAACCGGAGTACACGATCTACAACGCCGGCGAGCACTCGGCAGACCCGTCGGTACCCGGGGTCACGTCGACGACGTCTGTGTCGCTAAACTTCAAGACGGGCGAGGAGGTGATCCTGGGCACGGAGTACGCTGGCGAGATGAAGAAAGGCATACTGACGGTGATGTTCGAGCTGATGCCGCGCCAGGGCCACCTGTGCATGCACGCATCCGCGAACGTCGGCAAGAAGGGCGACGTGACTGTGTTCTTCGGGCTGAGCGGGACGGGCAAGACCACGCTGTCCGCGGACCCGAACCGGATGCTGATCGGCGACGACGAGCACGTGTGGACGGACCGCGGCGTGTTCAACATCGAGGGCGGCTGCTACGCGAAGGCGATCGGGCTGAACCCGAAGACGGAGGAGGAGATCTACAACGCTGTGCGGTTCGGCGCCGTGGCGGAGAACTGCACCCTGGACAAGGTGACGCACGAGATCGACTTTAACGACGAGTCCATCTGCAAGAACACGCGCGTTGCGTACCCGCTGGAGCACATCCCCGGCGCGCTGACGCACGCGGTTGCCGGGCACCCGAACAACGTGATCTTCCTGACGAACGACGCGTTCGGCGTGATGCCGCCGGTTGCGCGGCTGACGCCGGAGCAGGCGATGTTTTGGTTCATCATGGGGTACACCGCGAACGTGCCCGGCGTGGAGGCGGGCAGCACGCCGGTGGCGAAGCCGATCTTCTCGTCATGCTTTGGCGGCCCGTTCCTTGTGCGCCACGCGACATTCTATGGCGAGCAGCTGGCGAAGAAGATGACGGAGCACAACGCCCGCGTATGGCTGCTGAACACCGGCTACGCTGGCGGGCGCGCGGACCGCGGGGCGAAGCGGATGCCGCTGAAAGTGACGCGTGCCGTGATCGACGCGATTCACGACGGCAGCCTGGACAAGGAGCAGTACTGCGTGTACCCGGGCTGGGGCCTGCAGATCCCGAGGGGGTGCGCGCGCGTGCCGGCGCAGCTGCTGGACCCGCGCAAGGCGTGGAAAGATGTGAAGGCGTTCAACGAGACGACAAAGGAGCTGGTGGCGATGTTCCAGGCAAGCTTCCAGAAGCGCTTTGCGGCGAAGGCGAGCGAGGCGCTGAAGTCTGCTGTGCCGAAGTACGTGGAGACGGCTCATCTGTAGGGACGATGTGTGGTCTCGGATGGGCACTGCTGGTTGAACCTGTGCATGCCCGGAACGCGTGTGCGTGCCTTTATGTGTGCAGGCATTGATGGGTTTGGCGATGACAGTTGATGTAGTCGGTCAACACATTGTAGAAGTTCTTGCGTCCTGAAAAATAATATATATATATATGTATATATATGTTCAGCGGCCTGGACCTCTGTTTGAAACGTGCAAAGCCTTTAACATCGCTGATGATGCATCTAGTTGACGCTCTTTAGGGCGGGTCTTGTGTGGCTGCGGCCTTGTCGGGCTGCTGCCACACGTCCCGTTCCGTGCTTCTGGTCTTGCTTGCTGTGTTTGCGTCGCTCTCTCTCTCTCGAGCG
Source organism: Leishmania major strain Friedlin (assembly GCF_000002725.2). Classification (NCBI taxonomy): domain Eukaryota; phylum Euglenozoa; class Kinetoplastea; order Trypanosomatida; family Trypanosomatidae; genus Leishmania; species Leishmania major. The sequence goes on along the minus strand of NC_007268.2, from coordinate 776,124 downwards.
GGCGGGCGGCGCCTGAAGTGGAGGCGTGGGTTCGCTATACGGTTGCTTCTATTGGTTGGTTGAAAAAGTGCTTACCTCATTTCTTTTTTTTCTTGTCTTTTCGGCTTCATTGGGCCGCGCCTGCCCGTCGCCACGTGCACGTTGCTGTGGAGGACGTTCACGTGGTCGCTCTCGTGCAGCAAAGTCGTGTGGTGGCAGCAGAGCGCCCCCGTCCCCAAAAGGAGAAGTGGTAGTGGTCTGATTGGTGTTGATGTGATGATGCGTGTGTGTGTGTGTGGGATCATTACTACTATTATTATTGCGAGGACTCTTCCTCCCCCTGTCTCTCTGCGTGCTGCCCTGTCCGTGTGTGTGGCCCCTCTCCCTCCCTCCCTCCCTCCCTCTCTCTCCGAATTTTGATGTTATACAATGGAGAATGAGAGAGCGGGAAGTGGACTCCGCGCCCCTTTTCTTTGTGTTGTTTCCGTTTTAATTTTTTTTTCTGTTCTTTGGGTTATGGTGTTGTGCCTCCCCCCTTCTCCTCCTTCTCCTCCTTCTCCATTTCCCTCCCCCGACCAAAAGACAACAGAAAACTCGATGCTGCTGTATGGAATGGCTCCTTCTGCGCTGTGTGAGCGTCTATGTGCTATGTCTGTACACGTGTGTGCCTCTGTGGGTGTGTTTGTGTGGGCGGGTGTGAGACCGTGCAGCGGAAGGGAGTAGGCCTGTGCTGCTCGACGGGTCTTGTGCATCCCCTTTCGGCTTTTGTTAGTGATCTTTCCGCGTGCCCCTCTGTCTCTGCCTTTGTGTACGTCCTCTTGCTGAGCAGTGTCGTGGCGTACAGCTTGCGTCACGACTGCAAGCCCCAGCCCCCTTCCCCCTCTTCCCCTCTCCCCCGACTCCACCTCCCTCCCCGCAGATGTGGAAAATGCCGCGGAGGTGCAAGGGGTAAGGGTAAGCGAGGTCAGCAGGGCGAGGTATATGCAAGCAACGCAGACTCTCCTGGAAGGACAGAGAGAAGGATGGAAAACGCGAAACCAACAGTGAAGAGAGCGCTGTGCACCTGTGCGCGCACACTCACACACAGACACACACGAGCACTGGCGCACAAGAGAGAGTGGGCGATGGCCCCCCTCCCTCCTCTTCCCCTTTTATTCTCCGTCTCTCTTGTCTCAGGGAAAGGAAGGGCGCCAGAGTGTACGGCACTGTGCAGAACATCACAGACACACACACACACACACGTACGCATGCACGCATCTACCCCATGCAAACAAAAGGCTACATGAATATAATAAGATGCTGTGTTTAACCTGGTGGGGTGCGGGGGGTGGGTGGTTGTGTTTGGCGAGCATCGCGCAGCTCAACGAGCCACCACCCGAACACACCTACGGAAGCAGCAAACCACATTCGATCATCATCAAGAGAGCTACCCTCGAAAAGAGAGAGGGTGAATTTTTAGTGTATGGAGAGTGCGTTGGGTGGCATGTGGCCCACGGAGGCTGAGCGTCCCCCGACGAGCTGCGCGCTTTGTTGGGTGCTCAGCGAGTTGGTGTACGGAAGCGCGGGGCGTTTCCTTCCAGCTCAGTCGCCACTGTGTTTGCGTGTATGAGGAAGGGGCCTTCCGTGCGGGCGACAGTGGTGCTGGGGTATCAACATCTCACGCATCCTCAGAAGTGCGCCTCTCCGCGTCCTCTGCATGGCGACTCTGCTTATCACGGACCCTCTTGTCCCCTAACCCGCCGCCCACTCGCCCCTCACTATCATCTATCTCCGACTACGGCCCCACGCCTCACTCCACAACTTGCCAACACTTTTGCCTGACATGCTTGCATTTCTCCATAATGTCCCTCCCTTTCTTCATTGTTTTTCCTTCTACCGCTCCACCCCACTCACCTTACACGTGTCTCTGTCCACGTTCACCATTGGCGCTACGGACGCCGAAAGCCAACGCTGTATCGGACACTCCCTGTACACCGTGCCACTCACAGCTGACATCTCCCCAAACCTTTCATATTTTTTTGTGCTTGTATCTTCTTTTCTCTCTCACCCCCTACCTGGTTGACGTCGCCACAACCCACCTCAACGCGCCTTGGCGAAAACGCACACACACACACATGCTACTCTATCAGGCCTACACTTCCTGTTTCACGTTCTTTTCTTTTCACTCGCTCCCTGTCCTTGCTTTTACCCCCTCCCTATTGCTCGCCTCTATTTTCTTGTGATTGCTACGCACGTGAGCCATCCCTTTAGCAGACGGACACACTTCACCCCCTCGCCCTACGTATCACAATACTCCCCCTCCCTCCCCACCCACTTAATCACCACCCCGCGAAGGCATCGACCATGGCCCCGATCATCCACCGCAACCTCACCGCCCCCGAGCTGGTGCAGTGGGCGCTGAAGCTCGAGAAGGATACGAAGCTGAGCGCGCGCGGCGCGCTGTGCGTGCTGTCATACGCGAAGACTGGCCGCTCGCCGAGAGACAAGCGCGTGGTGGACACGGACGACGTGCATGAGAACGTGGACTGGGGCAGTGTAAACGTGAAGCTGAGCGAGGAGTCGTTTGCAAAGGTGAAGAAGCGCGCGATGGACTTCCTGAACTCACGCGACCACCTGTTCATTGTGGACTGCTTCGCCGGGCACGACGAGCGCTATCGCCTGAAGGTGCGCGTGATCACAGCGCGGCCGTATCACGCACTGTTCATGTACAACATGTTGATCCGCCCGACACGGCAGGAGCTGGAGAGCTTTGGCGAACCGGAGTACACGATCTACAACGCCGGCGAGCACTCGGCAGACCCGTCGGTACCCGGGGTCACGTCGACGACGTCTGTGTCGCTAAACTTCAAGACGGGCGAGGAGGTGATCCTGGGCACGGAGTACGCTGGCGAGATGAAGAAAGGCATACTGACGGTGATGTTCGAGCTGATGCCGCGCCAGGGCCACCTGTGCATGCACGCATCCGCGAACGTCGGCAAGAAGGGCGACGTGACTGTGTTCTTCGGGCTGAGCGGGACGGGCAAGACCACGCTGTCCGCGGACCCGAACCGGATGCTGATCGGCGACGACGAGCACGTGTGGACGGACCGCGGCGTGTTCAACATCGAGGGCGGCTGCTACGCGAAGGCGATCGGGCTGAACCCGAAGACGGAGGAGGAGATCTACAACGCTGTGCGGTTCGGCGCCGTGGCGGAGAACTGCACCCTGGACAAGGTGACGCACGAGATCGACTTTAACGACGAGTCCATCTGCAAGAACACGCGCGTTGCGTACCCGCTGGAGCACATCCCCGGCGCGCTGACGCACGCGGTTGCCGGGCACCCGAACAACGTGATCTTCCTGACGAACGACGCGTTCGGCGTGATGCCGCCGGTTGCGCGGCTGACGCCGGAGCAGGCGATGTTTTGGTTCATCATGGGGTACACCGCGAACGTGCCCGGCGTGGAGGCGGGCAGCACGCCGGTGGCGAAGCCGATCTTCTCGTCATGCTTTGGCGGCCCGTTCCTTGTGCGCCACGCGACATTCTATGGCGAGCAGCTGGCGAAGAAGATGACGGAGCACAACGCCCGCGTATGGCTGCTGAACACCGGCTACGCTGGCGGGCGCGCGGACCGCGGGGCGAAGCGGATGCCGCTGAAAGTGACGCGTGCCGTGATCGACGCGATTCACGACGGCAGCCTGGACAAGGAGCAGTACTGCGTGTACCCGGGCTGGGGCCTGCAGATCCCGAGGGGGTGCGCGCGCGTGCCGGCGCAGCTGCTGGACCCGCGCAAGGCGTGGAAAGATGTGAAGGCGTTCAACGAGACGACAAAGGAGCTGGTGGCGATGTTCCAGGCAAGCTTCCAGAAGCGCTTTGCGGCGAAGGCGAGCGAGGCGCTGAAGTCTGCTGTGCCGAAGTACGTGGAGACGGCTCATCTGTAGGGACGATGTGTGGTCTCGGATGGGCACTGCTGGTTGTGTGTGTGATGTGGCAATTTGTTTGTCGCGATGTTTAGTGCACAACTGATTGCTGCAAGGATCTCTGGACAGCGACCGCTTGTGTGTCCGGCGACTGTGATTGTGAGAGGGACAGACAGCGGCGTGCTGGACGATTTGTCGGCAGCGAGGGGGATGCCCTGCAGTGGTGCGGGAGGGGTAAAGTGAGGTTGCTCGAAAGAATAGCGGTACGAGGTTGGTACAAGTCTGCGGTGATGGGTGAGTTGGTAGTGTGTCCTCCCCGAGAGCTCACGGGCGTGTCCGAGTTTGGCTCACTGCTTGTTTGATGCATGAGGGGCACGCTGTGCGTATTGGCCGGTTTCGGGAAAAGGAAGACGACTTTGTGCATCTTTTATGTTAATCCGCGTATGGCTTCTTTTGGATGGCGTGTGAGTGCTATTCACAACCCGCAGGGAGCACTGTCACTAGCGCCTCGCTCTCTCTCTCTCTGTGCTTTTTGTTTACTTTTCTGGCGTCCATGTCGACGTTGTTTGTGCTTGCATATCACGGAAGGTGCGATGCCACGGCTTCTGTACGCTCTTCATGCGTGGCTGCGGACTTTTTTTTCTTTTTTTTATTGCTGCTGTCCTGAGTTTTCCTGCCCGCCCACCCCTCAACCCCCACTCACCCCGTCATCCCCAGATCGCCAACCAAGCCATTCACGACACATACACACACATACATACACAAACACAGAGAGACAGCAGACACGCATGTCCACAGGTGGACTCACGGCTAAACAAACCCCCCGAACGACATGCGTACGTTCATTGCTTCTCTTCGTGCAGTTCTCATGTCTTTTTCTTTTTTTTGGCTCGCTTAGCCGCTTGCTCGTCTGTGTGTGTGTGTGTGTGCGTCACTATTATCATCCAGTAGTATCTATCGTTTTCTTGCTTGTTTTTTTTTTGTTGTTTTCGCGTATGTGTTGTGTGTGTGCGTGTGTCTATTTTTCTGTTTCCGTCACTGCCTTCTGCACTTGGAAAAAGAAAGAAGAAATGCTGCTCTCCCTCTCGCCCTCCCTCTCGCCCTCCCTCTCGCCCTCCCTCTCGCCCCCCCTCTCGCCCTCCCTCTCGCCCTCCCTCTCGCCCTCCCTCTCGCCCTCCCTCTCGCCCTCCCTCTCGCCCTCCCTCTCGCCCTCCCTCTCGCCCTCCCTCTCGCCCTCTCCCTCTCTCTCTCAAGTTGACAATTGAATGCCTCCTCCCGCCTTCTTCTTCGTCTTCGCCCTTCTCGCTTTGCTTCGATACCTCTTCCCTTCTACCTGTCTTCTCCTTCTCCGTATCTGTCGCTTGAACGTTCTTGTTGCTTCAGCACACCCCCTTCCGTTTCCTCTGCCCGTTTGCTGGCGTGCGGCTATGTGTGTATGTGCGTGTGTGTTTGTGTGTGCGGGCACCTTCATGAAAAAACACACGAAAAGTAAGGAGTCCATAATTCGCCGCGACTCTCCCCCCTCTACACACACACACACACACACCCTTACCCCCCAATATATATATATATATATGATCGGTTGTTTGTTTCAATTCCCCCCTCTCCCTCATCGATCTTTATTTTCCCTTCATTGCGGCCGTTTTATAGTATTTGTATTGTCGCTAGCCGCTCTTCTCAAGCTAGCGGGATATCTATTTCGTGGTTCGTACGGACTCCACCCTTGTGTCCTTCGCCCCAGCCTCCATCCTTCATCTTCTCTCTCTCTTTCTGCGCGTGTATATGTGTCTGTCTGTGTGTGTGTGTGTGTGTGTGTGTGTGTGTGTGTCTGTGTCTGTGCGTCCGTGTCAACCCAAGATGCAGCAACGAAAAAAAAGCATCAAAGTAGTGCATCTCTACCTCCTCTCCCCCCTTCTCCCAACTAAGCACACACACACACACACACACACACACACACACACACACACACACGACGCAAGCGGATGGTGGGAGCAGGCGAATTGAAATGATATTCAACAGCGGAAAAGAAAGCGGTCGTCAAGCAAAGTACGATGACGGCATACAGAAAAAACGAAACAAATAAGAACATAGCCTATAAACACGTGAGCACACAACAGTCCAGCTCCGCGGAAGGTAGAACAGCAAGGGCACGGGAACATATGATGGATGCTCGACCAATTATTTCGAATAACTCAAGGTGCGTCATCCATACCGCAACACACACACACACACAAACAACAACAACAGCAACAACAGAGGAAATACCAGCACCGCGAACTACTGGTTGTCTCTAACTCGATGGGCGTGACACACGAGAAGAAGAAGAGGTCGCTCTTGGCTCTTCTTCTCTCTGACTGTGTCTCTCACACCACAGCACCTGCCACACGGTACACAGAGGGATGTAAAGGATTCGACAGCCGGGCGCACACACGCACACCGAAGGAGCGGGAGCGCTAGAGAGGCGGCTACAGCGACACTCGCGTCCCTTCCGCCGCCTCTCTAGCGCTCACGCTTTGATCGGCCGTGTCCTTTCCATTGTGCTCCCTCACTGCTGGTGCAAATGGGCGTATCCCTCTTTTTCTCTCGGTGGTTTGGTTTGGTGCGTTTCGCGCGTGCCTATGTGAATGTGTGAATGTGTGTGTGTGTGTGTGTGTGTGTGAACCGTCACGTGAAAGAGCGCAGGCACCTTACACGCAAAAGACACACATACACATACGCACATACTTGGGCACTCTCCGTGCTGCTCTTCAAAATGTGGAAGGGCGTCTTTCCCGCTTCATGCACGCACGCATTCACTTCTGCACTTCCTTGTTCGTTTCTTTCCCTCGCTTGTCTGCCGACGTGGGCTGACGCACACTCTTCAACTACTTCTTGCGTCCCCCCGTGTCTCTCTCTCTCTCTTGCCGACACTGGCGAAGGGAGAGAAGTGTTGAGGAACGCACAGCCACAATAGCGGTGTATAAGATTTCTTTTTTTCTTGTTTTGTTTCGTTGAGCTGGAGGGGTGAGGGCGACGTCTCTGACAGCGGTGCCCGCTCCTTTGCATTGAGTTGCAGCGTCGCCACTGGCTAGCTCCTTTCGCTCTGTGAGCGTGCCCCCTTCTTCAGCTCAAGCGTAGCCGCCACTCCCTCCTCCCTTCCCCCGAGACGAAGGAGGATGGCGTCACGAGGGGAGCATATTCGACTCGATAAGGGGGCACTGGTGAAGAACCACTACGAGGTTGTCACTTCCATCGGCTCCGGCAACTTTTCGAAGGTGTACCGCGTCATTGACCTAGATTTGTCAATAAAAGATCAGCGACGCAATCCGCTGGCGATGAAGGTGATCAAGAAGGAGTACAGCAGCGACGCTAAATACGAGAAGCAGATGCTGATTGTGCTGCACGAGCACGACAAGAGCCGCAGCGCGCGTGTGTCAAAGATGTACGAGTGCTTCGTTTGGCAGGAGTGCCCCGTGTTTATTATGCCGTTGCACGGACCATGTCTACGAAGTCGCCGCCTCGGCGTCAACCGCGGCGTCGTGACGTACGAGAAGCTGCTCGAGTTCAGCTACGACTTGCTGGAGACGATGGCATTTGTGCACTTCGAGTGCCATATGGTGCACACCGACCTCAAGCCGGAGAACATCCTCATCGCCGACAGAAACGTCGCCGACAACTCGATGGGCGACGAGTGGGTTGTCTGCGACTTTGGGAGTGCGTCACTCTGGCGTAAGGACAAGCTAGACTCAGACCTCATCGCCACGCGTCCGTACCGCGCACCGGAGGTGTTGCTCGGCAACAAGTGGCACTACGCTGCCGACATGTGGAGTATTGGCTGCATCCTCTACGAGGTTGCCGTCGGTCACCGCCTGTTCGAAAGCCGCGATGACTTGACTCACCTGCACATGATGGACCGCCGCATCGGCCGCTTGCCGGAGGCCTTTGCGAAACATTCTAAGTACTCGAGCAAGTACTTCAACTCGCGCGGCGACTTCCTGTCCACCCCAGACGTTATTCGTTTTTCCAAGTGTCGATTGACGCCAATACGCGAAATGTTCAAGGACGACCGTGAGTTTCTTCACTTGCTCAAGGGGCTCCTCACATACAACCCAGATGAGCGCATTACAGCACCCGAGGCACTGGCTTTGCCCATCTTTGATAGGGTCCGCGTCGCTCGCAAGGAGCGACCGCGACAGGCGGACGCGGCTGCCGAGGAACGTCGACAGTGCTGCCACTCACCCGGAGCTGCGGTTCCCAGAGACGGCACGAGCCTGCGGCTCACGGGCCGCAGCGACCACAACACGCTCGAACACATCATAGCCGACGCGAAGAACGGCTGCTCCTCGCACGGACGCCACCACCACCAAAATCACACGAGGGATGAAACGAGTGGCAACAACATGGCGGGTAGCCGCTTAGAGGCCGCCCCCGCTCCATGGCCCGCAGCAGCGTCGCCAGCCGTCGGCTTCTCGCCGCAGCTTGGCAGTCAGGCGTCTGCTGGCACTCCCAGGGATGCCGCCGCCATGACGACTACCGCCACGACGTCAGCTGCCTCGCCAACAGCCGAGGATATGAACAGCTTCGCTGCGCCTAGTGTCTCCGCACCGTCCGCGACGTCGCTGGGCGAAAAGCGGGTTGCCGAGGCTGCCAGAGTTCGCGGGCGGGCGGCCAGCATGCCCGTCGTGCAAAGTTGCAGCAGCCATCAATGCGGGAGTCTGTTGTCGAGAACGGCGGTGGTGACCAAGGGGGTGCCGCACCAACGCTCCTGCGTCAACGGCTACCACTCCACCTCCACACGGAGCGCGGCGCTCGTGCCGCAGCTTGCTCTCCACCGCTGCAAGGCGTCGACCCTAGCTCCCCACCATGACACAGCACGGCTGCCGTCGAAGAGCGGGCAGCGCGGCAGCGGGCGATCAGGTGGGAAGCTCTCGAATCGCTCCGTGTCTCCGGGGAGCAAAAACCGCAGGATGACACCACACAAGGGTACTAGCTCCGGTTCACCGCACGGCTGTGGCAGCAGTGCAGCGGGGGATGGCGGTACCCAACTGAATGCGTTGAGCTCGCTGAAGAGCCCTCATCAGAGTCTTCAGCTCGGCCCCGGTGCTGCCAAGAAACCAAATCGCACGCCGCCACGCTCGTCAGCCACGCCGTGCCGCCTGCTGGAAACTCGCTCTCCGGTCATCACGCGATCATCGAGGATGCCGGTGAAGGCGTCATCGGCGGCTGGGCCGTCTCTGGGTTACAGCATCTGCATCTCAGACATCATCTCCACGCCACCGAAGCAGGCGTTTCGTGCCGAAGCACTGCGGTGCAGTACCGCGGCTGGCCGTTCTCCTCGCAACCGTGTCACGGCGCTTGGCTCCAGGTCGCACAACAGTGTCACCAAGGTGGGCGAGGCAGGCATGGCGACCACCTCGCGGCTCGGGCCGTCTGTGGCGGCGCCGAAAGCACTTCCTCTGCCGGAGGTGGTGACAGGGATGAAGACTCCGCGCCAGCAGTCGCTGTCTCCCGACGCGCCTCTAGGTTATCAGTCCCCCCTCCAGCGCGGCGCCACGGCGGTGGGCAGGAACATGGAAACAGAGTCGCTTGTTGTGCGAGGCAGCCCGGATGTGGATGACAAGCTCCTCGATGCTGGCAACGCAACCAAAAGCCGCAGCAGAAAGACTACTGGCGACGAGGGCGACCGCGGCCGCAAGCAGGTGGGATCGCCGGTGGCGACTTCGCTGGCCGTTACGGGGGATAACAATCCCGACAAGGTCGGCGGCGGCAACGACGACGACGACTCTTCTCTTGCATCGCCGAACGCGCAGCTCAGGGGCTCCGTTGCGTCGCCGACAAGTGAGAACTGCCTCAGTAGCTTGTACAACTCAGATGGCAGTCCCCGTGCCACCGACTACCGCAGCCCCGCGCGCTGCCGCCCGCCTGTGGAGACATCGACGGGTGACCCATCTATGGTATCGTCGCCTGTCATGATGAGCAGGTCAAACGCGCGGTTGAGCATTTCAGGCAGCGAATGGCGAGGCTTGGAGGCGGCACCGGGGGGGACCCTCGCTATGGCGACGGTGAAGAGAGAGCAGCGCATCATCGCCGCTGCTCTCGCGACACCGCTGCCGCCGTCCCAGCACAAACCCTGGTCATCGCAGCTGAGCGAAGTGTTCTACAGTCCGCGCGAGCTTTCGCCCGCTGCGCGATCGCCGTCCTCTCTCACGGGCCCAAGATCCACCACGGCGGGCTCTGTCGCGTCCCCGCCTGCCGTGCACACTGTCGAATCAGGCGAGAATCCCCATGAGTTGTTCAGCGCCGTCCCCTTCTCGCGCGCGCATCGGAGCAGAGCGAACAGCTGCAGCGGCTCCTTCGGTTGCACGCGCGACGCTGCGCCGGCATCCACAGCGGATTCACGGTCTCACATGGTGCCTCCATCAACATGCACCAAGTCTGCTGTCGGCAGGTCAGCGCGTGGGTTACCGACGGCACGAACCTCAGTGTCAGCGACAACAGTGTCCACGCCGACCACGCCAACGCACGTGTGTCAGGCGTTCTCTTCAGCAAGCCAGCTCGCCGTGACGACGTCGGTGGACCGGCTCAAGTCGGTGCCGCAGCCCGACGTTGCTGACGTGCGGGGCACCGCACCACCACCGCCACCCGTGGCAGCATCGCGGCGCGCCGCGACCAAGCCGGGGCCGACACCTGTCGCGGCGACGTCCGTGCCGGCACCTGCGTGCCCATCACTTGAAGAATCGACCCCTGTGGCCCCCAGGAACTCCATGGCAATGCCACGCCTGCCTGCCGCTCTCACCCGTTCTCGCGAGGTGTCACTTTCGCAGGAGAAAGGGCGCCTTGCAAACCCCGATACTATCGCGAGTCCGCCACTGTCGGGGGCGGCGGCAACCCCATCGACGGGGGCCGCCGGCGCCGCAGCGGTGCTCCATTCGTCGCAGCATCTCCCCTACCAGCCGACCCACGGCCTTGTGCACCCCTCCGGCAGCAACAGCCACGTTCTGTCGGAGTCAAAGACAGAGGAGGCGGGCTGCACAACTGCATCGCAGCCACCGGGCTTGCACATGCCACGGAGGTCGCTGCTGCTGCCGGGCCACTCACCTACTTGTAGTGTGTCATCTCCGCTTCCGGCCATTGCCGCCGCTGCACTAGCAACCGTGACGCCTGCTTTCCCGCTGCCTGATAAAGCTTATAGGGCAGGCGAACGGCACGAGACTTTGACCCACAACAGCGGCAGCGTCAGGGTGAAGTCGCTGAACGTGCAGCACCCCTGCGCATCACCTGGTCTGTCGCTGCGACCCCCGCCCTCGTTGTCGAGCACCAACGTCTCTTTCGATGTGGCTGCGGGAGCGAAGCCTTTTGGTTCAACCACCGCTAAACTCACCAATGCCGGCACCAGCAGCCGTCCGAACAGCAACTTCAACAATGGCGGGTCCAACAAGCCCGGCACCGTTACGTCGCCTTACCCGGCTGCCACCTCGGGCTCGTCTGAGAGCACCTCTTTTCAGGCTGTGTTGCGGTCGCCGCGCAACGCGGCTGTAACAGGGGCAGCGAACGCCAACTCGCTGCGCTCATCGACGGATGGTGTGAGCGCAGGGCCTGTGCGCAGCCCGCATAGCAGCGCCTCTGCGACTACGTCGCCAAAGACATCAGCGAAATACCAGCGCACCGGCTCTCCCCGCGGCATCCCGCCAGCTCTGACGACCACCGGCTCACCCATCAGCGCGATCGGTGGGGAAGTAATGTCGATTGCGACGGTGTCGCTGCCGGTGCAACCGCACTACCAGCCACCGTCGCAGGTGCAGCAGCAGCCATCGACAGCGATGGCGAGTACTGGTGCGGGCCCGAGCAAGCTGTCCATCTCTATAGCACCGCGCCACATGCGGTCGGGAGTAGTGCCAACGCGCAGCTCAATACATCGGCAGCCATTAGGCACGTCTGTAGCGTCCACTCCCCATCCGAAGGCTTCAGGCTCAAGTGCGGCACCAGGGAGCCTCAAGGCGAACGCGGCTGGCATCTCATTGCCGAAGCAGTCCTATAAGACGAGCTCTGGTACCTTGAACGCAGTTAGCTCGCGCGGCAGCACGGCCAACGCGCCTGTAAATACGATTGGTGCGGATGCCTTGACTCGGCCTACAGCTTCGCAGCCCAAGCACCGCCGCGACGCCCGCACTCTGAGGCGCATTATTGTTCCTCGACCCTCGACGTCCTCCCTCTCCCAAGCCAGCCGTGCGGCGTCGTCGTCGCCGGGTGCCGAGGACAGCGGCGAGCAGACTCGCGACATCTCCGATAACTCCCATATTTCAAAGCAGCACGACAGGGACGTGTCGTTGTGCTCTTCTACGACCCCGATACCGCTGCCCTAGACGCGTTTACGGGGACGCCCTCCGCCCCCGTCTTTTTTTTTCCCGCCATGACGACATAACGCGTTCCACCGTGTGGCGAACACGGCGGATCAGTCGACTGGCTAAGCGCTTCCCATCTTTTCGGTTTCAGCTCTCTCTCTCTCTCTCTCTGGTCCTCCTCCCATTTCCTCCTTGACTTTTCTGCAGTGCTCAGGATGCAATAGACAAGACATGCGCGCAGCGGAAGAGGGCCGTATGCAAGGTTGCTGCTACGCTGTGTGTGTGTGTGTGTGTGTGTGTGTGTTTACGCCTGCGTGTTTCGCCATGCATGTGCGTTGCACTTGTGGGTGTGTTTTCTTTTTTTTTGTTGCTTTCTTGTTCTCGCTTTGCTTCTCTGCTTGCCCATCACAGTACGGGTTTTGTCTTTTGCTGGGTTCTACCCTTCCCTTCCCCCTGCCTGGGGGGGGGGCGTGTGTGTGTGTGCGTGTGGGGTCGACTTTGTTGCTGTTGTGATCGTTGCCGTGACTGATGGGCGCGTGTGTGCCTCCCCCTTGTTTACATACCCACACGATTGGGGCAGGTCTGGATGTTGTTGTCCATCACACGCATCGTCGTCGCCGGCACGTTTTTTTCGTTTTGTTTTTCTAAAGCCGAGCTCTCTCTCTCTCGATCTCGATTCTAGCTCCCTACGCTTCTCTCCGCGCTGCCTCTTCACTAGGTGCCACGATCCTCTGCTGCGTCCGAGCCTCTCCCCTCTCCTACTTTTCTTGTCGGTCTTGGTTAGATGTTTGTGTCTTCATGTGTGTGTCGGTGTGTGTTCGTCAATCCTTCGCCTATCTGAACTCCCGTTTCCCGCGTTTCGCTCCCATTGCATTGCGAAAATATATCATTATTATTTCGTATACTGCACAGCGTTATCACGGCCCCTCCTCCTCCTTTGTGTGTCGTTGTCTGGGTTTCTTTTCTTCGTGCTGCCTTGTGTGCTTTACTTTTGCTTTTCAGTTTCCATGCTCGTTTCCCTCACTGACTCGCACGCTTGCACGCTCTCTGCATCTCGCTCTTGCTTGTTAATCTCGGATCGACAAGCGTGTTTCTCTGTTCCTCCTGTTCTCTATCTCTTTGTGTGTACGTGTGTGTATGGTGGTTGGCCCGCTCGATGACGATGACACTGCTGATGTTGCGTGAAGGCGACGGGCTCCTTTCTTTCTCCGTTGCCTTTCGTTTTTGCCGTTCATCGCACTGTCGGTGAGCGTTTAATGATGGCGAAATGATCCGCCATGCGATGACGGTGATGGTAAGGTGTCCATGCCTTCGCACGGGTGCACGGGCATGCGTGCATGCAAGCGAAGGTAGCGAAGGATTGACCAAGAGGGAGGAGAGGGGTTTCAGCACCACCGCGAAGGAGAGAGGAGGGAGACTCGAAAATTCGCTAAGCGACCGGGCGTGCTGCTCGTTGTTCTTCTCCCACTTTTCGCGTCTGTGTCTCCTTTTCCAGTTGAGTAGGGCCTTCGGCCGATGCGGTTGTCCGCGTGTGTCCACGCTTGCCCGCTGTGTATAGATGACTACCACCACCACCACCACCGGGGCAACAGAAATTTTTTTTCAGAAGTCGAAACAAGCACGCATCCGTAGCCGCTGCATCTCATCCCCTCATCCCTCTTCTGTGTGCATTCCCGTCTCTGTGCTCCTTGCTGCCCCGCTCTGCGGGAAAAACCAAAAGCCTTGTGTGTGTCTGTCTCACGCAGCACCACCATGTATCTCTCCCCGTTTTTTTTTTAATTACATCTTTTCCTCTGCGCGTCTGCCTGTCTCTTTTTCTCTCTCTCTCTCTCTGCAGTCCTGGAGGACGGGACGACACCTCAGTGTGTGGTATCTTCAGGGCCCAGTACACCCCGACTCTGTGGGGAAGCTAAGCAGAACTTCCCCCTCTTACCCCTGCCAGTGCCGCCCCACTTCTGGTGATGACAAGGTCAAGCACCCGCGATGTGGGGAGGTCAGAGTGATACATTGCTACGGATGTCGGCGGGGAGGCCCTGGATGATGGTGCGTCGGAGCGACCTGCCACAGTGAACACGCTTGTGCCATCCACATGATGGGCAACGTGTCCGTGTGACTCGAGCGTGTATCTCACCCTGGCCCTCACACTGACAACTGGTGGGGGAGCCTGCGCCACCCCAAGGGGGCGGCACCACGCGATGGGGGCGTTGTGACAGGGGGCCGGCTGCGTGTGTGTGTGTAGAGTAGAGTGTGACTGATCTTGCATGGCAGGAGAAGGGGAGGGGAGGGGGCACACGTTAGACACAAGCGACGACACCAGCAGCAGCAGCAGAGGAGCTGCACGTGTGCGCGCCGTTTTCCAGCCCCTGAATGAGGGCGGGGCGTGGTAGGGGCGGAGGGGGGGGATGGAAGATAACAAAAAATATTTTTGTTTTACACATCATCTTCGTTTTTTCTTTTCCACGCTCATTTTGGCGCCTGCACACGCCGCGGCGCGTGTGCTTGTCCGTTGAAGACGGCGGTGTTCACGCACACGTTTGTGTGACCGCCGCAGCGCTCGCTTTTGTATTTATATCATGGTAAATACTCGTTTTTGTTTTGCCTTGCTTGGGTTCCCGCCTTTTTCGCTCCCATGGATGCCTTGGTTCTCGTGCGTATCTTGTGGTTTCACAGGGCAGCTGCTGAGCCCGCTCCTCGTTCGCCTGCTTGTGTCCGTCTACCGCTCGCCTCTCGTCGCTTCTTTGCTTGGTGTGATGCGCTTGTCGGGAAGTGAGGTGCTGATGTCGTTTAGGGAGAGGGATGCACGGGGATGGGCATGTGCGCCGGGCGAGGAAAACAAAGGGCCCCATGGTGGTGCTTGTGGTGGGAAGGACACGGAAAGCAGGTAAGTCTCACTGGACGCTTTCACGGTCACTTCCTTCCTTCTTTTTTTTTTGTTTCTGTATTTCCGAAAGTTGTCTTTCGCGGTGCTCGTGCTGTGGGTACTCATGCGTGTACTTGTGTGCTGCACTCTTTCGCTTTGGTCTCTTCTTAGATGTCACGGTTTCCGAGCAAAACAGATGCGCGTCCGCGCCCACCCCTCCCGCACCTCCTCCTCCTCCGGCCGCTCACACACACACACACACACACACACACACACACACATACACATACACAGACATACACACTCAAAAGGAAATAGACACACACCGACAAATCGAGAGAGAGAGAGAGCACAACGCGGGAGCGAGTGGATGGGGCACCGCCACCCTTATCCCGCCCACTGCGCACCACTACTCACTCGAGAAGAAAACGAGCGAGAACACTGCCTCTTGCCTTACCGGTACGCGCAGTAGCCGGAGGGAATGTGGTTGCAGCGAGACGAGGCGATTGAAACAGCTTGAGGGCTCGCGTGATCATGGTGAAGCAGCGACTGCGGTGTCTGCTTCATGTCGCTTGACAGAACGACGAACGTAGAAAAAGGGGCAAGAGAGAAGGCGGCCCGAGGGGAGAAGCACCGCGGCCCGCTTCTTTGCCATCTCAGAGCCCTCCACTGTGTGTTTCTCTATGTGCCCGCTTATGTCTCTGTGCCTCATCCTCACGCTGAAAAACAATAATGTTTCACTGTTGAACCCTGTGCACACCCACTGCCTCTCTCCCTCTCTCTCTCTCCGCTCTCCCCCTCTCCGCTCTTGGCCGTCTATATCGCAACCACGCCGTTGATCCCGCCCTCTCACACTTGATGTTGCCTCGAAGTAGATACCCTTGGCAAAGAAAGTTACTTGCATACCTCTTTTCTCCGTCTTTCTATGACCTCGCATCACTAACGCGTGCGCACGCTTCCATCATCGACACACGGTTAGCTGTCGGTCGAGGTGGGGGCGTCAAGTTGACTAGCCGTCTCGGCCTGTCTGCTAGGTGTGCTGGGGTGTATCTGAGCGTATGCGAAAGGGAATTCTTTTTCTTGTTGCTTGGTGACCGAGTCACCAAAACCCTGCATCACCCGCTGCGGAGAAAAGAAGATGGGTACATCAGAGCCTAGCGTCATCCATGTCATCTGTTCACTACGCCGCATCGGCTACGGTAGACCTCGCGGCATTCGCGTACCAAGGGCGATCGCCGCCACCGCGCAGGTACGCGGCAGCGTTGATTTCAGAGATCTCCGGTGATATGCCGTCGCCACCACTGGCGCAGCGCGAACGTCGGGTAAAACCCTCCAGCCCCGCTATAGCATCACCGGCAAACTCCCCTACCCTTCTTACGCACTCGACCGCTGCATTGCACGGTCGCGGTCACGCACCGCCTTACAGCTCCCTGATCCGCATATCCCCCAAAATCCTCGGCGATGGACGCCATGTAGCACCTCAGTCGAACCGACATACCGCATGGCTGCACTCACCCCATATTGCTTCAGAGAGTGCGCTCGACGCAAGCCCGCAACCGCGGACACCCCCGCACTACGGCGGCCACAACGCCTGTACGGCTGCTGTCGCTGGTCCAGGTGGCGGTCGGCACGTTGTCAGCTACGCTGCTTTGCGCCGCCCCTCCGCAGCCCGTTTCATGCCGTCTTCGACACCACACAGGACTGCTGTCGCTGCTACTGCTTTTGCGCCCCGGGCAACTGCTGCCTTCTCTGTGCCCTCCTCGGCTGCCTTGTGTTGGATGTGCGAGGCGTGGTGCAAGGATGGACCCGGCTCTACCTGGCCTGAGGCGCCTGCGCTATTCTTTGCACGAGTCGCAGATAAGCCGCCGGCGAGCCTGCTCACGCTATGCAGCACCTGCGTCATCGCCGTTGGTGGGGACATACACGCCACGTCGCAGAGGGTCCTTGAGCGCTGCCACCACACGCCGGTGATCCGCTACCGCACTGCTGCCTACGTCAACGCAGTCCGCGAGTACAAGCAGCTACTGGAGCTGATGGCACGCAAGGTGGTCCGCTCCTGTGAGCGTATGCAGTCGATCCAGTCGTCTGTGGAGCGACAGAGGCAGGGGCAGCAGCGGTTGCACGCCTACGGTGCAGCAGAGGAGCCGTGGAGGCACCTGAACCCCTCCGTGGACGCTGCTCGCGTGCCTCTCACATTCCTCACGCCATCGCTACAGGAGAAGGTGCTGAGTCAACTGCTAGAGGCACTGGAGGGCTTACTGCAGCGCGACGCGCGCGCCGTGCGGCTCGCGGCGGCTGAGACGTCTCTGTCACAGGAGAGCTCACCGCTGCCGTTTTCCCAAGTGATGGCGCCGCGAGAGCGTCACGTGCTGCTCGAAGAGCTGGCGCACGTGGAACGGCAGCTGATGAGCGCAAGGTCTTCAGCGACGTCAGCGGCGACCATGCCAGCGAAGCCCGGAGTCTCGCCACGGTCACTGCGGGAGAGACACCTGTATGATGTCCCGTCTACGAGCCCGGCAAACACGCGTGGGAGGGCAGATGCTGACGACGGGCGTGTGGTGTACTCGCCTCGTTCTCCCGCGCAGCCACATCGGTCGCCTCCGAGGTCGTCGGTGTCTCCATCTGGCAGTGCTGCAGAGGAGGCCGCGGGTCGCTTGGCTGCTGTGGCTGACCCCCGCCGGTGCTTGTACCACCATCATGATCGGATACCCGGCAGCTCGCACGCTGCATCAGTGAGGGGTCATCATGATGCATCCAGCCAAGCGCCGCACCCGTCACGGAGCAGGGAGTGCTCGCCACCGGAACTGACGTCGCCGCAGCGCAGCACACGTGGCAAGTACAATGGCAGAGTCTCCAATGCTGCTGGCCGTAAAGATGGTGAAAACACCGTCTCTGGAAGCCGCACCAGAGCAAGTGGCGGCATCGCCGTGCTCGGCATTCGACCGCCTGCAGAAACGACGGCAACAGTGTCACTTCCCTTCTCTTCTCCACCGCGACGAGCGCGAAGCACCAGCGGCAATCACTACTGTGAAGTTGACAGCGCTTCTCGAGCAGACGACGAAGGCGGTGCGCAAGACATAAGGCTGTCCAGCCCGGATGGTACAAACCGCTGCGCTGCCGCTCCTGTGGTGCAGTCTCGACCTCCACTAGATCAAGACGGCCGCCGCTCGATGTGGGCTGTGATCGACACAGCCATATGGGAGGCATACCGTCGGCCCCCACCCATGGAGGGCGAGTCTCAGGAGTCCACGACTCACAGCAGCGGGGAGGCCCGAGCAGAGGATGACAATGGCAGGCATCGCCGCCATGGTGCCGCTGCCGCCGGCACAAGGAACCCCCACAGAGACTCCGATCTACAGCTTTGGGACTACTTCGCCGGCCAACTCTCCACGACGCCGCAGCTGCACGCCGGTGGCGGTGGTGATAGTGGTCGCAGAACCCCGCCCTCGACGTCTCCGTCACCAGACTCACACCCGCTGGCGTGCGAAGCTCGCGGGTCAGTGCCGCCACGTCGGCAGACCGACGCGACATCACAAACGCGAGTCGAAGCGGTGGCGGCGGGTGGTTTTGACGGTCAACTGAGCGACCTCAGCAGCGACGACACTGCTGCGCTTCAGCGTCGCGTCCTCCACGAGCAGCAGCTTCGACGGGAGGCCAAGGAGGCCATGCTCGCCTCACAGGCCCAGATCGCTGCACTGGAGATGACCACAAACGACATGGCAGAGAAGCTCCTGACTCACCGCCTCGCTGTGACGTTCCGCGCGCACCTGGAAGGGATGGAGATGCTGGTGGGGCGCTGGACGCGGCTCGCGCAGAATTTCTGCCTGCAGAAGAGTCTCCTGTTTGCCGAGGAGGCGTCAGCGGTAGTGCGACATTTGCTCCGCGTGAGGTTCGGTGTGGCACCGCTGTGGTCGCCGCGAACACAGCCGCAGCAGCCGCAGTCAGGCCGGCACCAGACTTCAGCGTACATCGAAGCCCCCACATCGCATGACGAGCGAGGGGAGGAGCTGTGGGTTAATCGAGAAGAGGAAGAAGCCAGCGACAGCAGGCGGGACAGCAGTTTCTCTAGCAAGTCTGACGAGGGCCACCGCAATGGTGCTGCTGTGGTGGCCCACCACCCGCTGAGGTCGACTGGGGAAGAGAAGGAGGCGCACCATCGTCATGGCCGCCATACCGATCATCCTTTAACGCGCTCTTCGCCAGAGCGGCAACCCTTGCAGAAGTTGCCGCCAAGCATCACACCGGCTTCCCCGTCGTTTTCCTTCCCCACAAATCTCCAGCTGCGGCCGCTGTCGTTGTGCTTGTGAGTGGGACAGGCGATCTCACCGCTGCCGCCGCTGGGCACCAAACCACCGCCTCTCTCAATCTGCAACACTCGTCTCCATTCTCCCCGCCTCCCATGCCCTCCCTCCCTTGCCCCACCGCAGAAGCCGGCAGCAGGAGCAGGATCAGCGGCGGCATCAGTGATGGGGGCAAAGAATAGAAATACAGAAACCAAGAGAGAAAGGACAGAGGATAGACAATGCAGAGATGGACACACGAGCCCCGCCCTCCCCCTTCACACACACACACACACACACACACATACACGCGCACTGCCCTCCCCCTTTCCCCTTCGCCGTCTCTCGCTATCTCGTTCTTCTTTTCCCGATTCCTGAGACTTGTACCACTCTTGTTTGTACCACACTGAAAGAAACATCCACGCCAACAGCCTCAGCAACAGCAGCAAAAGGAGATGCAATATAGGTGTTTCACTTCACGTATTCGAGGGCCTCGTGCAGCTCTGCTCGAGGGGAAGCTTGCTATCTGTTGGGGTTAGTGCGAGGTGAGAGCGTGCAGTATGGCGCGTCTCTGCGTGTGCGAGCGAGCGAGTTTTGACGCCTTCACATGCACACACACCAGCCCTCGTGTCGAGTGTTGCCCTCTCTCTCTCTTGATGCGATCTGCCACCGCCATAATTCAGCTGCGCACGACAGGATCACTCTGGGTGCTGCGCTCGCGTACACACACCCCTTTTACTTACTCAAGTGCTTGCGCTTACCTGCCGCTGTTGCTCTTTTGCTTCGTCTCCCTCCCTCGCGCTCTCACACGGCACCCCCTCCTCCTCCTCCTCCCCCCGTTGTCGGTGCTGTTGTCCCTGTGCGTACGCACGCACGCGCGCAGGGACAAAGCCATTACACAACTGCCACTGCACATCGAAACGTCTCGACGACGGCTCCGCACGATACCGCGTATTCCATGCACCGCTCTCCGTTCTTTCCCGTACTCTCTCTCCCTCTCTCTTTCCCTCCTTCCTGCACGAAGGAAACGGGACGCACACGCAACGAACACAAAGGTCTGATCTCGGCGCTCGTCACACACACACACACACACAGTCCTGGTCTGTTTCTTTGCCGATTCTCTTGCCCCCCAGAATGCCGCATCCCCTCTTCCCCTCCTCCTCTCCCTCCAACCTACGCGAGGGGTGCGCTTGTTCGTCCCCTCTTGCCTTCCACATTGCGCATGCGTGCGCGTGCGGCTATGGGGGAGGGAGGAGTGTGAACCAAGCAAGCACAACGACCGAGACAAGCGCGCGGAGAGTGTGCACAACGCAGCACAGCCGCCGACAATACACACGCATACACACATAGAAGTGCGCATCAGAGGTAGTCCTCCTCCTGATTTCTCCTTGTCGAGCAGAGGACTAAAGGAAAACGATGCAGTAAAGTAGGCTTCCTCTTCTTATCGGCGTTCTCCGTTCCTTCTGCGCGCGCGCGTGTGCGAGGGCCACTTTTCCCTCCCCTCCTCTTGTTTCCTCAATCCTTTCTCCTCCCGCCTGCGCCCGCTGCCGGGGGACGACGCGGATGCTGACGTGGGCCTTTGCTGAGCACTCAAAAATTGTCCCAATCATCAGAACCGACCCGTATTGCCTACGCTGGTGTGTGATGCAGACCGTCTTCGTCGTCGTCTTGACGATCTACGGCGTCGCATTCAACGGGCGCTACATGACGCCACGAGACACCCGCGACACTGCGCTGGCCTTGAAGAGGGCCTTCGACTGCCTCCTTACTCCGGCGCGGTTCTCGCGCGGGCTCCTCCTCGGCAGCGCAAGCTTCTGGTACGAGCGGACGATGAACCCCGTGGCCCTGATGTGCTTAACCGCGAGCAGGAGCATGAGACGGTGAGAAGGTACCAAGAGAGCACGCACTCGCAGAACAGCTGGAAATCGGGGGTGCCCGCTACGGGCACGCGATGGGGGCACAGCCCCGCCAACCGTTTAAGTGCGCCCGCACATGGGAGGCGCCTTTTCATTCGTGTCTACTGGAACTGCGGCGCCCCTTCATGTGGATGGCGCCTCTGCCATCGCTGCTGTCCTCACAGGCTATCGTCAAAGAGTCATACATCCAACGCGGAGCGACTTCACTCTGTCACTAGCCGTCCATCCGTGAACCACGGCCCGTTGCATAAAGTCCGGCGAGAACCCCACAGGCGGGCCGAGCCGTGATCTTGCACACCAAGCGCCAAGGGCCACAACTGGCGGCACCGTGAGGTGCGACATGTCACTGGAAGGGCGAGTGGCTCCGCACTCTCCTCCGTACACACAAGCACAGGCGTTATACGCGTGTCGGTGCCCTTGCATGAAGGGACGCGCTCTGTACCTTTCGGTACGGCGCTGGTGTCAGCGGCAGGGTCGCACACGCACCGCCCCTAGAGGTCAGATCGACGGTGACGAATGTGCGGGCTTGCTCAAGAGGCCTCCATGGAACTCTCGCCCTCTCCCCCCCCCTCACCCATCTCACGTGCTCACGCTGGCGAAGGAATACTGGTAGCTCAACAGCGGAAACCAGCGGAAACACACACTCGTTCCGCAAAAAAAAACAGCAGAACAGAGATCTCGGGGTCTGTTTCTCATTCTCATTCCCTTTCTATCGTTTTCGTCTTATCGAAACCTGTTGTGTTGCATACGGCCACCCGTATCATCATCTTTTCTCGGTTTCTCTCTGTTTTCCATGTCACCTTGCTCTGTTTGAGTTTCAGTATCCTGTCACGAGAGATCCGCTCGACTTCTCTCTGTTTCTCTCCACGGCACTGCTCTTTCCGCGTCTGCGTGCGTGCGTTGCTGTTGGTTTCGGTTCGCTTTCCACGTTTCCTTCGCCCTCACGGATTTCTTGTATTGCTGCTCATTGGGAGACGAACTTGCATCTCTGTCGGGCCTTGTCGAGTGTGTGATCCTTTTCGGCCTCCTTTTGCTTCGCTCCTCATTCCTCTCCTCTCCCCGAGGCATCTATACCCCCCCCCCTCCTCCTCCTCCTCCTTCTTCTTCCCTCCCCATCTCCCCCTTCTCTTTCACTCTGCGTGTCTCCATCTCCTTTTCGCCCATTTTGCCTCTTCTCATCTTTCTGCAGTGCCATCTCGTGTTGCCCCATAAAGCTTTTGACCGGCGTCCCCCGCCTCGGTTTTTTTTTTTTTGGGTCCCTCCCTTTGAAGACACCGCGCCCCCCACCCGCACTTTGGATATACTGCTATCACACAGTAGTACATGACGCTGACGAGCCGTACCGCGCAGGCCGCGCATGCGCAGAACGATGTAGCGGCTCAAAGGCCACCGCCGCCCCTTTACCCAAGCATGAACGTGGGAGCCAGCGCCGTACACCCGCATCAAAATCGCCCGTGCCATGCGTACGACAGTCAACCCGCGTGGCAGAATCCACAGCTCGGCACCGCGCCTCCCGCGGTGATAGCTGGCGCCCCCCTTGCTCCTGAGCAGCAGCAACAGCAGACTCACCAGCAGGGCCGCAGCAACCAGCCCCAGAGCATCTTTGGTGGCCGCTTCACCCTTCTCGATCGACTCGGTAGCGGCGGGTTTGGCGAAGTTTACCGCGCCGAGGAGTGTGACCAGCTGGTGCCGCTCGCAGTCAAGGTGGAGCGGGTGACCGACACAAATGCTCTGCCTGAGCAGTCTTTTCTCTTCCATGAGGCGAAGGTGATGCAGGAGATACACAAGTCTATCCAGGCATACATGGCGGCCCAGCAACAGCACCAGTTGCTGCGGCTGCAGCAGGAGAAGGCGCAGAGCGGAAATGGGCGGCGTGCCAACAACGAGGCTGCCGCGGCAGCCGATGAGGTGAGGCAGGAGAAGGTAGGGATTGCGAAGCTGAAGTACTATGGCCAGGATGGCATGAGCCGCGTGCTCATCATGTCCCTGCACGGCCAGTCCGTCGCAAACGTCCACCGGCACCAAGGGCGCCTGTCGTTGTTTGCGACGGTGATGATCGCAGATCAGGTGCTCAGGAGTCTCGAACACGTGCACCGCGCCGGGTACGTGCACGCGGACTTGAAGCCAGACAATATTCTGCTTGGCCGTGAGGACCCGGAGCAGCTATACTTGGTGGACTTTGGCCTGAGCGTCCACTTCCGCGACCGCAAGGGCAAGCATCGTCCTCTCGTCACGAACCACAGCTTTGTTGGCACCCCACGCTACGCATCACTGCGGACACACATGGGCCACACCCTGTCCCGCCGCGATGACATTGAGCAGCTCGTGTACGTCATGATCTATCTTTTTCGCGGCCGTCTGCCGTGGTCGGGTCTGCGCATCAGCGACCCGGATGCGAAGGAGAAGCGCATTGCGCAGATGAAGGCGGAGATGACGCTGGACTCGATCTGCGCCGGCTGCCCGGAGGCCTTCCGGGACGTACTTAACTACGCTCGGTGCATGGAGTTTGAAGAGGAGCCACAGTATCAGTTTCTGCATGTGCTGCTGTGCTCGCTGCGTGACTCTTGCACGGAGTTGAGCAGCGATCCGAGCTGCGTGCCCGCGAACGGTTCTGGTGGCGTGATGCCGCAGATGCTCACGTTGAATGTCAACTGTAGTACTCGCCAGCACCCCAAAGACCAAAACGGCGGCGACGCTGCTGCGAACGGTGGTGCTGTGGGTGTGACTGCAGCGGAGGCGGGGCTTGTGCAGAACACGAATATCGTGTCTGGCGTCGTCGAACAGATTGACGGGGTTGCCGAGAACCCGATGATGATGTCTTCACGGGGCACTGGCGCGCCGGCCTTCTTCAGCGATGCCATCGGCCAGGGCTTCCTATCGGGTAACGGTACAGATGCCGGACCACTATCGCCGCGCATCGACTGCCTAAACGGCCAGCCGTTCTCGCCCCCGCCGCTGGATCTGCAGCGGCCGTGTGGGTCACCGCAGCTGCGGCAGATGCGTTAAGAGATGGGCAGCATTGCTGATCCCCCTCCCTCCACAGAGGTGTCCCAGCGGCAGTGGAACGGTAGGAGGGCGAGTGACAGGGAACCGGTAGGCAGGGAAGAGCTTACGTGCAGGTGCGTGTACGCTTTAGCCGGATAGATCTGTCTTTGTATTAGCAGGCATCCAAGCACACCTCTTCCTCACCTCCCATAATCTTCCTCTCTATTCTTCCCACTCTTTGCCCCCTCTCTCTCTTCGCTGATTCTGCCATGAATGCGTGCGTCGGTGTGTGCGTGTATGTGTGTGTGTGTGGGTGGGTGGGTGCACGAGTCTGCTCTGTTCTCTTTTTTATGTTGTTTTTCTGCTTGGTTGTCTTGTGTTCGTTGTTGCCGTTAACGTTGATCGATTCCGTTTTCTGCCTCTCCACCCACCCACCCCCTCCTCCCCTTCTCTGTGTCTCTCTCCCTCGCCGTGTGTGTATGTGCATCAAAATTTACATCCTGTGCATGTTCGTGTGTGTGTGTGTGTGTGTGTGTCCGTTTTGTTTGACGAGTGTCTTCCCTCCTTTTGCCGTTTCTTCCTTCTCCTGCCGCGCCTCTTTGTTCCTGATCGCCCCTCCCCTCCCCCCTCTTGGGCCTTTCTCCTCGCCGGCCCTTTGTTTCCGTTGTTTTGATTCGGCCACCATTTCTCACTTCTTGCGTTGGCCTCTCCCTCTTTCGCCGTGACGCACTTTCATGTCGTGTCCTGGTTCTTCTCCGAGGTTTCTCCACCCAC
This sequence comes from Leishmania major strain Friedlin, assembly GCF_000002725.2. NCBI lineage: Eukaryota > Euglenozoa > Kinetoplastea > Trypanosomatida > Trypanosomatidae > Leishmania > Leishmania major. The sequence goes on along the minus strand of NC_007268.2, from coordinate 751,109 downwards.
CCTTCTGCTCTTGATTTCTTCATGTCTCTTGCAATGCTTGACGATGGCGTCCACCCCCTCTCCCCGTGCCCGGCCCCCTCTTATCCCATCCACCCCGGTTGGGCTCGCGCACACGCACGCGCTCCAGATGTACTCAAATAGGGTGAGGTTGGACCCCGGCTGTGTGCCCTCTATACCCCTCCACACACACTCGCCGCCTGCTGTCCTTCCTATCACAACAACTACTACCCCCCATCCCCTCAGTTTTGCTTCTTCTTTTTCCCCCTTTTCCCTTGTTGCTGTAAAAGGCGACTGCCGGTGCTGCGCCGCGCCGACAGCCGTCCCCTTCTTCCCCTTGGTCTTTGTTGCCGTTGCCATTCTTTCCTCTGCACCAGAAGCCCCCTTCCCCCTTCCCCTCCCCTAGCCCCACAACGTGAGTACTGATGCGTCCAGGGAGGGAGGGAGAGAGGGAGAGGGGGGGGGGGCTGTCTGTATCATCACACGTACTGGCATGTTTTTCTCGTGTGTTGCCCGGGTCACCTCTCTGTCTGTCTGTCTCTCTATCCAGCCTCACTGCCTCCCCCTACCACCACCGTTACCACCATTACCATCCTTCATCGTTTGGCTGCTCCTAAGATTAAACAAACGTCAAATTTTTTTTTGAAGTTTCGGATTGCCTTCCTTTTTTTTTTTGCATTTCCTGGGCTCTTCATGTCTCTCTCTCTCTCTCTCTCCTTTCCCTCTTTCCTCCTCCGCTCTCCGGACTCTGTGCGTTCTTCATTTCTCCCCTCCGCCTCTCCCTCTCTTTACCTATCTATATCTATCTGTGTATTTCTCTTTCTATAAACTCATACCCCCCCTCTCTCTCTCTCCCCACCAGTACACCCTTCTTCTTTCCGCCTTTTGACACACTCTTATGTTGTGTTCTTCCCCCCCCCCCTCCTCCTCATATCTGCGTTGCCTCGTGGGTTTTTGTCATGCTCGTCGTCCTCTTTTATCTCCTCCCTCTTGCGTTGTTTTTCATAGATGGTAAGCTTGCGTATTCTCACGCCATCCCTCCACTAGTTGTTCTATACGATGGTGAGGGCGTGCCTTGGACCGTGAAGGTTGACGACTTGCTCTCGCTCTCCACACCGTACCTCCTTCCCCAAGTGAGCAAGTGGGCACATCGGTCTTTGGAATTTTTTTGTTACTTCCCTTCGCTCTCTTTATGCTTGTATGCTTTTCTTGGGGTATAACGGCGCGGGAAGATCGAGGGCACGATTGAGTTTTCGTTGTCCAGTGGCAGCCAGATCTTTATTCTACCCGTCCGTGCTGCTTCTGATTTCCATGTTCTTTGGGAAAGGGCCACGGCAACTTTCGCGGCCCCTTCTCGCTTGTTTTTCCCACTGTCCGTGCCATAATAGTACGTTCCTCCACCCACCCGACCACCTTCATGTCTGCATCCAGTGAGATAGGAAGCTGGAAGGGCGAGTGGCTCCGCACTCTCCTCCGTACACACAAGCACAGGCGTTATACGCGTGTCGGTGCCCTTGCATGAAGGGACGCGCTCTGTACCTTTCGGTACGGCGCTGGTGTCAGCGGCAGGGTCGCACACGCACCGCCCCTAGAGGTCAGATCGACGGTGACGAATGTGCGGGCTTGCTCAAGAGGCCTCCATGGAACTCTCGCCCTCTCCCTCCCCTCACCCATCTCACGTGCTCACGCTGGCGAAGGAATGGAGTTGGTCCCTCATAAGCGACGAAGAGAGGAAAAAGTAGAAAGTGAACGTGTGCCTGCGAACAAGACAAGTAAGAGCGCATGCGCTCGCAAGAGAAAAGCACGTTGACAGAGAAGCGAAGCCGAGAGGCAGCAGCAGCCACACACACACACACACACACACAGACACAGACACGGAAAATCAGTTCTTAATACACAGGCCGACACCCACGTGCAATCAATTACCGAGCAGACAAAGCCTTGACCAACATGTCGTATGTCTTTGGCTCTCTAACCCCCCTCCCTCCCTCCCTCCCTCCGCCATACACTGTCGTCTCGCATACCATCTATTCAGTTTCACCGAGGCGAAATCGAAAAGAAACAAAAGATAAAACGGAGCAAAGGAAAGCAAGAGGCACACACACCTGTGACGTAAACGTGGGACTGCCTCCTTGTGTGTGTGTGTGTGTGCCCCTCTTTTTTCTTCGTCTTGTTCGCATGTTTCTGCTTGGTTATGGCGCGTGTTGTTCCAAAACGTTATTGCCTCCTCCCTCTATCCTAGTTGTTTATGTGTTGTGGTCCCCCTCTTCTTCATTCTCATTGCCATCTACACACACACACACACACCTCTCTATCTATACAAGTAACGGTGCGTTCAAAACGAAAAGCAGAGAGAGCGATGTCCAACAGCAGCGCAGAAAAGGAGGCGCAGGGAAAGGGGGGGGGGAGTGGGAGGCATCAACACCGTTAGGGTTCCCTCCCTCACTGCACAACACGTCATCCGACCATGCGAGGCGGTGAAGGGACAGACAGACAGATAGTCGCTTTCTTTGTGTGTGTGTGTGTGTATGTGTGTGTATGTACACTCACGTCGAACCCACGCTCATTTCGTTTCGCTTTGCCTATCCACTAGCGTGCTCTGTCCTCTCTGTGTAGGAGCTGCTAGTGGTGGTGGTGGTAGTAGTGGGGCCTTTGATGGATGGAAAGGTGAGCGATGATGGCTTGGCGGAGTTGGTGTTTCGTGTCTGTGTTCACATGTCACGAACTTTGATACTCTTGCGTGATGACGAGGCGCAATAGGGGCGGCAGAAACAAGCCAACCTCATCGGCCAACAACACCTCCCCCCTACCCTTTTCAGAATGAGCATTGACCACAACTGAAGTCAGAGTTGTGGAGGGAACGAAAGTAAAGAGACCCCCCTCGCAGTGCAACACCACAGAGTTCTCGACGCCATCCTCACGACAGGCACCGTGCGTAGACCCGCAGGCGTGGGTGCACGCACTTCCTCGTGAACAAACTGAGAGAAAAAACTCGCGGAACTCATAGAGAAGACGAACAGACAAAAAGTAGGTGAGAGAGCAAAATGATAAAACCGTAAGCAACACACCACCTCAAAGGACTTCACCTTGTTCTTTGTGCGGACGCGCAACAGCGTGTCACTGCCCGCTGACGCGTCAAATCAATCCCTCTTCCCCGATCCCTTCTCGCTTGCGTTGCCTTCATCTCGCTCCCCACCCCTTTTCCTTCCCCTCCTCCTTCACGCTGGTGGGTTTCGTCTCAGTGCTGCCGCGCTGTTCACATTTTTTTTTCACTCCTCTGCTGCCCTGTCCCACACTTTCTTTCTGTTTCGCCTTTGTTTGTGTTTTCCTCCTTCGTTCTTGATCGGTTTTGCTGATGCACGCCGTTCTCCCCCCTCCTCCTCTCCCACGCACCGGCTCGCCCACACATTTTTACGCGCGCCCGTGTGATCATCGGTGCATTCTTTTTGTTTGCCTTTATCTGTTTGCCCTCTTCGCTTCTTTGCCGTTGTGTGTGTACAGTGACACTCCACCTAATCAATGACACGGACCCCGCGCACGGAGCTGCGCGTACACGTATCTGAAGACGACGTCGACCATCTCGACGTGCTGCTTTTCACCTCGTCTCACTGTGCCCTTCCCCTTCCCCCCCCCCCCGCCCCACCTTCTCCCTCTTGCGACGTCGCACATAAATCGCTTCGTGTGCTCGCAGATGTGAGGTCTCCGCCTTTAGTCTTATCTGTCTCTCTATGTTTGGTGTTCTCCTGAGGGGTGACTTTACGGACCGCAGTGACGACGAGGCGTTGTGGAAACCAAAACGAACGGCAGCGACCTTTCAGAGCCACATCGACGGAATCCTCAAGGCCTTGCGCTCGCTTTCTACCCTCTCTCTGCTTCTGTCCCCCTGGCAGCCGCAAGGCTCACCTTCATCCATGAGCTAATCGCATGTGGGCCCTACCCACACCTCACACCCCAAAGTACCCTGGCCGCGAGCACTCGCACACACACACACACACACACACACACACACATATGAACGTATATATATAGGGCACACTGTCCACATCTCTCGCATCTCATCAAGAGTGAATGGGGCAGTAAACACCCGACGAGTGGTCGCTGTAGCGGCGCTACTTCGCTGCATACCTTCCGATGCCACGCGTCGTGCTTCGTGTGTGCGTGCGAGGCTCGGGTCTGGATGGGCGGTCGCACGCTCACGGTCTGCGGACCCGATGGCGAGGGGGCCTCCCTCAACAAGCACACCCGCGTCTCCGTGCAGATCGCATCCGGGGGCACCCTGGGGGACTTGGCGCAGGCGCCAAGGACAACGGCTGCAGGAAGCGCAGGGCTTGTGGGCGCCGGATACAGGCAGCGATGACAGAGCCGGGCTTCGTAGAAGACGCAGCCACCACCCCTCAGGCTACCGCAGGATACGTGCGCTCAGCAGACAAACTGGTGAGTCGCAGTGTCTCTCGCGGGCAGGGCGGAGGGGCAACCCTTGTAAAGGGACGCGTTGGAGGCGAGACCTCTCACGACCACATTGTGTGTAGAACCACGAAACCAAAAGCCACAGCAAACCGCCATACGTCTGGGGGTGCGCCCCCGCCGGGTATTCACGTGGACGTGCGCGCACTACTGTCGTCCGTCCCCTCCTCTCCCCCTCAGGGCGGCCGGGTGAGGGACATCCAGCACTACTTGTCTCTCCTGTGGGGAGGGGTGTATGTGTCTTTGCAGGTGTGCTTGCCCCCTTCCGCCCCTCTGTCGCTGTGGTCCTTCCCCCTCTCTACCTTTATATGCGCTGAGAAACCTTCAATATGAACACTTACCGCTCTTCCCTGCCCCGTCTGTGTGTGGGTATGTGTCTGCTCGCTAGCACAGGCTGTCCCCACACCTCTCTCGCTTGTGTCTCCCTTGTTCTCGTGCTTCCTCGTCTCTTCGCATCCTTGCTACTCCACCACACCCCCTTCTACGCTGTGCGCGCCAAACCAGCATGTGTCTATCGTTATTCCGGCTTCCTCCCTGTGCCACTGCTGTTTCTCTGCTCCTGCTTCGTGCCTGCTCTTCTCACTGCCCGCATACTCCTGCCTCTCTGCGCATGCTTAGATATACACACAACCACACAGGTAGAGCAAAGTATGCGGCACGTGTTTTACATTCCATCATCGTACGCGGCGTTGATCTATGCTCTGACCACAGGGTACGCGCTGTTTGCCTGCCTCTACATGGCCGGCGTCCTCCACTGGCGCGATATTATAGTGACGTCGTGCGGGGAGGACCACTACGAGTTCTGGCCTAGCATCAGCGCCACGGTCGGTGAAATGATGCCGGAGAGGCAGACGTGGCGGGTGGCCTTCACCTTGTGCGTCCCGTTCCGCGTGAGCGCCAGCATGTCTTTATTCAACGTCTTTTGGCAAAGAGCTTCACGTGGCATGGAGGACCTGTACAGCTTTCGCCGCTCGTGGAAGGCGTTCCTCAGCAGCAATGCCTTCTTGGCGCTCCTGGCGCTTGGGACTGATACGTGGCGATTCATCGGGGCCTCCGTGTACTCGGTAGTGAGCGCGAAGGAGTCCCTCACGTACCACAACCTTGGCATCTGCCCCTACCTCCCCTTCTGCCTTGTGCTGCAGGCAGCCGTGACGATGCTGGTGCGGCGCAATCAGTTCAACACGGCCATCTACCCTACCCCGCAAGACGCCACCGCCTCGTACGCGGTCAAGCGCGTTTGCCTGTGTGTCGAGGTCGTCGCTGCTGTTGGCATTGTCTGCTGCTACAGCCACTACCTCCGCACGTGTGCGAACGGCTCACTCAGCTTGTCGAGCATATGCGAGTGGGTGTTCTCCATCTTCAACATCATCTTTGACGGCTCGGCTTGGTTTGACTTGAAGCAGGAGGGCTGGTGGCTGAGCGGGCCACCGGGATTCTACCGGAAGCTTTATGCTCGTCGCGTCCACCGCGCTAGCGGAGCGGCGTCGACGCCGCAGGTCAAAGGCGCGAAAGACGGCACCAAGGATGGACACGCTGGCGGCGATGGCGACGTCGCCGTCACGGTGCCGGTGCCTAACGGGGATGGCGACGCGACGCCAGAGTGCGACAGCGGTGCTGCTGTCGAGGATACGGTGCCGCTCACCTCCCCACCGCGTACCACCACGGGCGAGTTCTTCCTTGATCGCAATGTCATTCTGCACCGCTTCAGCTTCTGCAGCGCGCCGTCGAGGCTGTCGTTGTGGATCTGCGATGTGTACTGGGCGCACATGTTTTTCGAAATGGCGGTGCACCTCATCCAGCATATGTACTTTATGCCACTCATCGCCATGTCGCTCTCGTGGGAGGTGTCCTCCGTGCTGGTGCTCGGCGCACCGTGCCTGTTGCGCATCAGCGCCTTCCGTCGATGGGCCACAGGGCCGTGCATCTGCGCGCAAACCTGGCTGAAGCCATCGCATGTGCCGATCGGCCTCAGTTACCGCACGGCGCCCATGTACATTCTCTTCTACGCGCTGGCGTCGATCTCCCATTTCCAACAGCTCATCCGCTGGAATCCCGGCAAGAAGATTCTGGTGGTCGCGGTGGGTCCACTGCTCCTCTCGCTGGCGCTCTACACACGCTTTCTGTACCCCTCCACTGTGACGCTCAAGCGTGCATGGGCGGAGGGCGATGAAGACAGCCGCCGTATGACAATGACGCTGCCGCTCGGGTTGGTTCTCTGCATGCTTCTCCGTGTGCAGCATGTGGGCGTGTCGCCCTTGTTCACGAACCCCTTCTACGGCAGCATCTACGGCATCTTGCTGGGCCTGATCTTCACCACCATTATCTACCGCCGTGCCATGATGGGCAACACGCTGAAGGAGGAGGTACCGCAGCAGTGCAGCGCGCCGTCTGCCACGCAGATGAGCTCCACGACACTGCTGATGCGCGATTTGCATCGTGGCGGCGATGCTGAGGAAATCAAACGCTTTTCTGTGAGCACCGCGGGCGGCGGTCGTGACGCCTCGCACACCGACCGCATTGGCCAGAAGGTCGCCGACGGTGTCGACATCCGCGGCGTCCACTTTAGTCTGAGCCAGGTCGACGAGGCGAGCGAGAGCACTGTGCCGGCTATCGCCACGCTTTACACGCCGCCGTCCCCGGCGCTGCTCGGTGTTTTGTGTGGGTGCATCACAAGCATCGGCATCACGTTCTTGAGCTGCCCCAACTACATTCCACGCATGCTCGCGGTGGAGCCGTTCCCAGCGAATCTCGTCATCGCAGGCATCTTCACAGCTGGGTTGCACTACTCTACAGACGTCCTTCCTCTCGCGCTCGTGCTGCTGCGTCCCAAGGGCCACCCTGACATCGTGCGACGCGCGCTCTACGCCGTCGTCGGCGGTTCCTGGTCCCGCTTCGGTGTGCTCTTGGCCCTCAACACTACGCTGATGCTGTTTGCCACGCGGCAGACAAACTTCACGTATGAGGTGCCGCACGACGGGTACCCCGTGACGATGGACACGCCGAGGGCGGAGGTGGACGTGAAGTACTGGGAGGCGCAAGAGACCTTCTGGGGTAGCAAGCATGTGGCCTTCATGGGCGGCCTCGGCTTCACCTTCTGCATTGGGGTACTCTTCCCCTTCGCGATGGAGGTGACGTGGGCGCACCAGCGCGACCGCCGCTTTGCACAGATCGCGGAAGCGGCGGACGCAGAGGCCGTTATTAGCCATGAGTGCTCCTTCTTCATGTCCTTCGAGTTCACCTGGCTCCTATGCGTGACCTCCTCCTGCGTCCTCCACGCGCTGTGCATCTCTTACCCGTTTGTGCCGATGGCGTGGCTGGTGCGTGAAAAGTCGCGGCCTCTCATCCTGGCGCATGTCGGCACGCTGTACCTCACCGCCTGGATTGTGGCGCGTCGCATCCGCAGCTCTCGCGCGGTCGCGGCTGCCATCACGGACGTCGCCGCGGCGCGGAAGCAGCGCTCCATCCAGATGATGGTCATCATCGTCATTGTCTTCTTTTTTGTGTGGGTGTTTATCGAACGGGTTACCATGGGCGGCGCCGATGCCTCATTCCCAGCGAACAAGAAGACGGCCATCCAGTTCCAAGAGGAGGTGCTGCACCTGCACAAGATGCTCATTGAGCTGCGCAGGGCGCGCAACATCATCACGGACCCCTACATGAAGAAGTTTGAGACGATCTACTACCAGGAGCGATTCGAGGATGCAATGGCGAGCATGGACAAGAACATTACGGAGTCGAAGGACGGCGTTCCGGTAGACCCCAAGCTCAATCTGACGCATCTCAGCCACGCGGACCGTATTGACGTCTGGGAGGCCGCTAAGGCAATGACTTTCTTCTCCGGAGCGATCTGGACGGTCCACTTCGGGTTGGACAACTACAACGTCGACTCCTTCTCCCGCATCGTGGAGGAGCTGCGCAAGACAGAGGCCAGCGTGATCGGCCTACTGGAGAGTGACAGCATGCATCTCACGAACGGCAACCGCGACATGGTCGAATATGTTTCGTACCACCTCGGCTTCCGCTACACGGACTACGGCCCCACTGTCCTCGACAACACATACGGGTGCGCCCTCGTTACCCGCTATCCCATCCTGGACGTGCGCCGCTACGTCATCCCATCCCCTCTCGGCGAGCTGGCGTGCGTCATTCACGCGGTGCTGGATGTGTACGGTGTGCCGGTGCACACGTACGTCGGCCACTTCGGCAACACGGAACACTGGGCGGACGGCTTGCTGCAGTCCCAGTTTCTCGGGCGGCTCGTACTGTCGAATCCGGGGCCGTCCATGTGGCTCGGCTACCTTGTCACCCATCCCGGAATGAAGGAGCGGTATCAGGAGTACACAGACCCGAAGGCGCCCGGCAAGTTTCGCGACGCCGGGCTGGAGATGTACCGGCAGCACCCGTGGACGCGGCTGTGGGATCGCGGTGGCTACGAGGAGGAGCTACCGGTGCCCACAAAGCAGCCAGTCAAGAAGACAAACTTTGACATCGAGGTGAAGTTTCAATACGTAGGCTATCTCGAGGAAGGCATGCAGGTGGACAGCCATTTTCGCCGACCGCCAGCGGACAAGCCGCCACGGCATTTCTACTACAACGACACCGGCCGTTACACGAACGCTCACCCGCGGTTCGAGTTCATGGATCGATATTGCCAGTACTGCCTCTACAAGACCGGCGCTACGGCAGACGAGGTGGTAGGTGATGCGGGGAAGCTGCAGCCTTACCAGGTGCGTCTGTTCGATTGGTGGCGCATCGTCGACCACGGGGTGGAGCTGCTGTCCGACACGGAAATTCAGGTCATCCAGCTCGCGTTCGAGAAGCGTAGGTGAAGTAAGCCGATTGGCAATCTGGTTGCGACGCGAAAAACAATGAGCACCGAAGAAAGACGCTCAGCAGGGAGGGTCGGCCGTATGTTTTCGCCACCATCCTGACCTCCGCAAGGTGAACACTCTGCCCCGCTCTCGAGTTTGCGCGTCTATATGTGTCCAAACATTATACTCAGGTGTTTCACACACACACACACATATATATATATATATATACATATATATATCTGCCTGCTTTTCTTCTGTCCTCTTCCCTGAAGGGCTTTGTGCTTGCTTCATCTGTTTACTGAGGTGTTGTTTTGCAAGGATAGGGATGTGCTCTCGCGGTCTCTATATTTGAAAAGTTCTGCGAAGTTTTGTTGATGTGCATGCATACGACGAACGGAAGGAGGTGGGGACAGCGGTGGCGGCGGCGACCGGTAAGCTGCAACGCTTTGTGCTGCTGCTACCTCTGCCGTGGCCATGAGAGAAAGAGAGATGCCGGGTCGCACATAGGTTCGGGTGGTTTCTCTCTCTCCCTCCTTCCATTATAAAACATGCTACTCCTGCTCTGCTTCACGCCTTGGGCGCAGTGAGCGTGTGTCGGCGGCGTTCATTCTTTTCCTCTTTTGTTCCTGTGCGTTATGTGTGCAACGCGTTGACGAAACCTTCCTTCCCCATCCCCTTCGTCTTTTCCTCCAGTTGATGCTTCTTTGGCAACCATGTCTTGCCCACCTAGCGTGCCTTTCCTTTGCTTCAGTTTTGAATAAGACGACATGTTTCGTTCGTTTTCCCCCGGAACTTCTCACCTCTTGCACGATGCGCATGACGCCGCACTTTTCAGTGTGCGTGTGTGTTAACGTGTTGTTGCTCATGTCGCTTGTTTGTATTTTCGTTGTTGTCGGGCGGTTTTCTCTCTCTTCCTTGCGCGTTGTCCTTCTTGTGTCTTTTCATTTTCCCACACACGAAAGCGGTGCGCTGTTTCCATTTCCATCGCTCCAAGAGCGAAAGGGAGCGGGGCACACACACACACACACACACACAAGGGAAGAGGGAGAGATCGACCCTCTCCTACGCAAGCGCACTCGCATCCCATCGCACCTCTGCGCATGGTGTGCACGCCGTCACGAAGCCAGCACGCAAGTGACAGGCACTTTATCGTTTTTTGTCGTTCCCAGTCAATAATACAAACGAAAGAATGCACGCATCATCATTGCCATCGTCATCGTCATTGTCACCATCGTCGTTTCCCAGTCTCTCCTCGCTGCGTCACGCACGGGCCCATCTCAGGCGATTTTCTCGTGTTGCATGCTCCGTTTGCCTTCTTCTTTGGTGATCTCCTCCTTTTCTTCTTTCGTTGCCTCTGTCGTTGTTGCGGTGCTTATCCTCGGCACTCTCTGGCAGGACTGAGGTAGGGCCTCCGACTGGGCAGCGCTTGCCCGGCGGTTGCCGACACATGTGCGTGCGTATTACGCCCTCTCTTGTAGTTTGGGCTGATGACAGTCGTTTCTCCAGTGCATATGTGAGGGACAATGACACCCACACTCACACTTGCACGCGCGCGAGTTTGTCAAATGGGGAAGGAAAAGGGGAGTCACTCAGTGATTGAGCTCGCCTCCGCTTCTGCTGCCTTTTCTTTTTCTCAATCCGGGGTTTGACTCCTAGTGCGTTTTTCTTTCGCTCCATTGCCAGCATATTCTCTGTTTCTGCCGGCCACCTCAGTCTGTGGCATCACAGAGCCCAGTACCGAGTCTTTGTGGAGAAGCCGAGCAGCCTGCGCAGCCTGCCGTCGGGGGTACGGACGGGCGGACTCGTGGTGTCGGCGGACAGGTCGTTGCGGGGCCGTGCCGAAGAGACGTGCGGCCGTGGTGATCACGTGTGTGCCGGCTCACTACGCATCGTGTCGACCATTTCAACAGGTGTACACACCCGCCTGCTGTTTTTTTTTGGCATTCGCGGCGTTGCGGTGATGTCGAGCGTCGCTCTGGGCTTAGCCTGCGGTGTACGTGGTGGCATTGCAGTGGGCTGGGTGGCGCCAAGCGGTGTTGGTTGGCCCTGCTGCTTGGCATAGCCGTGGTGCAGCAGAGGCAAGGTGGATCCGTGGTTGCGCGTGCGTATGTTTGCTGACTTGTTGGGAAGGGAGGGGGGGGGCGCCTGGCATATCAGGGGCACGGTTGGAAGCAACCTTTGTGTCTCTTCATGACGTTCTTTTCTGATTGAGTGTCGTGTTTTTCCGTGCGCGTGAAGATGATGGGCCACCACGAAAACAAAGGTGCATGTAATTCTGCGGGTCCGCGACGACCGGTCTTCTAGATACAGACGCACATGCGCCCTCGCCGCGGACATGCATTGTCAGCCGTAACCGTGGCGTGTGTGGAACAACAAGTCTGGGCCGCCCTTATGGAGATGCGTGAATGCGTTTGTGCTGGCGTGCGCCGGGTGGGGGGCGTAGGAGGAGGGGGCGCTCCTGTTTTTCAGCCGTGGCGAGGGGCTTGGGTGGTGAGGTGCGTGATGATGAAAGGCTTTAGCGTCTTTTTTTCTCTCTCACATGTCCTCCTTTTTTGGTTTCCGCTGATTTTGGCGCGTGCGCTTGACCGATCGGCCATCACACTCGCGCGTGCATGAGCGCCACTTGCAAACCACACTTTAACTCTCCGCGTCTCTCTCGCTCATCGCGCCTGACCACTTATCTTTCAAGGAAGAGGGACTGGCGCCTGTAGTGGAGTCGATCACGTTGGAGGTTTATTGCCTGTATGGGCGGCTTCAACTGTCTGAAGTATCCCCTCCCCCTCCCTCAAAGAAACCTGTATTCTAGGGATGTCGCGGAGACCGAGCGGCTCGTTTGGCCGCAGCGTCAGCGGCTCCAGTCAGCTCGCCAGCACAAGCGCGAGCGGCGGCGGCGATGCCGGCAACTCGACGGCGGCGCCACAGGCGGTGTTCTGCGTGAACCCCGTTTTCTTCGAGAACTGCGGGGCGCTGTTGAATGCGCCGAGCGGGCTGACGACGGCATCTGTGCTGAAGGTGCTGCAAAATGCCGGCAGCAAGACGTCCATTTCTCTCGCAAAGTGGAAGGAGACAGCTATGACGGTGCTCGGGCTGCGCGAGTCGACTGCGTACGCCATCTTTGACGTCTTCTTCGCCTTAAGCGGGGGCTGCATCCAAAATACGCCGGCGTATTCGGGTGGAGAGCGGACGAGTGTGGCTCAGCTGCGGCAGGAGAGCAACCGTGCCCTGCTGCAGAAGATGGGCGGCGCCGTTGATCAAGGTCGCTGGCCAGCCGCCTCCACCGCGCGACAGGTGAGCCTGCCGGGGCTTCTTATCTTTTTGCTCTGTCAGCTGTTCGTAGAGCGCAAGCGGGCGGGCGCGCCTAACAAGTTCACATCAGAGGCGGTGGCCGAGTATGTGCGGCAGCATCTCCACGACTTCATTAGCGCCGTCGCAGTTACACGTGCATCTCGTCTCACCATGGCTGACGCGGCGGAGCTTGGTTATCTGCTCCGTGAGGTCGTGAACGGTGTTGAGCAGCCGTTCGGAGCCAGCATCAGCTTTCTCTGGCACTTTAACGAGAAGACGATCGACGTCGCGGTTCTCTCCCAGTACCTGCGAGTACGCATCCGCTCCAACGGCGAAATCAAGAAGGTTGGCAGCGGCACGGCGACGGTAGCGAACACCTTTGGCTTCAACAACATCACTATCCAGAACCTAGCCGACACGGTGCACATCACGCCGTACGCCCTTCTGCCAGATATGGCGTCCCGTCTGCTGTCATCTAACTTGACCATCTCGAACTGCTCGCAGACGCACATCTACGCCCCGTCGGTGCTCCCCCACACTCTGCTTAGCTCCCTCACGAACTGCACTGTCTCACTGGGCCCGGTGAGCGGCGTGCTGAGTGTGCAGAACTGCCATCACTGCTCCATCTCTGCCCTTTGCGGAGCGGTCATCGTGAGCAACTGCACCAACGTGACGCTATACGTGTGTGTGAACACACCGCCCGTTCTCATTCCGAACGAGAGCTTGAACGGGGACGTGAGGGCGTCAGGAACGAGCAGCAACAGGGTAAACAGTGCCACATCCGTGTCTTCCGAAGGAGGGGTACGCTTTGCTCCGTACAACTCTTTCTATCCCGCCATGGAGCAGCACATCAGCAGCTCCGGCATCAGTCCGCTACTGAATGTATGGAACGTGGGGCTGCCTAATCACGAATCGATTCTGCCGCCTTCGGAATTCCAAAGTGTGCCTTTCCCCTTGACGCAGTTTGCCAACCTCAGCAACGTTACCCGCACTAACCCATGCCCACTACCGGCGCCGTATCGTGACGCGATGAACCGCCGCCTGCAGCGACTGCGTGACGTGAACGATGCGATTGCTAGTGCCACCGGGCGGCTGAGGGAGGCGGGGCGCAACGACCTTGTGGATGAGCTGCACCAACGTGTCACATCCATATTCCGCGACTGGTTGAAGGAGACGGGACAAGAGCACGTCTTGGCGGACTTGACACACACAACGGCGCCTAGCAAAATGGTGGTCTGAGGGGCATAGAATAGGGGAAGAGAAAAGCGAGAGAGATGTGTGTGACTGTGTGTGTGTGTGACTGGGTGTGTGGGCCATCGTGGGGCCTCTCCGAAGCTCGATTCGCTGTTGAGCAGAAGTGGCGCAAGCGGTGCGCGAGAGTGAGAGCCAAAACGTATGGGCGGGTTTCGGCATCGAAGTTTGAAGGGGAGGGGGTAGAGAGCCACAGAGCGATGGAAAAGGGGCCAGATACGATGAGTGTTGACGTATTGGCTTTTGCAGGGAAAGGGATGCGCGTGTATGTTGTGGCTCGCACGCATCGACACCTCTCTCCCCTACATCTTTTTTTCAAACCACTAGCTGGCCGATGGCGTCTTGCTTGAACGGCGGTCTTTTGCGGCTTTCACTTTTCCTTTGCGTGTCTCCAGCAGGTGCACTCTCTCTCTCTCTGCTGAGGCAATGACATCTGGAGTAGATACATATATATGTTTTTTCAACCATAGTCAGCTGTGAACACCTCAGTGCGTGGTATCTTCAGGGCCCAGTACACCCCGACTCTGTGGGGAAGCTAAGCAGAACTTCCCCCTCTTACCCCTGCCAGTGCCGCCCCACTTCTGGTGATGACAAGGTCAAGCACCCGCGATGTGGGGAGGTCAGAGTGATACATTGCTACGGATGTCGGCGGGGAGGCCCTGGATGATGGTGCGTCGGAGCGACCTGCCACAGTGAACACGCTTGTGCCATCCACATGATGGGCAACGTGTCCGTGTGACTCGAGCGTGTATCTCACCCCGGCCTTCACACTGACAACTGGTGGGGGAGCCTGCGCCACCCCAAGGGGGCGGCACCACGCGATGGGGGCGTTGTGACAGGGGGCCGGCTGCGTGTGTGTGTGTGTAGAGTAGAGTGTGACTGATCTTGCATGGCAGGAGAAGGGGAGGGGACGGGGCACACGTTAGACACAAGCGACGACACCAGCAGCAGCAGCAGAGGAGCTGCGCTCGTTTTTTTTCCGTCTCTTGTTTTTCAGTAACTTGTGCATTCATGGAGAGTGTGGCGGCGTCTGTGCGCATTCCGCACCATTTCTTCTTCGAATCAGCCTCCGACGCTGCACGTGGACTCGTTGTATGGGTGAGGTGGGGTGGTGAAGAGGCAGGGCGAGAAGCGGTGCCTTGCCCAAGTGCCGGAAGCATGCCCCCCCCCCCCCTCCCCCACCCTCACTGCACACGGCAATCGCCGTCTGCGCAGAAAGTGGGGAGGGGCAATGGGGGAGGCGCATCACGGCTGTTGTTTTGAAAGTTTTTCCTTTTTACGTTGTACACGTGTGCTCATTTGGACACCTTCATGGTGGTGTCGTGTTTCAAATTTCGTTTTTCGTTCTTGCTTCGTTCGCGTACGTGTCGGCAGTCTTGCGCGCGCACGCGTGCGTCTCTCTGTGTTTTCCTTGCGGCTTCCCTCTTGCTATCCCCCTGATCCGTATGTATATATATATATATGTGTGTGTGTCTGTGTGTATGGGGGGGGGAGAGGGGGGAGAGAGAAAGACGCGGAGGAGGGGGAGGGGGCGGGAGTGTGTAGCCGTGCGTCTGTTTGTCCGTCTGCCTTTCGATATCTTCTTTGTGCTTTGTTGCCTATCTGAAGTTGTGGCGCCATTTTTATGGTTCCTCTCTCCTGCGTTTCCTCCCTCCTCCGTCCGTGCCGTCCCTATGCGTCGGACTCGTGACCTCTCGAGTGCTCTCCCTGTCTCTCTCTCTCTCCCCCTGCATCTGCTTCTTGTTATTGTTCGCCTTGCACAGTCGCCGCCACATCAAGAAAAGTGGGCGAGAGAGAGAGAGGAAAGCAGGGGTAACGAAAAACGAAAGGCAACGAAAGGAAGAGAGAAAATACCACAAGCGTCATGTGAGCGATCGCATGAAGGTGCGCAGGCGGGTGGGGATGCGACACCAGCGGTGATGCTGTTTTTTTTTTAGTGATGGAGACATTGTGCAGTGAACCCGAACCAAACAAAAGACGGCCGCTTGTGTTTTGTTCTTCCCTTGTGCTCCATCACACTGATGTCTCTGCGTTAGCTGGCCCTCCCTCTTCCTTTCCTCGTAAGGCCTATCGAACCCACCGAAGCTGGCTATCTCAAGTGGGTGTACGTGTGCGTACTTGCGCTGAGGCTTCCGTTATGGTGCTCTTGTTTAGAACGGTGTCAGCGATGAAGACATCAGGTCTTCTACAAGCTAAGGTGATGCTTCTGTTGCAGCTGAAGCTGAGTGCAAATTTTTTTTTGCGGTCATGTAAGCGGCCGCACACGCAACGACGCAACCATACAGAAGCATCTTCACATTTGAGGATGACATCTGAGTAGTGCAGGAGCCTGGACGGACGCTCTCTTGAGTTTGGTCAGGCATGCGGAGCTTCGCTGTTTACCCTCCCTTCCTCTCTACTCCTCCGATGTGCGTCTCCCTCCCTCCCTTTCCTCATTCCTGCGGCTCCCGCCATCGCCTTTGCTCTCTCCGGGACAAATATATATATATATATGCATATATTTGTTGGCGTGCACTCCATCTGAGAGCACGCTTGGCGGCGCATCCACACATTCTCAACGCCATCTCCTACCCATCCCTCGTTTTGTTCATTTTGGCTTCCCCACGCTGTCGTTACACACGGCCCTTAAGTGGTCGCTTGTGTGCGTGCGTGTTCATGCGTTCGTGTACGTGAAAGTAGCAACGCTACATCAGCAACAAACCATCGCCATTTCCTTATCCATCACATCACTGGCACTCTCTACCCCCATTCCCCCCTTTCTCTCTCTGCGTTGTCGTGATCGTCTTCTGCTGCGCGACTGGGGCACTCTGGTAACTGTGCGTTGTGTATGTGTCCTCCTGCGTCCCTTAGGCAAACTCCTACGCACTCTCTCTGCTTTGGAGCGTAGCAGGTGTGACGACATCGCTGCTGTGCTCTCTATAAAGGCAATTTGTTTTTGTATCCATTCCGCCGCCATTTGCCTTATCTTCCTTTCCTCTCTTATCTCACAGACACCATTGACTGTGCGCCGGGGGCGCGAAGAGAGAGAGGGGGTGGGGGGCAGGAAGCAGGGGGCAGAGACGATATGCACGTGTGTGTGTGTGTGTGTCGCCCTCTCGTGTCTACGTTTTCCTTCCTCACTTGTGGTTTTCGTTTTCGCTTGAACGCTTATTTTTTGCTATTGAGTTTCTCTCCCGTTTGAGACGGCGTAGACGGCGGGCAGTCTTGCGAGAGGAGACACACAGTCACGCGGACGAAAACACTCCGGCGGGCCTCCGGACACGCACATGTCGGGCCTTGTCTCGGTAGAGTCGCAGCTGGTCAGCACCGCGCAGCGCCACTTCCACATCCGTTGTGGCCATGTACAGTCTCGGCGCGGTGACGGCTGGCTGCTGATCTCTTTTGCGCCTCTTGGGCCCGATGCCAGGCTAGAGCTGGAGGTGCAGGCACTGTGCAACGCGCTTGTGCGCGATGTCACTGGCGGCCGCGTTGCCTCGGTTCGGCTCACCGGCGAGGATGAAGAGACGCAGTTTGGGAAGTTGGCGGACAAGAGTGTCTCCTTCGCAAAGTTGCTGCGCCAGTCGGGTGTGTCGCTGGGGGTAGGGAGTGATCCGGGCACGGATGACGACAACAGCGCGAGTGTGGACGCACTTCCAAACGCTCCTGGTGTGGCGGAGATGGTGGAGATGCTCTACCACGATGTTGTGGCAGAGTCTAAGCAGGGCGCACGCGCCATTGTGCAGTTTCCGTCCCTTCTGTGTCCTCAGGGGGCCCGCTGCGACGTTGCACTGCAAGGCACGATCTGCGTGAAAGCGTTTTCGCGGACTGCCTTGCCCGTTGTGGCGGAGGTGGAAACTGCCACTCCAACGGTCGCGGTGACTGCTAACGCTGACGACGACGACATGGACGACGAAGCGGAGCCGCTTGGCGATGCGGCTGACGGTGGTGCGCAGGCGCCCCATCACTCTCGCGCTTCGGAGTTGGAGGATAAGGCGGCCGCCGTAGCGCCGAAGTCCAGTGTGAATGGTAAGGCTTTCCGCAGCCTGGATGACTCGATGCTGCAAAACTCGTACAGTTCGCTGAAGCTGCCAGAAGGGGAGCTGGCGAAGGTGTGGATTGACACCCGCGTGTGGGCACAGGCACTTGCGTCGAACGCCGGCACCTCTGTCGAGGCGGAGCTGCCAGCCGCGTGGCGTTCTAGGACATTCAACCTTGCCGAGGCTCCCGAGGCGCTGCGCATGGTACACCGTACGCTGGCCCAATACTGGAACGAAAACCGTGCTGCAAACCGAGACCGCGTCAAGGTCACGACGTTGTCACTGCTGAGTATCGTTTCAGGTGACTTGAGGGAGTACCTGCGCGGCCAAGTGGAGCTGTACGGCCCTGACTGGCGAGCACCATGGCGGATGCCAGTCGAGGAACTGAGCTGCGCCGTTGACCTGTGCAAGCAGTGGAGCAGGACGGTAGCGCAGTTGGTGCGGCAGGACTGGGTCGATTGGAAGGGCCATATGTTCCATGACGAGAGCTTCGATGCCTTCGCGCAGCGCCTGCACACGGTGCTGCGGATTCGTGAGACGCTTGCGAGCATGCAAGCACTGGGCGAGGCGATTCCGTCCACGCTGCATCCAGAGCACATCTTCGCGGAGGTGAATGCTGTCGACATGCGCGGTGCGCCAGCCACAGTGTGGGGGTCACGGGTTGCGCAGTTTGAGAAGGAGTTCTCTTTCGCCGAGCCCGCCCTGCGGAACCGCGTGAAGCAACTCTTTCAATCTCCAGCTTCGGACGTGCAGCTGCGTCTTCTGCGGAAGCACTGCGCGCTGCTGCGCCACTGCGAGGTGCGCAGTGCTGTGACTCGCGAGATGGACGGCATTGCCGCGTACCTTGTCGAGCAGCTGAATCGCGTGTACGCGCGGTTTGAGAACAACGGCCGACGCGCGACGACGCCGCTGCAGAAGCTGCGTGCGGCGAAAGGGTGCGTGGCAGAGTGCGTGATGGTGCCAGAGGAGGCGGCCAAGGTGTTTGGCCCCACAGATGTGCTCACAGAGAAGGTGACGGCCCACGCGCGCGAGCTGATCCGCAAGGCAGCGCAGGAGGAGGCGGTCATCATGAAGGACTGGTGTGCATCGGTGGAATCGACTGCAAAGAAGATGCTCGAGCTTCAAGATGCTGTTGTGGTGGCCAAAGTTGAGGATGCACAGCTGCAGCAGCAACGACCGTACCTGCTGACGTGCACCGTGCACTTGTCACTGCGCAAGTTCATGCAGGAGGTGCGCAACGTGCGGGCGTGGCTGAACGATATCGAGGTGCGACAAGACCAGGAACGGCGCCGTGGCGTCACTGGCGATCGCGGAAACAGCGCGGCGCAAGATGAGTCGGCGGCGGCGTCGCAGCTCTGGCGGCTGAGCAGCAGCACCGAGAGCACGATTTGCGCCTGTGAGCACCTCTGTGCCGCAGCGCTGCGTACACAGCAGTGCGTCGCCAACCACAACACCGTGATTGCGCAGATTCTCCCGTGCACGCGCCGGCTGCTTGTCCCTGCTATCGAAAAGAGCATGTCGCAAGTGCTGTATGACGATACCACCACGAGGGCTGTGGCCGTTGCAAACTACCAAGAGCTCGAGGGCGCCAACCTGCGCTTCCAGAACACAATCGAGGCTCTCAGCAACGCCAACCGCCAGGTCCGCCGTTTTCACGAGGAGTTCGGCCAGCACGTGATGGCCCTCATGGGCGTCGACCTCACTTCGCACATGGAGCAGTGGCGCATCACCGTCGACGACTTGCGCAGCAGGATGGAGGACTTCCTCGCGAGGCAGCACTTGTCAGACCACGACGACTGGCGCCGGCATTGGGATGGTCAGATCTACAAGGCCCTCGAGTACCAGTATCGCCGCGGCTTGGAGAGGTTGCACGAGGAGATGACGGAGTTCAAGGTGGAGCTGGTACTGAGGCAGGGTATTGTGCACTTCAGGCCCAGCTTGGAGGCCATCCGCGAGGCCTACTACGTCAAACTGCGCGAGTTTGTCAGCGTGCCGCAGCGCTTCCGCGGATTGCAGCCCAAGCGGCAGGACGTGAGCACGCCGTATGAGATGTACCCCTTGATGCCGCTCACCAACAACGACCGCATCCTCACAGTGCACACGAAAGCTATGGAGCTCTTCGCGAAACTCAACCGCGTCCGCAAGGCGTTTCGCTCGCACATCGTCGTCGGTTTGTGCGGCATCAACGGCTCGCCCCACCTGGACTCGATTGCGGATGCGTGGATGGAGAAGATGGCCGGGAAGATCAGCCAGGGCTTTCGTACTGTGGAGGAGCACCGGGAGAGGATCGGCAAGATCGAGGACGTCATGAAGATCGACTGTTTTGCCATCAGCACCGTTCCGGTGCGCGCGAGCATCGAGGAGCATCTGCATCGCCTGGAGGAGGCCCTCCTGAACGGAATACGCCGCCACATCCAGACTTCGCTAAATGATATCGACGAATTTGTGATGGGCGTGTCGAACATTGTGGAGCGGCAACCAACAACCATGGACGAGGTCGGAGAGTCCAACAAGCGCTACAAGGAGTCGCTGGGGCAAGTCAGCGTCTACGAGAAGAAACTTGAAGAGGTGCTGGAGCAGAACAAGGAGCTGCGCAACCACGTCGGCACCTCCATCGACATAGGCGCCACCCGCACCCGCTGGGACCACATGAAGGACGCGATGGCTTCTCACACGAAGGCGATGGAGGCTGCGGTATCGAAGATGCGCGTCTCCCTCAACGGCCTCATCCAGCGCTTCCTGAAGGATGAGCAGCGTTTCGCTGACGGATGGAAGCGGCAGAAGACGCAGCTGATGCAGGCCTTTGTGGGCAAGGAGGCCACGTCCATTCGCAAGGTGCTGCTGTCCCTCAAGGATCAGCTGCATGACTTGGCTGACCTCGAGCTCCAGGCGAAGGAGCTGGAGTCCAAGTGCGAGTTCTTTGGGCAGGTGAAGCCGGTCTTTAGCGTGCTGCAAGACGCCAAGAAAGACGTGCAGGCGACGACTGCCATGTGGTCGCTCTACGATGCCTTCGAGGAGGAGCTCGAGAAGCTGCGCGCCGAGGACTGGCTCACGTTCCGCGCGCATACGTTTCAGTTCGAGGACTTCTGCAAGGAGTGGCGAACAACGCTCACCGAGATGAAGGAGAGCCGCAGCGCCGCCGCGGGGGACGTGGCCGGGGAGGGCAAGGGGAGGAAGTCGAACAAGGACAGCGGTGACACCTTGGACACAGCTAACAGAGCCCACAACCCCATCGTGGCCTATCTGCTGAACATGATCACGGACTGGGCGAATGTGGTGCCGCTGCTGAAGTTTGTTCGCGGCGAGGGGTGGATGACGGAGCACTGGAACGAAATGTTTCGGCTCCTCAACATACCCAAGGAGACGACCAGCACAAGCCTTACGTTCGGCTTGATTCTCGACCACTACTCGGATCTGCTGGCAAAGGAGGGAGAGCTGAAGCACCTGCACGCCCGCGCGCACGGCGAGATCCAGCTGCGGGAGGCGTTGCAGGACATGCGCAAGTGGGCGCTCGAGGCTGTTTTCAACCTCACGGCACCGACGGAAAGCACCAGCAAGGTGCGCCTCATTACGGACTGGAAGGAGATTATGACGCAGGTCAGCGACAACCAGGCCCTCGTGAACTCGCTCAAGGACAGCCCGTTCTTTGTGCACTTCGCCGACGAGGCGTCTGGCTGGGAATCAAAGCTCGTTTCCCTCTCGCAGAGCCTCACGTTGCTGAACAGCATTCAGCGGCGATGGGCGTATCTGGAGCCCATCTTTGCCCGTGGCGCGTTGCCGCACGAGCAGGCCCGCTTCAAACGCGTGGACAAGGAGTTTGTCAGCATCTTGCGCGAGGTTGAGGCGGACCCGCGTGTGATGTCTTTGGTAAACCAGACGGACGTGCATGAGAAGCTGAAGGGCATCCTCGAGCAGACGGAGCGGTGCCAAAAGTCCCTCATAGAGTTCCTGGAGGCGAAGCGTGGCAAGCTGCCGCGCTTCTACTTCATCAGCGACGAGGACCTTCTCGAGATGCTCGGCCACAGCCAGAACCCGTCTGTGATCCAGGTACATCTCAAGAAACTCTTTATGGGCATCCACGCCGTCACATTCAGCAGCGACAACACCAGCATCACGCACATGATTAGCGCCGACGGAGAGGAGGTGGCGCTGCGCAGGCCGGTGGCGATTACGGGCAGTGACGTGGAAGACTGGCTTCTGGCACTGGATGCGAGCATGCAGGACACACTGCACGAGCTGCTCATCAGCTGCGTCAAGCAGCCAGACGCAACCACAAAGGACAGTGTCCTCGCCTATCCGTCGCAAATCCTTCAGGTAGCGCAGGGCGTGCACTTCGCCCGCGAAGCCGAGGAGGCGATCGTTGCGCAGTTGCTCAACGGGCTGCTCGCGTCGCTCCGTCGGCGGCTCGACCGACTCGTCGCCATGACGCCAGAGCTGGAGCCGCTGCACGTGCTGAAAGTGAAGGCGCTTATCCTCGACACAATTCACAACATCGAGGTTGTCGAGCTCCTCATGAAGCGCAACGTCCGCCGCGTGGACGAGTGGTGGTGGAGGAAGCAGTTGCGGTACAGCATGTCTACGGATGGCACGCACCGCTGCACCGTCCACATGGCCGACACGCAGTTTGACTACGCGTACGAGTACCAAGGCAACGCGGCGAAGCTGGTGTACACGCCGCTGACAGACCGCTGCTACCTCGTCCTCACCAAGGGGATGGACCTCGGGTACGGCGGCAACCCCTACGGGCCCGCGGGCACCGGCAAGACGGAGTCTGTGAAGGCACTCGGCTCGGCGATGGGTCGCCAGGTGCTTGTCTTCAACTGCGACGAGGGCATCGACTTCAAGGCGATGGGGCGAATCTTTGTCGGTATTGTCAAGTGCGGTGCGTGGGGCTGCTTCGACGAGTTCAACCGCCTCAAAATTGATCAGCTGTCCGCCATCTCACAGATGATTCAGGTCATTCAGCAGGCCCTCAAGAACAAGGAGCCGAGCTGCATGCTGCTGAACAGTGAAATCACGGTGAACACCAATGCTGGTATCTTCGTGACGTTGAACCCTGCTGGAAAGGGCTACGGTGGTCGCACGCGACTGCCGGACAACCTAAAGCAGCTCTTCCGCGAGGTGGCGATGAGTGTGCCCGACAACGAGCTCATCACGTCGACGGTGCTCTTCTCCGAGGGGTTTACGCATGCGCGGGCGCTGGCCAAGAGCATCGTCGCGCTCTACCGCCTCTCTGGGCAGCTCATGAGTCAACAGCAGCACTACGACTGGGGTCTGCGTCCGCTGAAGGCAGTGCTGCGACTGGGCGGCACGCTGCTGCAGCGCTGGAGGAAGGAGAACGCCAGCGCCGCAGCAACTCAGACGATTGAGGAGGAGCTTATCTTGCAGTCGCTGAACATCAACACCATCAGCAAGCTCACCTTCGACGACGCGCGAGTCTTTCAAGGACTTCTGCGCGACATCTTCCCCGGCGTGGCGTCGCGGGACGTCACTTACAAGGAGCTGGAAGGGGCCGTGGCGAGTGCTGTCAAAGCGCTGGGCCTGCAGCCGATTCCCGCGCAGCAGAAGAAGGTGCTGCAGCTGTACGAGGCGCTGCAGCAGCGCACGGGTGTGGTGCTGGTGGGCCCCAGCGGCAGCGGCAAGAGTACCCTGCTCAACATCCTTCGCAAGGCCCTGCAGACGATGCAGATTGAGGTGCCCATGCACGTCATGAACCCCAAGGCGATGACGCGGCGTCGCTTGCTCGGCTACATGGACGCTGACACACGGGAGTGGTACGACGGTGTTCTGACGGTGGCGGCGCGCGACGTCGTGAAGCAGCCAAAGGAGGCGCGACCGTGGGTGCTGTGCGATGGCGACATTGACCCGGAGTGGATCGAGTCTCTCAACTCGGTGCTGGACGATAACAGGCTGCTGACGATGCCGAACGGCGTGCGTATCCAGTTTAGCGCCAATGTGAACTTTATCTTCGAGACGCACAGCCTCGAGTATGCGTCGCCGGCGACGGTGTCGCGCATGGGCGTGCTCTTCTTCTCCGAAAAGGATGTGCAGCTGGAGGCGGTGGTGGAGTCCGGCATGGCATTCAAGTCACTGCATACAAAGAATGTGGTGCAGCCACTCATCCTCAAGTATGTCTTCGCCGCTGTCGACGAGGCACAGCGACTGAACGACTTCTCTGTTGCCACGACGCGCATGGGCCTGCTGCAGACATGCCTGCTGCACGTGATGCTAACGAAGAATGCGCAGGACTTCGCTTACTCGCTGGTGCGCGGCCTGTGCGGGTGCCTGAATGCCGGCAGCGCGGCGAAGCTGGCGGGCTGGATCTACACCACAATGGGGCAGAAGCCGTGCTCCGACAGTCGCCCGTTCGACTCCTACTGGGACGACACGCTCCAGCGCGCTGTGGAGTTTACGGCAGACCTCTCCACCCCGGTGACCCCGGCCGAGCTGCTGGCGGGCCGCCCGCCGGTGGTGCAGACGGTGGAGGTGAAGCGACTCGTCTCCACGCTGCAGCCGCTCTTGGATGATGGCAGCTGCAAACCGTTTTTCGTTGTCGGGCCGGAGGGGTGCGGGAAGGGCGCCTTGCTCGACTACGTCTTCTCCACCCGGCCAACATTGCGCACGACGACGATCAACTGCAGCGCGCAGACGGACTCCAAGCACGTGATTCAGAAGATCGAGCAGGCGTGCGTCTTGGCCAACACAAATGCCGGGCCCATGTATCGTCCGCGCGAAGGGGAGCGGCTCGTCATCATTCTCAAAAGCGTGAATCTGCCGAAGGCGGACAGGTACGGCACCGTGGAGCTGCACTCCTTTCTGCAGCAGCTTATCCTGTACAGCGGCTTCTACAACCAGGACCTCGAGTGGGTGGGGGTTGAACGCGTGCAGATCGTCGCGAGCATGAACCCTACTCCATCGGCCGGCCGTTACCCGGTCACACCGCGGCTACTGGCGCTCGCCAGCATCGTGACCGTATCCTACCCGTCCAAGACGAGTCTTGTGCAGGTGTACGCCACGTACTGGGCGAGCCTGTTGCGGCAGACAAACATTGGCCAAGGCAAAGACTACGAAAAGGGCACGCAGCTCGCGCACTTCATGCTGCAGGTATACGACAAGGTGCGTCGCCAGTTTGAGGGTGAGGAGTACGCGCACTTCTCCTTCAGCCCCCGCCACCTTACCAAGTGGGTCACCAACGTACTCCTCTACCACGTCGACACCCGCACCACGCTGCCGGCGGTGCTCGCCTACGAGGCCACCCGCATCTTTACCGACTGCCTCCCGAGCGCCGAAGACCGTAGGCAGGCGCTGCGGACCTTCTCGGAGCAGCTCGCCACGATCGGCTACGCGATGCCGGCAAAGGAGGATCGCTTCACCACGATGTTCGTGACTTGGTTTGACCCCGAGAACGGTGCCGCCGCCGTTGCCGCTACTGGCGAGCAGGCGCTACCGGCGACTGCCGCTGGCGATGACGAGGTTGGCGGAGCTTCCGCAGCGGCGGCGACGAGCCACCGTGCGGTGCTCAAGCTAGTTCAAAAGAGGTACGACGACGTGCGGAACGAGGCGGAGCGCGGACTGCTGCAGTACAGCCGCGAGTTCAAGGAGCTCCACGTTCCTCTCATCCCGGAAATCTTGTGCTGGGTGACCTACGTCGACCGAGTGCTGGCTCGCCCGGGCGGCCACTTCATCTTGGTTGGCAGCACCGGTGTCGGGAGGCGCAACGCCGTGCTTCTCGCGGCGCACCAGCAACGGCGCGAGGTGGTATCACTCAACATGACGCACGACTACAACCTCAAGCAGTTCCGGCTTGACCTCCGCGGCTTCATCCAGCGCGCTACGGTGCAGAATACGCCACTGGTCCTCCTCATCGAGGATCACAACATTGTCGACGCGACTTTTCTGGAGTACGTGAACAGCCTGCTAAGCAGCGGCGAGGTACCAGGACTGTTCTCGCAGGAGGAGATGGAGACCATGTTCTCATCGATGCGTGACGAAGCAGCCAACGATGGTCACATGGGGGCGATTTACGCCTACTTCGTGGAGCGGCTGCAGCGCAACCTGCGCATTGCCCTCATCATGGACCACCGTCACGAGCTCTTCATGATTCGCCTGCATTCCAACCCAGCCCTCATGAGCAAGTGTGAGCTGCTGTGGATGGGGACGTGGAGTGGCGACATGACCAAGACGGTCTGCAAGATGTACCTGGCGGACGAAATCGCCGCGCTCGAATCGAACCCGACGAACAAAGGCTTCCACGTGCACCGTGAGGTCAACGCCATTCACGAAAGCATGGGCGTCCGCTCCACTCCGCATGATGTGCAGGTGCTGCTCAACACATTTCGCGCCATCCTAGCCAGGAAGAGCAGCTCCAGCAAGGATAAGATGGAGCGGTTGGATGCGGGTTTAGTGAAGCTGAAGGAGGCGGAGGAGAGCGTGGAAAAGGTAAAGAAGGACGTCGCGGAGAAGAAGAAAGATGTTGAGAGGATGCAGAAGGCGGCGGACAAGGCGCTGGGCGAGATCCAGTCCAGCATGGAGGAGTCCCAGGAGCAGCGTGACGAGGCGGCAACCCTGCAGGAGCATCTCAAGGAAGAGCAAACGCTCATTGCGAAGAGCCGCGGACAGGTGGAGGAGGAGCTTGGGAGTATTAAGCCACTGATGGAAGCCGCGCGCGACGCCATCAGCACCATCCGCAGCGAGCAGCTCAACGAGATCCGCTCCTTGCTATCCCCGCCGGAGGCGATCCGAGCCGTTCTCGAGGGCGTCCTAGCGTTGCTCGGTGTGAACGACGTCTCGTGGCAGTCGATGCGACAGTTCCTCGGTGAGCGTGGTGCGAAGCAGCGTATTCTCGACTTCGACGTCAAGAACATGACCCCCGAAATCCGCCGCCGCGTCGAGAAGTTGCTGCGCGACCGCGCTTCCTTCTTCAAGGCGGAAACCATTCAGCGCGCCTCGGTGGCGGCGGCACCGATGGCAGAGTGGGTCAAGGCGATGGTGGAGTACTCAGCCATCATGGAGCGCATCTCACCTCTGACGCAGCAGCTGGAGCAGCTCGAGACGAACCAGAAAGACGGCGCCGCCAAGCTCGATCATCTGCAGAGGAGGCTGAAGAAAATCGATACCAAAGTTAAGGAGCTGCGCGAGGGCTTCTCTGCGAAGTGCAAGGAGGCAGAGCGGCTCAGAAGTAAGCTGCAGGCCGCCGAGGAGGAACTGGCGAAGGCGAAGGACCTCCTGGACAAACTGAATGGCGAGAAGGGTCGATGGGCCACCGAGGCGGCCGCGATCCGGGAGGCGAACGCCACGATGCCGAAGCGTGCCCTCGTCGCCGCCGCCTTCCTGACCTACCTTGGCCAGGAGACGGAGGACGGCCGGCGCCGCTTTCTGAAGATGTGGTGCGACCGGCTGGGTTTTCCAGATGTTGTCGAGGTGACGCACTTCCTGCGAACCGAAGGAGACCTCCTCCAGTACAAGTCCGAGGGTCTGTCGGCGGATGGGCTCAGCCTGGAGAACGCGGTGGTCATGCTGGACACGGAGCAGACGCCGCTCGTCGTCGACCCGGCGAATAAGGCGGTTGAGTGGATGCGGGAGCACCTGAAGAGGGCGAACGCCGTTGCCGAGACGATTTCACTGCACGACGAGCGCTTCACACACACGCTCGAGCTTGCCATCCGCTTCGGGAAGACGCTGATCGTCACGGAGGTGGCCGACATTGCGCCTCTGCTGTACACCATCCTGCGCCGCGACCTCGTGCCTGCTGGCGCGAAGCGAGTGGTGCAAGTGGGCAACAAAACAGTGGAGTGGCATGACAACTTCCGAATCATGCTCTTCTCGCGGCAGTCGGAGCTGCGACTGTCCCCCAGTGCCGCGGCTCTAGTGACGGAGGTGAACTTCTCCGTGACGAGCCTCGGCCTCGAAGACCAGCTTCTTGGCGTCACGCTGCAACAGGAGCGACCGGAGCTGGAGAAGCAGAAGGTGGAGCTGCTCAAAGATGAGGAGAGTTTGCAGCTGCAGCTCAGCAAGCTGGAGGAGCGTCTTCTCAGCGACCTCGCGGAGTCGCAGGGCGGCTTGCTTGAGAACGCGAAGCTCATCAAGTCCCTCAACGAGGTCAAGGTGCAAGCCTACAACATCCAGCAGTCCCTCGCACGCTCGCACGAGCTGCAGGTGGAGCTGGATGAGAAGCGCGAGGTGTACCGCCCCTTCGCGCACCATGGGGCTCTTCTCTTCTTCATTGTTCGCGACATGGAAACACTCAACCACATGTACCAGTACGGTATCAGCGACTACATCGCCCTCTTCACGCAGACGCTCAAGACCTACCAGGGCGACGATGAGGCGGGGGCAAAGGTGCAGGCTCTGATCGCGAGCTTCACGAAGACCTGCTTCCACAGCGTGGCGCGCGGACTGCTCAAGAAAGACCGCATCGCCTTCGGGCTCCACGTCCTGCACGGTCTGTGGCCAGCCGAGTATCCGCAGGATCTGTGGGGCGCCCTGGTGGGGACCATCACCAACGTGAAGGCGGTCGAGGACTCGCACTTGCCGAAGTGGGCGCCGCCGTCCAGCAGGATCAAGTATGCCAGCATCGTCTCTAGCGCGGCCGGGCAGGCACTGGCGGAGAAGTGGCACGGGGGCGACCCGAGTCGGTGGGCCGCCGTCATGAACCACGCCACACCGGAGAGCGAGTTGGGGCCATGTGCTGCGGGCAGCAACATGGACGCGAGCGCGGCCGTCTCAGACATGGAGAGGCTGCTTTGGATCAACACGTTCCGTCCGGACCGCGCGTCCGCCACCTCGCTGCAGATCATCCTGCGCAAGCTGGAACTGGCGTCGCTAGCCCCCGTTATATCCCTCGAGAATACGATCCTCAGCAACGGCGCCACCGCCCCGCTTCTGCTGATCACCTCGAGTGGCGCCGACCCGAGCATGGAGATACAGGATGTGGCGACGCACCTCGTGGGCAAGGAGCGCTTTGTGCAGCTTGCACTTGGTGGTGGCCAGACAGACAACGCGCTGCAGCAGGTGCGGCGCTGCGCCGTGCAGGGCGACTGGCTGCTGCTCAAGAACCTCCACCTCGTTCTGGACTGGGCCTCCGTGCTTGAGAACGAGCTGTGCTCGATGCCCCCGCCGAACGCGAGCTTCCGCCTCCTCCTCACCACCGAGCCGCACGACTTCTTTCCCAGCGTGCTGTTGCGCATGTCGAACAAGGTCACTGTGGAGGCGCCGCCAGGGGTGAAGCAGAACCTGCTGCGCACCTACAGCCTCTGGGACAACGCGTTTCTCGCGGCACAGTCGCACGCCGGCGCGCGGCTTCTCTTTGGACTTGCCTGGTTCCACGCGGTGGTGCAGGAGCGCCGGACGTATGTGCCGCAGGGCTGGTCCAAGTGCTATGAGTTCTCGCCGGCTGATCTGAAGGCGGCGACAACTGTGCTGACGAGCGTGGCAACGAAGCCGCAGCTGGACTGGGTGACGCTCACTGGCTTTCTGGAAACCTGCCTCTACGGCGGCCGCCTCGAGAACGCGGCGGATGAGAAGGTCCTGCAGCTCCTCATCCAGACGTACTTCAACGAGGGCGTGCTGCTCAAGGAGAAGTCGCCACTGTTTTCCGGCGTGACGGCCGCTCACGCAGGCGACCGCGAGAAAATGGTGGCAGTGCTGCAGGCGAGCATGCCCGACGTTGACCCGCCGGCGCTGCTCTGCATGTGCGACAACGCGGACCGCACCGTGCAGGAGGACGCAGCACACGCCACGCGCGAGTCGCTCCGTGAGTTGTGCAAGAAGGAAAGCACGGTGCTGACGAGCGGCGAGAAGTGGCGAGAACGGCTGAGGCAAGTGATGGAGGTGTGGAAGGGCAGTGGCGTTGCGGCGAATGGCGTTCCGCAGACGGTGTCGAGCCACACGCGTGACCCAGAACCGATGGAGGTCTTCTTCATCAGCGAGGTGAACTTGCTCACCGCCCTCATCAAGGACCTGTCAGCCTTCTTTGATACGTTGCACGGCGTGGCGGAGGGAACCATCATCCCTGAT
Organism: Leishmania major strain Friedlin; assembly: GCF_000002725.2. Taxonomy (NCBI): domain Eukaryota; phylum Euglenozoa; class Kinetoplastea; order Trypanosomatida; family Trypanosomatidae; genus Leishmania; species Leishmania major. The sequence continues at coordinate 721,267 of NC_007268.2, read as the reverse complement.
GCGGAGGTGCGCGCGGAGGCGACCGAGCTGATGAGCGGTCGTATGCCGAGCCGCTGGCTGGACCGCATGAGCGGTCCACAGGAGGCGAAGGTGTGGCTCGCGCTGCTGTGGCGCAAGTACAACACGACGCGCGACCTCGCGAGGGCCCCGTTCAGCACGACGGCGACGTACGACCTCTCGTCGCTACTGCGTCCACAGGCCTTTTTCAACGCCCTGCGGCAGCACACGGCGCGGGTGACAAAGGCGCCCCTCACGGATCTCGTCTTGGTAGCCGCGGTGGACAATGCGGCGCACGGGAGCGTCATCGTCAAGGTGGCGGCGAAGAGTCTGGTGATGCAGGGCGCGGCGCTCACGGGCGACGGCCGCCTCGCGGCGGTGCAGGCCAACTCGCCGTCCTCCGTGCCGCTCAGTGTAGACGTCGTGGTCAGCTGGGTGCCAGCGGGGAAGGTGAAGCACTCCAGTGAAAGCGTCGTCATTCCAGTGTACGCGGACGCAGAGCGCCACACATCGATCTTCCCGCTGCGTGTGAAGTGCGCCGGCGAGGCGGAGGCGACGAAGGCGGCGCTCAACGGTGTTGCGTGCTACTTGGTGAGCCTGTAGACCTGCGCCTGCATCAATGCCCCTCGGTGCTTGGATGCGCGCTTAGCGGTGACAACGCCGGCGGGTGAGAGGGGGTGGGTAGGGCGCAGACCTCTTCTGTTTTTTGTTTTGGCCTCGCACCTTCGCTTCACGTCTCCTTTCTCGCACATGCTTGTTAGGGGACATTGTGAGTGGCGATCACGTGTGTGGCCGCGGCGCCGTGCGTGTATCACTGGCGGACAGAAGGGGTGGTGTGCGGTGGGCACATACTAGTGTGTGTGTGTGTGTGCTCGCGCGCGCTGGAGTTCGGGTGTCTTCTCATGGTCCTTCGCCCCGCATGTGCATGGCTGCGGAAGGCGTGCGGCGAGTCCGTGGACGCGGGCCGCTCCGCTTCTTTGTGTTGCTGTGTGCTTTCCGTCACTTGCTCGTTGATTCGATGTTTTATAAGGGGCCATGCGACCAGCGCGCGCTGGCGTTTGTGTTTCCCCCGTTTCAACCATTATAGAGAGCCTTCAAGGGCTTTGCACCTCTCCTCTTACAACAATACCGTCACTTGATGTCGTGAAAGCGGAAACACCACGCACACAACAACAACAGGGAGATGTGCGGTGAGGCGCCCAGCGCTCACCTCTCTCTCTCTCACCACCGTAACAGATCCGGGCATGGGAACCAGCGAATGGCTCGCGGGGCAGGGGCCGCGCCACTCACGCTTGTGTGTGTCGTCGTCGTTGTCTTTGCTGTGGTGGTATGGGGGGGAGGGCCGAGGGGAGAGAGGGGGAGGGGGATGATGAGGAAACGGAGTGCAGCGGGCGGGGCGGGGTGCGCATTAGCCCCTCCTTCTCTCTGAATAGAGACCATTTGAACTACCCCATCTGACTTGTGGCTTCTCCTTTGCTGTGTTTATTATGTCTCTCTTTGTTGTGGGGGTGGGACAGAACGCAACGCCACCAACGAAAGCGAATAGATCACCTGAACACACACACACACAATCGGGCTGCGTCCCTGGCCTTGGATACCGGGTTGCGCAGGATGCCACACAGACCTTCGACGAATTCGAGGAAGCGCCACGTGGCTTGCGGCGAACGGCGTGCCAGAGCGCCTGCATCGATGCCTCCACGAAAGATCCGGTGAAGCGGGTTCGACTGTGGCCTTGGCTTTGCATCGGCGCCGGCGGCCGCCGCGCCGAGTGGGTCTGCTAGCGATAACGGCGGCTGGGGCCGTGCCGGGGCAGCGGAGGAGGCCGCGACGCAGACGCCAGCTCAGAGTTATCTGTGCCTCGGCCTCGTCGCCAGCCGCGGCCTGTGCGTCTGGGACACTGTCTGGCTCGTTTGCCACCGTTGCGCCCTCCGGCCGTCAACGCTCCACGAGGCGCCGCGGTGCTTTCCAGGGGGCGGTCACGGGGCTGGGCTCGGGGGCAGTGGCGCGGCCCGGCGGTTCCCCTTCGGCCGAAGGCCAGGGGGCGGGGGGGGGCGGAAACCCCCACCCCCACGCCGACCACCGGGCAGCACGAACCGCCGCGCGCCCGCAAAGGATGAAAGGACCCAGCCGTGCCGGGCCGCGCCATGTGAAGGGCACCCGCCCCAAGAGGCAGCCGGGGCATAAAAGTGCGGCAGGTAAATGTTGTGCGTTTCCGTCGCCAAAGACGGCTTCGCGATCGTCTTGACGGGGCTCGACACCAAGCGCCGCGCCCCGCCCCACCAGCAGCGCCTGTCAAGGAATGTCTGTTTCCACCAGACCAAGGCGAAGGAGTTCGTCGCCCGTTTTCATCAGCCGTGCTTCCTTGCCTGGTCACATCGAACGATTGGCCACCCGGATGCGTTGCAGGATGGCGCGCGCCGCCGCCAGGAATATAAACCCTCCCACTCCCACCCCTTCTTCCGCTGCAATGAGGGCGCCCATCAGCACATGTGCGGGTGAGCCCGCCGAGCGGTCATCGAGGTTCCCTCCGCCGTGCATCGCCTTCGTCAGCGCCGGGGTGGTGCACGTCGTCTCTCTCCGCATCGCCCTTCGCTGGGCGCAAACAAACGCTCCTTGTGATGATTCCAGGCTTTCGCCTCCCTCTGCCAGGTGTCCGCGAGGTCTCGTTGGCAGTTCTGTGCGTGACGACCTTCTCTCTGCTTTTAATGTCTGGCTGCGAAGGCGGCCACCAGCGAGTGAGTCAGCGGTGGTCGCTGCCCCCTCTGTTGCCTTGTGCACGCCTCAAATTTATGTGTGGGTCGTGCTGTGATCGCTCGGGTTGGGTTTCCATGCAAAGACTCTGGCGGCGCCGAGTCTCACACGTGCGGCGGTGCCCTCCCATGGCGAAATCCCTTTCAGACGCCCGCGATCCGGGGTCAGCGCAGAAACAATTGGAAACAAAGCAGGTGTGTTTTGCCGGCCCGCTGTTCGACTTCCTTGGCCATCGATGCGGTTGGGATGGGGAGGGTTTTGCACCTCAGCATGGCGGGGGCCGCAAAGTAGTGCTGTGCAACCCGGTCGATTTCCACGGTCGAAGTCCTGCCCGCGGCAGAGCCACCGCCTTCGAGCGCCTCCATTTCTTTCCCGATTGGAAAACTGGCGTGGACGTTTGGGGCTGTTTCCTGGCGCTGGGCCTCGTTCGGCTTTGTCTCGCGCGGTCGTCTTTCGGCTTGCATTGTCTCTCCGGGGTTCTGGTCGGCATGTTTCACGCCGCCGCCCATCCACGGCCCGCTGCGGCGGCAAAGCAGCCCACTGACACAACGGGCGGTTTGGTGGGAACTCGGATCTGCGTTGGTCCTGTCAAGCGCGGTGGCGCTCTCGCCGCTAGCATCGTGCACTGCCCCAGCGCCACCGCGGCCTTGCAACAGTCCCTTCGCTTTGGCTTGGTGGGCGGGGAAATAAATGCCCCCACTGGCACTGCCTTCGGTGCCGCCCATGCCCTGGGGGGAGGGGGGAGGGGGTGGCTCTTCGCCGTTGCTTCAAGGCTCTCCGTTCGCGGCGGCTCTGCCTGGCCAAGACACTTCGGCCTTTCCACGTCCATCCACGGATGTAACGTCAGATCCGCCCGCTTGGCTACATGAGATGACGCGCCCGTCGTCGTCGAAGACGGGGGGGGGGGGGAGGAGAAGACAGCGGTGCGTCGCTGCAGAAAGCCACGGGTGAACCCCTCCTTTTGTTTTTTTTTTATGGAGCATCACCTGGCTGTCGGCACGAGGCCGAATCTCCGTCGAGTAGCGCCCGCACTCGTGTGTTGTAGTGCGTCTCGTTTCCCTTCGCAGTCGAGTCCCTTGCGGCACACCCCTTTAGCGAACACTGGCGATGTCTGAGAATGGGTAGCGGAGGTGGCATGAAAAAAAAACGGAAGACGGGCAGGGCAAAGGCTGAGAACGCGGGCTGCAGGCCGTTTCCTGGTAAGAGCGGCAAAGGAGAGGAGAGGGAGGCGCAGGAGGAGGAGTGTGTGTGTGTGTGGGGGGGGGGAAGAGGGACAGCAAGCACAGCACAGCCGACTGGGATTGTCATGCGCGGCTGGGTAACTAGCGCGGCCTGATGCTGTTGCTTCTGTGGGCCTTTGAAGCCCACAACAAAATCATAGTTTCCCATGTACTCGCTTCTCGGCATGCTAGTGCCGAAGTAGAGTCGCGCGTGGAGTGCTTCTGCGGCATGCAAGACAGCCACACTCACAGACGACCCTGGGCACGCATCACTCTGCCAGACAGCGATGTTGAGTCTGCATGCATATACGTAAGTAGAACAGAAAGACCGGTGGTGCTGGTGGTGCTGGGGAGAAGTTATGTACGAAACAGTAGAAAAAAGCGAAAAAGAGACCAGCAAGAACCGCATTTGTAAATACATGAAAACACGGAGCGTGACAGCGCATCGCATGGAGGTGACAGAGGTCAGGCGTGCACACTTCTCTAGTAGCGTTCTCTTCTCACTTGCCCGGATGCACTTGGTACACCAATGCTTGTCGTCGTCGGCCGCCCATCCTTCACGGTGACACGCATGATCAGGATGAATGATGTAAGTGACACGAGAGAAGAAAAAACGACTGGTACTTCGCTGTAGTGTGTGTATGTGTGCGTGTGGCGGTGGGAAGAGAAGCGTGTGCGTTGACGTGCGCCAGCATCGGTGATGATGTCGGTCTTCCACGCGCCGCTCGTGGTGCAGCGCGCCATGGCAGTCACAACAGCAATACCGCCAGATGAAATCAGCACACACCACACACACACACACACACACACACACACAACAACGACAACAGCAGCAGCAGCGGCAGCAGATGTTCTTGCGCCTCGCTTTCATTGCGTCCCTTTTTTCTTTTGTTTTCTGGTTTCTTCTTGTGTGCTTCTTCACAGCCTTCGTGGGGATAGGCTAAATACATGCATGCGAAACGGCAACAGAAAAATGAGAGAGAGAGAGAGACAGCTCACTTGAAAACAATGATAAGGGTCCAAAAAAAGGGAAAACGAGGGGGCGAGGAGGACATGCGGCGACAGAGGGCGCGCGTTCGCAGGGTCTGGCGGTCTCCCGCACCACGACGCTTCGTTGCCCTCCTCCCAAACCTCCCTGGCAACGGAAGCAACCTTCCATCCTCCCCCCTTCCACTATGAAAACAACGAATGGCAAACCCTAGTGACGCGTTCGCTCAGCAAAGAGAAAAAAAAAGGATCGCCGGTGACAAGAAGGACGAAAGAGCAAAAAAAAAAAATGCATATATATATATATATCTGTGTGTGTGAGTGGTGCGTGTGTGTGTGTGTGCTGGAGGGGGAGGGAGGGGGGCAGCGCGTAGGCGCGAAAAAACAAAAAGGAACGAAGCGAACTCATCGGGGGTGGTGAGGAAAGGTGGAAACGCACGTGACAACGTAAGCAGGCTTGACTAAACCGTATGCATACTTTTACCTGCACATGCGAGCCAGTTCCACGAGGACGGCAGTGTGCTGCCCGTTGAAGGAAACACACACACGCACACACACACATATATATATATATATACATGCACATACACTCGCTCAACCTGCACCGCAGGTCCCGGCGGCATTTGCGCGTATGTGCAAAGGCCTGTGTAGGAGACTACAGACGGACAAGCAAGCAATCTACTAGAGAAGGAACACACCGAAAGGGGGGAGGGGAGGGGAGTGCCGCTGAGGAGGCGCGGAGTTGTGTATGAGAGGTCGCACACGTTTGTCGTCTCGTTACTCACTCATCGTTGTTTGCGTCAACGAGCGGGTTCACGTCATCCGCATCGCCGGGTGCCCCGTCGTCATACTGTTCCCTCAGCGTGAAGTTGTCGTCACCGCCGTTCTGCATCGGCGGCGCAAACTCAGCGTTGGGGTAGCGGTTGACACTCTCAGTGTCCACCAGCGAATCCTTCTTTTGGTAGAGGCCATCATCAACCGAAGGCAAGTTGCGATGGCTGTTGTTTGATGTGACATCATATCCAGTCTGGAACGGGTTCGATGCCTCGCTCTTGCGCTTCGCACGCCGCGCCATCGACTCGGCTTCGGCTTTCTCCTTCAGCTTGTCCATTTGGTCGTTTGTGAACGTGGTGCTGCCATGGTGGTCCACGTCGGTGCGGTAGCCGTTCATGGTTGCCTCCAGTTGCCCACAAAAAGCGGCTGTGCAGTGGAGGTAGTTGTTGAGGGACTGGAGCAGGACAGACTTGGTTGTCGCCTGCAGTGCGTTTATCTCCTCGCCAAAGGCCTCGCGGCTCGCGTCGTACGACGTCTTCACCTTATCCCGCTTTGCGAGCGTCTTCTTGTAGCTGCTGCTCGTCACCAAGGGCTTGTTCTTCTTTGCGTACGATTTCTCGGTCTGTTCCAGATCGTAACGAACGGCGTCGTACTCCTTCTGCTTCAGCCGCAGGCACTTGAGCGATTTGAGCGCCTTCTTCAGGTCCGATTTCACCGGCTCTATTACAGCAATCGTGCCGACGTGGATCTCGTGGTTGAACGTCTCGAAGCCGCCTTTGTCCTTGAGATCGCGCATCCCGTCGCGGAATTCGCCAACCGGCTTGCGCACCTCATCCCCGCACTCCTGGGCGACGTTGCCGTACACCTGCGCCACCTGGTCAAACGCAGTGAGGAGGTTTTGGTACGCGTTCATGGTGGACGCGAGGGCACTGCTGAAGTTCTTCATGCACTTGTCCAAATCATCCAGGTAGAGGGCGCGGGTGTTCGTGTCGGTGTCGACCGTCGCGGGGATGCTGGCACAGAGCGGCATTGTTGCTGTTTGGTGGTGGGTGGAGAAAGGCAATAGACAAAGATAGAGAGCGGGAGGAGCGGTTTCACAGGGAGAATGGTGAGAATGCGGTGTGTAGGCGCCGCAGTGACGGCGTTCAGATCAGCGTTTGCTGTGTAGTAGGAAGCAAAACAAAAAAAAAGGATGGGGACAGCTGTGCACTGACTTCAGTGGTTATCTAACATACACAAATATGCACACAAAAGGAAAACCCAGGGCGGGGCGGGGCGGAAAGGGAAAACACCAAGACGACGGAGTAACACTGGACAGGCTGAGAGCTCAGGCAAACAAACCGCGAAGCGGGGGAAGTAAGGGGAGAGAGGGGGTGAGGTGGGAAGAGGCTTTGATGCTCGGCTGGTTGTTGTTTTTCTGCGATGTTGTTGAGGAGCAGCGACAAAAAGAGAGAAGGCGGCTGCAACTGCGCACGCGGAGTCGACGTGGAAGAGCACAGAAAGAGGGAGGCGAATGTGAGGAGGGAGGGGGGACACATGTGTGTGGGTGCGCTCCTTGCGTCTACATGTACATGGGGCTTGCTACGGCGCACCGGCCTGTTGGAACGGCACTCGGAAAGAGCTTCTCTCGCACACCTCGCATACTAACGGGCACGGGCGAAAACACGGCGTCGGGTTACCGCGCCTACTTCGTGAGCGTGTGTGTCGCGCTCATCGTTTTCCTCGCAGTCTTGCCTCCTCTTGTGTTGTCTGGAATTCTCTGAAGTCGTGTGGCGGTGTGCAGTCGGGAGGGGAGGGGGGGGGGGAGGTTGCACATTGCTGGCAATCTGAAATGCTGCGAGCAGACACGGGCGAGAAGAAAAACAACAACAACAAACGAGTAACGAGCGACGATTATGGTAGATGTAAAAGCAAACATGTCGTGAAGCACAGAGGAAAGGGAAGGGAGAGAGAGGGAGTCACTGAACAAAGAAGCGGAGTGCGCGGACAGCGCGGTTCGCCGCGGCGATGCCCCCCCCCCCCCTCCCCTCCCCCAGAAAGACGCGAACGCCACATTCGCCACCGCGTACCTCGTCTCTCGGCAGTTACCGCCTCCCTTCTCAACCCTAACCTACCACGCTAGCGCCACCCCGTCATGCGTGTGGAGATGGAAGCTCATGACACACAAAGCGCAGCGCTGATGAACAGCACGCACGCACATACACCAATACGACAGGAGCGACTCTACTCGCTCATCCTGTCGCCTCGCACAACTTGTTCGACTCGCGGCACACGGCCTTGCTTTGCGGAATCGTGCACAGCGGCACCTCGTGCGTGCAGGAGCGACCGCACCACGCCATCCGCACCGGCCTGTTGTTTGCTGTACGCTCGTACGGACGATTCGGTGCAGCAGCTCGGAAAGATTCTTGAAAGAGCTGGTACGTTATGGTCTCGGGGAGCGCGGCCGGCACCGTCACCACCGACGGCGTCCGCGTAATGAGCTCGTATACGCCAACCGTCTGCGCCCCTGCCCAAAGGTGCTGAGAGGGGGTGGAGCCGCGGTCGACGCTGTATATGTCGGGAGGCATGGATGGGGAAGCCAGCTCCTGCACGGGGGCGTGGGTGCCGTTTTGGAGTTTGGGTGCCCTTTGGCGCAGACCTGTAGCCGGGGGGGGGGGCGGTCTAACGACGACGTGGTCGATTGACAGCACTACATCAACGCCGCTTCCCTGCAAAATCCGGAGGAGCTCGGCCGCATATTGCGAGCACGGCTGCGACGACGCCGAGCAGTCCTGCTCCGTAAAGGAGCTTCACAACGGGGTGCTGGCCACGTTGATACGTCGTTCTTCCTCTCGTCTGGCTCGTACTCCTTGACAGCCTGGGTAGTCACGTGCAACGAGAAGAGTGAGGGCGACGGCACCGGCAACAAAGATGCGGTGCATGAGCTTTACGAGACTCTGGATAGGGCGCGGCTTGCGTGCAATGCCGCTGTTTCCAATCAGCACCGCCTGCGGCCGTGCTGACTCGCGCAACAGCTTCGAGTGGAAGGCCAGCACCCGCTCCATCAAACCACCCGGCGCACGGTGCAGCAGCACATTCAGCAGCTCCACCCGTAACGCAATCGCACGGTGTGACGTGCCAAAGGAGTCGTCGACGAAGATGTCAGTCTCGGACGCCAGCACCTCGGCGACAGCTATGTGCTCGTTGAAGTTCGTGGAGGTTTTGTCGCGGTCGGAGAGGAAGCCTTCTAGCCCGATGAGGGGCCCCTGGATGCACCAAGTTCGTGAGTGGCCGCATGCAGATCGAAACGAACCTCATGTGCCACCCCCGGGAAGTGTGTTCACAGTGCTGATACGAAGAGGAATGCGGTGCGAGAGACAAACTTCCGGTGCAAGTGCGCGGCGTAGAGAACAACGGTCCCTTGCTTTTTCGACGGCGTACCGGGGAGGGAGGTTTTGCCAGTGTTAGAGGCTTGATGATACCCCGGGGCGCCTAGGGTAGACGGCGCAAAGTCGAGCCCTGGAACCCACAAGAGCAGCTTCCCCCTTTTCGGCTGCATCAACCTCTTCGCTGACGCCGGCGGAGCTCTCCTCCGTTCGCAACACTCCCGGACACGTCAGGTCGCGCTCCTTACTTGACAAAGTGAGCGTTCTGTATGGCAGCGGCCCCGACCGACGCACCGACGGTGACGAGGGACTTCTCCTTCAGGAGATCCCCGAGTGGTGCCATTGGTGGCGTGAAGGTCGGCGGTTTCTCACAGCATGTTCTGCGGATCCGCCACCACCAGCACCCACTTCTTCTTGACTAGGTAGAGGACGCGCAACGTGGGCTTCGGACCCGGTGTAGCCAGTCGGTATTGTCGAGAAGAGTCTCGCTCGGTTGAGGCGGCGAACACAGGGAGCCCAGGAATAGAGAGAGGGAGGGTGGGAGAGAGAGGAACCCCAAGATAGCAAAAGCGGAGCTGCATTACGGTGTGAAGCACACAACACACACACACACACACACATACACACACATACATAGATACGAATGCGATTCAACACAGAACCGCGCAAGTCACGCGCCGCCTCTCTACAGAGTTCACACAACCTTGCTCTGACGCACCCAAATGTGTGTGCACATCATTCGCCTTGTGGCCGCTTATCGTAATCATCGTTCCGCGAACCCCTTTTGCTTGTTTATGGATTTGCTCGTCGCTCGCGTGCAGCAGCACGTTAGTTAGACCCATTACTTGCCTTCTTTTTCGTTGCTGTGTTAATCACCACCTTAAGCTCGAAGAGTACATTGAGCGACACTGAAGACACGAGCGGATGGGGGAGGGAGGGAGAACACACACACACACACACACATACAGAGAGAGAGAGAGAGAGGCGGTGACGAGAAGCATCATGAATGACGAGCGCGCGTTTGTATTACGCTCGGCCTCGCCGCATTCTCTCCGTCACGGGCGCTTCATCATCTTTCCCCTTCGCACTCCTGTTCCACGTTCTTGACTGCAAAGAACCTCCGGGCTGCGACCCCTCCTTTCCTCCCTCTGTCTCCCATCTCTCCTCTCCCTCGCTCCCTTGCACCGTGTGATGGCACACGAATGCGGGCACGATGAAGTGCATGTTATGTGGTAGACACGGAGGAATGCCGCCGTCGGCGCTGAACCGCCGCCCCACACGCAATACCCAGCAACAAGGAAGACCCACCAGTGCGCACAGCTGCACACAGGCTCGGGGGCATGAAGAAAAAGTGGACACGCACATGCACACAATGTCGAAAGAAGGGCGACAGCGCGGCATCAAGCACGCTTGATGCGTGCCGACGCAAAACAGCAGCCGGAAGGGTCATGAGTCGAGTATGACCCGTGCGCGGACGAGAAGAAGAGAGGCGAGGGAGCCGCAGGCTGTCACTTACTGAGATAGAGATCGAGCAAGCGCCTCCTCTTCGATCTTGCCGCTCATCACCCAGTCCTCCTCACCCTCTTTGGTGGCAACTACCGCCACACACCGCACACACACATACATTGACGCGCCCGTCCCCATCCTCTTCAGAAGGTAGACGAGGCAAAGGGCTGACGCTTACATGAAGTCGTCGTCGAAGTCGAACTCCTCGTTGTTTGCGGCGATGCGATCGTCCTCCTCCTCTTTTTTTTCATGGTCTCGGAGCGCCATGACGTCCATCTTGTAGCGCAAGATGCCGCCAATGCCGCCGAAGCCGCGCACGAGCTGCGTGCCCTCCTGGCTACGGTCGCTGATGAGCTCCAGGGTGCAGCCGAACTTCTGGTAGTTCTGGGCAAGCCAGTCCACAAAATTCTCCGACTCGATCTCGTTCTGCGTCTTGCCAGCTTCGTGGGCGTGGATGTTCTTCTTGCTCGCTTCTGCCTCTGTGAGAAGGTGAATTTCGGTCGTCTCGTCCTCAGCACCCTTGTTCTTGATGATGACGTAGCGGTTCACCTGGAGGTCCTCGAAACAGATGAGCGTCTCTACCGCACCCGCCTCCAGGCAGCGCATTGTGTCATTCACACCGAAGCAGTACTGCTGCGTGTCCATCGCAATCTGGTCGAAGAACGTTTGCAGCAGCTTCTTCTCTTGCACCAGCTTGACGCCGGACAGGGCGTCCGCGGAGAGGTCGATGGCCTGGTTCAACCCCACATCACCCGGATGCGCCACATCGACGATCTTTACCACTACCTCCTTTAGGCGAGGGTCGAAAAGGTCGGACTGGAAGAGCACCTCCTTGAAGTCGGCTGAACCGGCGAGCACGAGACCGCGCACGTTCGGGCGGTCGTTCGTGATGAAGTAGCTGACCGCCGTCTCGGCCACCTTGCGCACGTAGTTGTGGCGCCGCTCCATACGGATGCGCGCGAAACGGTTCTTACTCTGACCACCACGACCGTGCTTCTTTGGCAGCTCCACCGTGAAGGAGCCGAGTTTCTCCTTGACATCGCCGCACACCGTCGCAAAGGTGGAGCCGCTGCCGTCCATGATAATGAAGCCGAACTTGTCGTCCGACTCGAGCATGCGGCGCAGCTCTTCCGTGTGGAATTTGTTGTCGCACAGGTAGAGGCTCCGGCTGACGGCCTTGAAGGGCTCAATATCAAGCGTCAGCTTTTTCTCCTTGTTGTCGGCCGTCATCACGGTGCCGGAGTACAGCAGCAGGCCATTCGCCGGCACACGCGGAATCTGCTTGAGGCGGCCAAGGGCTGCCGTGATGGCGCTCTGCACGCTCAGCTTGTTTGTGTGAGACTTGATGTTCGACGCCGTGCCGTACTCGTTGTTGAGCTTCGCCACCATTCCGGCAATCTGCTCCTTCGGCGTCATGTACACGCTGATCACGCTAGTACCCATACCACGCGCGGATTCGAGCATCTGAATGAGCTTCTTGACCTTGTATCGCTCAATGGTCTTCTCCGCATCTGTCAGCTCCTTCTCGCCAGACATTGTGCTTGGGGAAGCTGGTGGTGGTGGTGGGGGGGGGAGCAAAGAAGAAAAGAGCTGGAGCCTGGGGAAGACTTCACGTGAGAAGCGAGCCGGAAAAAAGAAGGGAAGTCGCGTGTTGGACAGCGGTGTGTGTCGGCGCGCACACGTTTTTGTACGGGTGTGTAGTGCAGCATAGGGTATGAGGAGCAGCGTGCATGGAGGGAGGGAGGGTGGAACAGCCGTGCCACATCGGTGTGGCAACAGGAAGGGGGTGGTCCATGAGTGGGTGCAGCGCGAGACAACACCGCGCTTGCGGCAGCCCCCACCCCTGTGCTACAAGAGTGACACATAATCGTCAGGGCATGGGAAGCAGAGCAAGAGGAGGCCCAGATGCAAGTTACAGCGAGGCGTAGACTCCAGCTCGCAAACAGCGATGATAGCCATCACACAACGTCGTCTACAGGGAAGGTAAGGGGGTGGGGTGGGGCGGAGGAGCGACACCGGGGCGTCAGCTGGGATGCAGCAGTGTCCATGGACGACACACACACACACACACACACACACACACACACACACACACACACGCCGGCAGTACCACAGTCCAGTTGAACGAGGCAGGCCGATGCGAGCGTTGACGTAGTGAAGGACGGCAGGGAAAGACAGGGAGGCGGTCCTGAGAACCAACACGCAGGAAAAGAAAAGCGCAGCGATGCCGCGGCGCATACGCACAGGCCGGGGCAGAGGGTGTGGGTGGGTGGGTGGGTGGGTGGGTGGCGCGGTTGCGTAACAGGCCGACGTATCCTGCCCCCACGCCTTCACCGAGGGAAGCAGCACCAAAAGCCGCAGCAGCTCTGGCAAGGCGAGGAGGACCAAGCGATGGACACGTCGGTGCATCTCGATACACACCAACACGCAGGCGGTCTTGTGGCTTTTCATCTTGCATGTCGACGGGCTTCACGTTTCCGACACTTCGCGCTCATGTGGAGGAGAGGAGCGTTGCGCCGGAGGTGATGTGCATGCTAAGCCCCAAGGTGATCGTGATACCGACAGACAGCGCCAACAGAATCAGCACCGACATGCCCCAACTGTCGTCCGAGAGCCCAATAAAATACAAGTACTGCTGCCCAGTGTAGCACGGTGCGGACGGGGTGAGGGCGGCGCTGGCGTGACTGCTGATGCATCTACCAGACTCCATCTCGGATTCCGACGACGCGGAGTCGCAGCCGAAGGTGCGGCTGCGCAGCTCTGCCGCCAGCAAGCCGCCGTAGCCGATACGAAGAATGGAGAGAAACTGAAAAAACCGCGGGATGGAGGTGGGGTTTACAAGAAAGCCGCTGATGACGCAGTAGCCGTAGTAGATATGATTGAGCAGCAGCAGGTAGACGAAGCGCGGAAACCAATACACCGCCACGAGTCCGAGACAGGCATGTGTGAAGCTGGTGAGCGCCATCGTAATACCGAGGGACACGACAGCGGCCTTCTGGAAAATGACAGCTGCGCAGATCCAGCCAGCGAGCGCGAAGCACAGACGCGGCGCAGCGACACGCACAATCGTGGCCACGAAGTAGGGGGTGACGGAGATGTACAGGTTCTTCGTGAGCAACTGAAACATACGCCAGTTCCGCAGCTCTGCCTTCACAAAAATGGAGTTGATTTGGACAGAGCACGAGAGCAAGAAGAAGAGCGCGCCACGCACGTTGTGCATATTGCCCTTCTCCTCGCCGTCTGTAAGCGCCACGAGAGCGCACACAAGAAGAATGACAACAAAGAGTCCAGCCCACAGCACGAGCGCCACCCTACCCAGCACGTTGCCACGCAGCGCGTACGCCAGCAGAAGCCACTGTACGCGCAGGTAGCGGGGAGGGGCACGGGTCGTGTCGGGGAGCGTGGCAAAGGCGTTCATCGCGATGCGGGCACGGTGCGCCTGCAGGTCCTGCTGCAGCTGACGATGGTACCGGCTGTTCCAGAACAAGTAGGACGCGTGCGTCACGGCGGCCGTGTCCACCTCCGTCTGGGCCATGATGTCCACAACGGCTTCGCCGGGTACGCGCAGGAAGCCGAGGTCCTCCTGCAAGAAGGCCTCCACATCCTTCTTGTGGCCGGTGTAGAATGTTCTGCCGTCCGTGCTTAGCAGCGTGAGGCTGTCGATGTCGTCGAAGAGGGTCCACGGAATCGTCGAGCCGCTCCACACAACGGTGCCGCTTGGGCTGCGGTGGCGCAGGCGGTGCAGCATGCGAACAAACAGCTGCAGATGGGCTAGCGAGAAGAACGAGAGAGGGTCTTCAAGGAGCAGAACGATAGGCTCCGCCACAAGCTCCATGGCGAGCGCCAGCAGATGCCGGCGAGCCGGGCTTAGCAGAGAGGCGCGGATGCCCAAGTAGTCCGTCAGCAGCACATCCGCCGCTGCTTTGCGAATCAGCTCCCGTCCCCTCTGTGCGTCCACGTGGAACCGGAGTTGGGTGGCGAAGGGCAGATTCTCAAACACAGTAGCCTCCAGGAGAATGCCGTCTAGCGAGGTCACATACCCAACTTGACGGCGGTAGCGGAGCGCCGTAGTCGGGTACGCATTCGTCAGCGCCGCCCCTTCGGCGTGTGCGACAGCGCGAGCACCTGCCAACACCGCCAGTGCGCAGCGGCTGTACGTGGAGCTGAGGGACGTGATGCAGTGCACCGAGCCTGAGGGGATGCGTAGACTGCAGCTGTCGAGTTGTGTCACCATGCGGCGCCGCAGCCACCAAGGCTTTGGTCTGCGCAGCGTCACACCATCCATGGAGAGTTCTATTCCACCATAATGGTGGGTGGCACCTGAGCTGGCTGCCAGCGGTTCCTGCGAGCCGCGCTCCTCGTCCGCATCGGTCTGCGCCGGCGGCGTCTCCGTGTCGTAAAACGGGCGACGGTTGATAGACAAGTCCATCATGGATTCTGCAGACGGGTTGGCATGCCTCACCTGAACGAGGCGTGGCGGCAGCGATGGTTGCAGGACTGTCGCGTGACTGCTTCGGGGACCGCTCTGTGAGCTAGGCATCCCCACGTCGGTCATTACGACGTAGTCGGCGGTCCCGAGGCTGCGTACGCGAGACGATGACGCCGCGTCGCCAAGCGTGGAGAGAAAGCTGCGACGGTGGGCTTTCCTCCGTCTGTCAAGGCTCCCCTCAGAGGGTGAACCTGGGGCTGGACGGTCCTGGGGCAGATCCAGGTCGTTCTCTACACACGACAAGAAGGACTGATTTGTGGTCTGTCCAAGCGCCACGTTGGTCGCGGCTGGTGCATCGCAAAAGGGGGCGTCTCCAAAGGCCGCCATGGCGGATGCCTGTGAGCGGGTGCTTGAAGGTCTCAAGGCCACCGTCGATAGAGACGCCTTCGCTGGCGTACCGGTCTCCTGAACCAATGCCCTACCTCACAAGGGCCGAGTGAGCGAGTGCTTCCTTGTGTGCAACATGTAGTGAGCTCGTGCGTGTGGTGCTCTGTCCGCTTCGGTGCCGCCCTTTACGATGTCTTTCTTTCCATCAATCAGCCACGGCTGGAGAGGAAGGTGCGAGCGGTGAGCGTGCCTTTGCCCTTCCCAAGGCAGGAGAGAACCAAGTTGAGCAAGCGAGACCGGCAACAGCAACAACGAGCGAAAAGAAAGTAAGACGACGACCCCCACCCCCACCCGCGCGAAGCGGTGGAGCAGATCGAGACGTGGGCTTGTAGGATAGCCAGCCGAGCAACGGGAATGCGAAAAACAAAAAACAAGCCCGCGTTTGCGCACCGTCAGAGGGAAGAGAACCCCCCCCCCCCCACACACACACAGCAAAAGGGAACCAGCGGCGATGTGCGCGGTATTCGATGCGTGCGGGAGACGGTGGCGGCAACAAGCCATGGAGACGCTCCTAGCCAAATGTGCCACGGGCTTTGTATGCTGGAAGCGACACCGTTTACTATTTTATTTGGTTCTGCTCGCTTGCTCGTGCCCTGACCCCCATTCTCTCTCTCTCTCTGTGCGCGATGGAAGCAAAGAAAAGCAAACGCCGCAGGGGAAACGGATGTGCGCGTGCCTCCACTCTGCGTGCTTCGGGGTGGGATGGCGGTAGGAGTGGTGGGGTGCACACCCTTTCCCAACCGTAGCGGTGCTGGACAGACGATGCAAACACGGAGGAGAAGGAGGAGGACGAGGTGGAGAAACCATGTAATATCGAAGGGAAAAAATGACAAGGATAAAAACGGCGAGCAGGCAGCAGCAAAACAAAACGAAGGGGGGGGGAGGGTGGAAAGGAGGAGAGGAGAGGAGAGAAGAGAAGAGAGAAGAGGAGGAGGAGGAGGAGGGGGGGGGCCATACGTGAACCAACGAAGCAAGAGGAGCCAAAAGAAAAACGCGCGAAAGCACGATCACCAGCGAGTCGATGCCGTCGAGCGAAGTGAGTGAGGAAGAAAGAGGCAGACGGAGGGAGCAGTGGGAAGTTCCGAATGCCGATGTATATCTTGCATGCGTCGATGACTGCCACCGTGTCGGCTCTTGGGCTTTCTTTATGCGGTTGCGGTGATGCCGGCGGAAAGGGGTACACGCAACGGGAGCGGTGCCCAACCGCACCGACTCTGTGTAGCGCAAGAGATAATCTGTGCGCCCTTTACTGGGATTGAAGAAGCGTGTGTATGTGTGTGCGGGGGGGGTGAAATGCCTGTGTGAGCCGGATGAGACTTCAGGCAGAGAGGAATACAAAACAGCCAGACTTCTGTTGATAAAAATATCTGCTTCCACGTTTGGCGTCTTGTCGCCTATGCTGGCATTTCCGCACGAAGTGAGAGAAGGGTAAGAGGGACAAAATCCTGGTGCACATCAAGAGGCGTTTAGACGACGTCACGAGAGTGACATGGATGCAGAAGCGTCTGTATCTCCTGATGTCTGTACGCGTGCGTGCGTCCTCGCTGCTTACACAAAAATCAGCGTCAGATAGCTGCGGGGAAAGAAGAGAGAGAGAAGCGAGATGGGGTCGAGGTGAGGAGGCGGTCGGGTGTAACGCCGTGCATGCACCGCAAGAGGAGGAGGATGTCCTTGGGCTGCAGTGGAGTTGGAGTTCAGTGAGTTCGTAGCATCCCACGACGAGAGACACGCCCGTCCGTTTCGTTGTTGCACGATGGAACGCCGGGCCGTGGGATGCTGCAGTGACGAGGCACGCGCCTTGTGGGGACGCAGAGCCGTCACTCTGCCTTGTTTCCTCCCTTTTGCCTCTGGAAGCTGTCCCTTTGTCGGCCCTTCATCAACGTGGAGACGGCGGTGAAGAGGGGGGGGTGGGGGTACCTGCTTTTCGAAAGCGCATGAGCTGCCGCACGTGACCGCTGCATCTTCGCTTTATGATTTTGTGCGCTCTTCCGGGCATTACTCCCATGCATGCACTCGCGCGCGAGAAAACGACAGAAACAATAAACCCGGCATCGCCTTAGACTTAATCGAAGGGAACCAACCCGAAAAAAAAAAGCTGGGGAGATCCAGATGACGGAGGCGTGCAGCACGAGCAAGAGCATCTGAGGCAAGCAACAGGTTTGAAAGGCAAAGCTGCGCACAACTCACAAGACGTCGTCTCTGCTCTCTTGTCAGCGCCTGCGCCACCGACGCCTTTCTTTTACCTGCTTTTTCGCATCCGGCTCACCGGCCGATCGCCTGCACAATGGCAGACCAGTCCAGGCCGCACCTTCGCAGCAGCGCGACCCCCTCCGCCGGTTCCATGCTAAAACGGTTGCCAATGCGGCACAGAAAAATGCTCGCGAGCGGGTCCATCTCGAAGACCGTGGCGCACTGTTCGTACACTTCCAACGGAATGTCCGTCAAGTCCATCAAGATGACGCCCAACTCCCTGTCGGAGTGCACAAATGAGCACAAAATGGCCACGATGGGGGCGGGCACGCGGTACCGACGCGCAATCCGCACCGCCCGCTTCGGGTCCGTGGCAGGGCTAAAGAGCACGTCATACGGATGCACATCACGGAAGAGAATGTTCTCTGGCGTCGAGGGAGCGGTGCTCACGCCTGCGCCGCCGCTCGCAGCGTTCGACGCCTCCAACTCGTCGTCGTCGCCGCTGCCGCCGCAGAAGGGGTAGAGAGTGACCATGTCATTCACGATATACCAGCGGCCCGGATCCGTCGACGACACCGTGATCACGCGCGAGAAGTTGCGCTTGATGACGATGGCATCGCGCACGAGGGTGTTGTGCTGCACGTCGGCGTCCGACCCGGAGGTGCGATAGCGCCACAGCATCACGCCATGCAGGGTAATGACAGAGAGCGGCTGCTTCATGCCTACAACGGCGCTGGGGCCGAACCCTTTGTTGTCCAACACCGCCACATCCGGACTGTCGTGGATGTAGTGACTCACAACAAAGTTCTTCGGATACAGCACGTGCTCTAGCTTGGCGCACACGCTTGTTCGGCCGATTGCTACAGTCGTTGACTTGAGGCCGAGGAGCACATTGTGGTTGCTCTCCGTCTGGCGCATGCGGAAGCCCACGATTTCGCGGACCACATCGCGCTGCGCTGTGGAGGCGCCGCCGCCAGCCGTTCGACTTGGCGTCGATACAGCGGCCGCATTGGACACCAAGCTAAAGGTAAAGGTAGCGTTGAGCGCGTAGACGTCCGACACGGCATCCACGCCGGTCAGCAGACCTGAGGCCGGCTCCATCTCGAGCGGCCTGAGCACCGCCGACTCAATGAAGTTCAACAGGGCTTTCTGCCTGCTGTCGTATACGCGCACGCTGGAGGAGAGGTCGTGATCGGCGTTCATCACATCGATTGGCGCGTGCTTGGGGTCAAAGAATCGCGGCCACGGCAGCTCCAGCGGCGGGGCCGCCATACTCACCCCATCGAGACCCTGTAGCCACGGCAAGTGTTTTTTGAACTTCAGTTTGTAGTCGGTGCTCTCCGTGACGGGGTTGCCGACGAGGTTCAGCTCTGCCAGGTTTGCAAAGTGCCTCAGCGCCTGTGCAATGTCGGTGGACGTGATCTTGTTGTGCGCGAGTGACAGGGCACGCAGAGAGGCATGAAGGCCCGCCTCCTCGAGGGCCTTGCCGAGGTTGTGAAAGCCTTTCACGTCATTGTGGTCGAGCTGCAGAATCGTCGGCGGCGGCGAGACCAGCTCGCGAATGCACGTGCACAGCGCGACGCAAAAAGTGCGCGTATTAAAGTCGATGCTGGAGGCGACAGTGGACAAGTCGTCAAAGGACGTGAGCTGTGACAGATTC
This sequence comes from Leishmania major strain Friedlin, assembly GCF_000002725.2. Taxonomy (NCBI): domain Eukaryota; phylum Euglenozoa; class Kinetoplastea; order Trypanosomatida; family Trypanosomatidae; genus Leishmania; species Leishmania major. The sequence goes on along the minus strand of NC_007268.2, from coordinate 701,941 downwards.
AGCATTCCAGTCTCCGCGTTGTAGATGAGCTGCGTCTGCTTCTCGAAAAACAGCTTCAGCATCGTCGACATCACCTTCACAGTGCCGTTCCCCTGCTGGGCAGCAACCTCCTTATGGCTGACTGACCGTTTCACCGTCTGGTTTCGGACGTGTAGGTAGGGGCAGCGCTGATTGGAACAGCTGCCGCGTAGGAAGAACTTGCATGGCCTGCTGTACTTGGCTGTCCCCACGTCACCTTTGCTTTTCTTATAGGGGCGAGGCATTCTTCGCGTGGCGCAGCGTCGCGACGACGAGTGAGGGCAGGGGCAAACCAAGGATGGCACTGCCTCTGAATCACTGGCCAGAGAGCGGGGGAAAAAAAAGAGGAAGGTCTGGGTGAAGGGGAGGGCCAGCGCTCCACATCGTACTTCCTTCCGTCACGAGAAAGTGCGTGGCCGCCAAAGGAAACGCGGGCAGTTACACCACACACACACAGAGAGAGAGAGAGAACAGAACGGAGTACGGGGGGTGGGTCGACAGAGTAACGATGCAGAGGATGCGGCAAGACATGACGGGCACGACGAAGGCGAGGAAAGTGCAGCGCAACCACAGCGTATGCACACACAGACACACACACATGCACACACACACACACACACACACACACACATACACATACACATACACAGACAGGGATGGCGTGCCGCCCGCGTTTGGCGCTGCAGTGCTGTGTATCCCTTTTGCTTTTTTTTGGTGCCTGCCTGCGTGAAAAATTTTCTGTTTGTTTTCACATGGACCACACACACACACACACAAACACACACACACACACACACACACCACATCCTGCAGTTGGACTGCGCCTGCAACGACACTCGCTCATTTAAATGCATCCAGACCAATGAGAGATGAGGAGATTCAGAACGAAAACGGAAACGACAGCGAACACTGATCCAGGATGAGTACACAACACACAACGGAGGATCACAGACGCAGAAACAGACAGTCTGTTCTCCGCCCCTCTGTGCGCGTGTAGAGTCGAGCTGGGGGGTGACACGAGGAAATAGAGAGAGGGATGAGGGTGGGAGCTCTGCAATGCCATGTTGTTGAGTAGTACGCTGTTCACGACGAGGCGAGGCCATACAATCAACCCGACACGCAGCAAATTGTCACAGGGGGCGGAGGTAGATGGAGAGAAGAACCGAATAGTGGACAGAGCGAGCGACACATCAAGAGAGACTGCGCGGTGACCGTGTTTGTAAGCTGCACCAAGTTGTACAAGGACACCAGTGCGCGCTATCCTCTATTCATTCCGTGTCCGCCTCCGCCTTCCAAACCGTGTCGCACTGCTCCCCAGTCAACGGGATGCAAAAGAGAACTGAGCAGCAGCCGCGCAGCAGACAAACGGTTCCTGATGTACAGGCGCGCGCACACACACATACGTGTTAGGGCGTAGAAAAAATAAAGAACCCACGATGGGAAGGGAGAAGGAGGACTGTAGAACAACAGACACCATCAAGAGCTGCGCGACACTTGCTCTCCCCCCTTCATGCGTGAAATTATCTTTCCTGCTCTCTCTCTCTCTCACTCTCTCACTCTGTCTCGTGATGACGGAGAGGCGCTGTGTGTGTGTTCGAGTCAGTCTCCGCCCCCCCCCCCCCCCACACACACGCACACAGAGGGACTGAGAGAAACAGGCGCTACTACGTCCAGGCGAAGAGTGGGGAGCAGACACACCGCGAGAGGGAGAAATAGCACAGAGGAAGGTGGGAAGCCCCTTCCCCATCTCCTCGTATCTCGCTTCAACACGCATGCAAGAAATCCACAATCATGTCTGCTGTTGACAAGTGCCACGATGGCGCAACTGCGCAGGCGACAGAGGAGAGAGTGAGAGTGAGAGTGAGAGAGCGCTGACCAGATGGACTTCGGCCAGCGCGAAAGGGTTAAGAAGAAGCGTTGCCGCACATGGACATGCAGGTATCGCACGTGCGGACTGTCGAAATATTGACCGACTAAGGAGCGGACGAAGAGAGCAGCACATATATATGTATATATATACGGTCGACAACAGACAGCACGGAAGCTGCGAAGGCAACGCACGATGCTCATTCGCGTATCGTCACACACACACACACACACACACACACACACACACGTTATAATGGCGTGCGAGAGGAGGTAGGGGGATAGAAGGAGACCAGAGGACATGCAGCGCACGTCGATGCGCCAAATCGCGTAGTTGGCGTAAGAGGGACGTGCATGTCGGTCATAGTGGTGGACTACAAGCACAGAGAGCAGAGAGGGAGAACAGAGTGAGGTTGCTGGGGAGACGCACAGAGTGCGATGACGTGGAGGCAACCTCATACGCTCACGCAAACGCTACCGATCCAGTGCTTTGTGAAGGTGGGGGAGGAACGAGGCGAAAAAAAGAGAGAAACTGAGGGAGGATGCCTTGCAAGCGCGCGCACACACACGGAGCGGGCACAGAAGCGGGCACAGAGAAAGACGGGTGGGGATGAGAGGTGATGGCGTTACTCTGTATGTGGGCTGCCTTACATTCATGTGGTGCATTCTGTGTGTTGAGGGTGATGACCTCAGGGCTACGGGAGAGCAACACGCAAGAGACGACGAAAGAAATGGACAAGTACCCATCACGCGACTTGGGCTGGCAGCGGCGAGGAGTAGTGCTCGCACCTGCTCCACCGCGTACCCGTCGTCCGCGGTAGGCGCCGCAACAGGAAACAAAAACACGAAAATAAAATGAAATAAAGGTTCTGGCACATGCGGCGCGCTTGCCGATGCGTGAATATGCGCGGAGGACTGAGCTTACATTGAATGCTGCGTGGTCGGCGGCAAGAACACCATCTGCTCATGACGCCATGAGAGATGAAGGAGAGGGCATGTGACCCACCGTCACGCGGGAGCAACCAGAGGCAGCTGAGGAACGAAACACACATGGAGAGAGCGCGCATGGAGCAACCGTTGGGTGGTGAAGAAAAAGGTGTGAGGGAGAGGAGAGGAGAGGAGAGGAAGAGGGCATCATGAGAGACTGTTCGGGCACGTGTGCATGTGAGCCCGGTTGCAACGAGGTGTTCGTGGGTGGAGAGGGTCGGCTATGTGTGTCGGTGAGACTGTGAACGAATGAACGCCCTGGCACTTTGGTTATGTGCTGACATGAAGCGAGAGCGACGGGGCGGCTGCGAGGGAGGGAGCGAGAGCGAGGGCGTGCGTGAGTGGTTGTTGATCTCGCCGTTTCTTCTGCTCTTGTGCGTGTGCATGTGTTCTCCACCCCTCCTCCAGCCTAACACGACATGTTGAGGCAGGACACACATCTCTTGAAGCAAAGGAAAACGGTGAAGGAGGGAAACCGAGTGCACCGAAGCACCCAAAGAAGGGGAGGGGGCGTGTTGTGCCAACGGGAAGGCACACACGCTCACCTACACACGAACGCACACGCGCGCACGAGAAAAAGATGCGAGAGAGAGATACGAACAAGACAGCCGCGAGGAAAACGGAGGAGGAGGGCACGGAGGCGGGCGGCAGCGGGGGAGTGAAGACGAGAGCAGCGACAGAAGAGGAGACAACACCTTCCCGCTAGTCACCGCCGTGCTACGCTAGAACGCAAGCATGCGCAGAGGTAGGCATGTCGCTCATTCCGCGCACAGGGAGAGCACCAGCAGGGAGAGAAAAAAGGGGCCTTGCGTTGAGGGTCTCTGTGAGTGTACGCGTTGCCGACTGTCTGCCCCTGTGCTTTTATCTCCGCTGCTTGCTGTGCCTGCGCCTCCCCATCTCCGCCCCGGCATTTGGAATCGTGCGATGCACCACGTATCCACCACGTTGCTCCCCTTGATGTTCTCATCGATGTGCGCACACGCACGCGCACATCAGCTATATATATATACATATATATATATATATATATATTTGCGTGTGTGTGGGGGAACTTTGCAGAAGAGAAGGACGGATGAGGGGGATCACCTGGAAAGAGCACAGGAAGCGAGTAGCGGATAGCACAATCAAGCGAGCAACAAAACAAAACAAAACAAAAACGACACGCAACGCACCAGTCGGTGTTCCACCCTCTTTTTTTTCAATGGTAGCTGCTGCGGCGTGGAGCAGCGGTGCAGCCACTTTGGGTGACAACACCGCAAGACGAGTCGAGCAGGAAGAAAAAGGGTGTTGGCACGGAAAGGCGTGCAACGACGGCGACTGGAACTGCTTGCAACGAAAAACAAAGATGAGCAGCACAGCTGCGTCCTGTGTTCTAAGGCGGGGCCTGTGGAAAGAGGAATTGGGTGGCAGCGCCATTGGTACGGTGACATCGACATATTCGCAACATGAAAGAAAAAATAGATATTGTGCATCTCGCTACTCGCTATCGTCAGCTCCTCAGTCTCACTCACCCTCTCTGTCTCACCAATGACCCAAGCAAGCGCCAGCAGAAACACACGCACACACAAAAAAAACGACACGCACTCCCGACGTGGTACTTGTTGCTACGCTCACTGCACCATTCCGCTTATCTGGTCTCCTTGCTGGCACGCCAACACGTGTCCATTCTCACATATTCGATCGCGTACACCATGGCGGCGGCGGAGGAAACGGAAAAATAAGGGAAGGAAGACTGTTGCGGAAATGAGCGGGGCAGGCAGAGTCGCGCTCGACGAGCACACGGCGAACATGAAACGGGAAGTGGATGCACTGGACGCAAACAAGAGCCATTCTACCTGCGAAGACACACTCACATACACCACGAGAGGGAGAGAGAGCGAGGCTGGTGGGCGCAGATGACAGTGCCGGGGAGCGCAAACGGATGAAAAACGCACCTGTTGCGAGAGGTAGGGAGGCCAGAATTCACCACACACATACACACATACGCTTGCAAGGTGATCCAGCGGTCTTGTGTATGTCCGCTTGTATGCAGTGGCTCGAGAGGAGGAGGAGGAGGGGGTGGGGGTGACTTCTTATGTTAAACGTTTTGTTCGCATTTTTTCTTGCGTTGAGGTAACGCCTCTCTTGCTGTGTTTTCGTCCCCCCTTCCCCTTTCCTTCACGTGAGCACATCTCTGGAATGTGCATCGCTTCCTCCCCACCCTCCACCTTCTCTACACGACGCTCGCTCGCTTCTCTTTCTCCATCACCGCGCTCGGCTCGTTCCCTCGTCTCCTAATTCGTCACGCTCTCTTCGTAAAAACAACAATCGCAGGACGAAGGCTTCGCGGCGCCGCGACTCTTTTTCCGCTCCGCTGTTCGCCGCTTCGTGCTTGGCAAGGGGGCGGGCAACAGTAGCCGTTGCCACTGATCGTCTGCACGCACGCACACACACGCTCAGATACTCCGAACACTGCTTGAGAGAGAAAGGGGCTCAACGCACACATACACTCACAGCACCATATGCACCGACATCCGCAACGACCCTCTCCGCCCAAACGGTTGAGGAAGACGGTGCAGCAGCCAAAGGAAGAGCGGGGAGGGGAAGGGTGCACTGCGCTGCAGAATCGCGCGCCGTGCGCCGTGCATTTACACGAGCACGCAAACAAACAGGCAACAGGTGCGCGCACTTACCGCACAGGCGAGCAGCTGAGGTGACAGGAGGGCTCGAGTCGAAGAGCAGTACAGGGACCATCAACTCAGAGAGAGAGAGAGACGCGGAGACGGTGACGCGCGAAATAGTTTGAGTGTCTCCGTCGCGCATGCGCTGCAGTCGTTTTCGTTGTTGTGCTCACGCCCTCTCTCTCCGTCCACACACTCCCCCGTCTTCTCCCCGTCTGTCGTCCGTGGGGTCTCCCCTCTCACAGCCTTCATGCGTGCAGGGACTCGTCAGTAGAAACAGCTCGAGTTGCCCCTCGTCGTCGTCTGCATTCTTTTCTTTGTTGTTTTCTGTTCTTAGCTGTCTTGTTCGCCTTTAGAAGATGGCGGACAGGCACAGTGGGGTACAAGCACACACACACATACAGAAAAGGGAGGGAAAGAAGAACAAAACAAGCGACGCATCACAAGCACAACAAATACAGATGCGCGCGCGCACACACACACACAATCAGCGTGCAGGGGATGCGTGGTCGGCGGGGGTCATAATAACGGTGGCTTCTCCGCAGAATCAGGGTGGTCTCCTTCTTTTTGGTTTCCTTTATAACTTATACTGTCGCTGCATTGTTTCTGTGTTTTTAAACACCCGCACACGTACGCACACGCACACACAGGCGAGCATTGAACAGCGAGATGAACGGAGGAAAAGAGGGAGAGACCGAGAGAGAGCTTGCCAACCAAACGGCTGGCCCATGCTCAACTTACACATGAGTACACAGCGACGTCGACACACAGACGCTCCCACACAAAACGTGTACATGCAGCGGAGCATGCGCAAACAACCAGAGCCTAAAAACACGAAAAAAGGAGAGGGGGGAGGTTGGAGGGCCAAGCATCTAACTTGTCGCTGGCGACAGGAAGAAGACACGCAGCAGTCATGAAAATGACGCCAAGGCAGAAAACACACACACACACACACACACACACACACACACACACACACACACACACAGCACTGCTGTTCCTTGCGCTTCATTGATCCTCTCCTTCCTCAGCCCTTCTTTGTCATCTCTCCCCTTTCGCTTCTTTGAGAGATGTGGGGTCATCACGCACACATGCGACTCGGTGTCATAGTCCTACATCGCCAGTGCACGCTTCGCGGCCTCTGGATCGCTCGCCACGGCGTGCAGCTGATCTTGAGGGAGCATGAGCAGCTGCATGATGGACTGCTTCACCTCCTCGTCCGAGCTGGTCGCGTTGACGATGACAGCCATGACATCGGCAGTGATGCCGGGCATCAGGCGCCGGCGCATCTGCTCAATGCGCGACGGGGTGTTAGCGAAGAAGAGCGGGCTGCTCGGGGTGCCGTCGTCATGCACGACAGCGCGGTCTGGGCGCATCAGCACCATGTCGTTCGCGATCGACCATGCGTTCGTGTTGCCGTCCCACGTCAAGGTCAGGGTGCGGTCGAAAAACGTGGAGATCATGGGTGCCTTGCCGGCAGGGAAGGTGGGCTGCTGCGTCTCCGGCCGGATCGGGTTCCAGAGATAGCGCATCTTGCCGTGCACCGTTACTATGCATACGGGCACGCGCATGTGGTAGCTTTGGTCCATCATCACCATGTTAAAGTTCGGGTTGAACTCGATCTCCACTGCAATGGATTTGTCGCCGCCGCACATGCTCCGCAGCTTCGAGACGATCTCCTGCGGGCCCTTGGCGATGTTCCGCATCGACCCCGCACTGTCCGTGGCAAGGTTGCGAAAGTCTTGGCTTGAGCGCAGCTTGGAGACGTCGGCCTGCATCTGGTTGCGCAGCTGCTTCTCCAGGTCGCCGGTGTTGAGCACCGCGCTCACGGGCACGCGCTGGGGCAGCGGCTCCGGGCCACGGCTGATGGACAGTGCCGAGAACTGAGAGCCGTACAGGTAGGTGATGGCGTCGTAGTTGCGTGAGGCCATGGACTGAAACATAGTTTGCTCAAGGTAGTGCAGGACGCTGAGCTGCTGCTGCGACGGCGGGGCTGAGTTGACCGGGTTGGGCAGGCGCAGTAGAGCACGGTCCACGGCGACGCCGTCGATCATACTCAGTCGTGGCAGGTCGCGGCTGAGGCGAGTGGAGTAGTCCTTCTGGTTTGTGACGGGGTTGCCGATAAGGAGAAGCTCGTTGAGGCCGTCATAGCGCTTCAGCCCGCTGACGAAGGAGAGGTCGTTGATGCTGTTGTTGCGGGCAGAGATTGCCGTGATGCCGCGGTGAATGTCAGCATCTGCCAGCGCGGTGAGGAACACCTTCAACTGACGGATGCTGTTGTCGTCCAGCTGCAACACACGGATGCGGTCGGCGAACTTCTCTCGAAGCACCTCCGCCAGCACCTTACAGAACGCGACGCTGTTGTAGTCCACACGCTTCTGCACCGGCTCGAGGTCGGGGCTGGCGCGGGTGTTGGACAAGTTCAGCAGGCCGTTTGCCTCGTTGAAGATCTGGCTGTACGACTTCTCGAAGAGAAGAGAGAGGAGCACCTTCATCACGTCCGCGCCGCCGCTGCTGCCGCTGTTGTTAGCGTCGCTATGGCTGTTGTTGCGATTGCCGCCGCCGTGGTGGTGGTTGTTGAAACGACCACCACCGCCACCACCGCCGGCGCGACCGCCACCACGACTGCCATTGTTGTTGCCATTCCCAAGAATGCCGACGCCGCCACCGCCACTGCCGGGGCCGCTGCGGTTGTGAAAGGCGTACCCTTTCTTTCCGTACGGACGCGACATGGTCGTGAGTTGGAAAGCAACGAACAGACACACCGATGGACTTCTAGGAGGGCGCACTGCCTCGTTGGCAGCAAGAAAGTACCCGCGCTACGGCTGCGCGCGTGGTCGACTAAGGTTCCGCTCGCTCTCTGTGTGCGCAGGGACAGCGGGGACCTGAGCGGAAGGACAGCTACAAAGGAAGGGGGAGAGGGGTACGGAGAGGGAGGGGAATACCGTCTACGAAAAGGAAACTACGCGCGCGCACGCAACGAACGTCGGCAACTACAAAGAGCGCGACAGTCGACACGCGCGGGAACGCGGTAATGTCTTCGCTCACGTTAATTTTCCTTTTTTTGTGATGTGGTGTGTGTGGGAGGGGAGGGGGTTGGCTGTTGTTCTCGTCAGTCAACGTGAGTGTGAGTCGGTTGGGCGGTCGGTGTGGGGGAGGGCAGGGCAGGAGCGGAGCATGTGGAGAGACATGTGAGCCTCGACAGTTGGGCATCGTTTTCGCACGTGTACGCATATTCCGTCGCCTCTTCACGTCGGAGGAAGGCTAAGGGGCCGCGCGCACGAGTCGCCTTCCCCCTTCTTGAGGGCTTCGATAAGAGCACAAGAGAATAACAACATACACGATCACACGGTCATGCTTGGTGCTGCTGGCAGAAGGACCCTTCTCCCTCTGACTGTCAGCCAGCAGCAAGCGCCCTCTGTGTGTGCGTGTCACTATGAGGTTGTGCTGGGAGGTTTGCTCAGTTTGAAACTCGGCTCGAGCTAACGCGAGGAGGGGACGCAGAAACAGAGGGGCAAAGAGGCACTGCAGTGCAATACACATAGCGAGAGACGAGAGATGGGGAGACGTGCGAGGGGCAGAGGCTGAGTGGGGGGGGGTGAGTGGGGAGCGAGTAGCACATGAACCCCAAACATCCTGCGCCTGCCTGCTTCGCCAAAAACCAGGACAAGTCTTCACTTTGAGGAACGACGTTCGGGGCGGAGTAGGTGCACGTCTGCCCACTGATGGCACATTATGGGCCAGATGTACTCCTGTGTGTCGGGGTCTACGCGAAAGGAGCAGGGCATGAATTGGCAAGGCACCCACAGCAGCCGTGTCCTACCGCGGTCGGTCAGCTTTTGGTCCGGTTCCCCCCGGCCTGCCTGTGTCGCTGGCGCGTATGATCACAGTAGGCCCTTTGGCGTCCCCGGATAGGAAAACGACTCCCCAGGATGGGAGAAAGGGGCGGAGCCATGGGCGTTTCCACGTCGCCGCCGCCTTCGCGAAAGCAGCCGTCACCGTGATGGCTTCGCTGAGTGCCACGTCTGGAGAACTAAGTCCACCAGATGGGCTGCGCTCGGCCGTTGCAGTGGTCCCCCGGCTCCACAAAGCCGCTGCCGCGCATTGTTACATCCTCAGCCGCACTGCTCTCGGTGTGGGAACCACCTGTCGTGGTCGTGGCAGCGTTGCCGGCCACTGGCGTAGGTAGCTGCAGCAATGCCGCCGTCGACGGCGAGCGCGCGGCACGCAGAGGAGGCAATGACGGCAGGACCCGGGGGGGGGGGGTTATGCGGGAAAGACGGATAGCTGCCGCGCAGGGCATGCACATCGCTTCAGAGAGAGAGAGAGAGCAGGTTCAGCGCACATGCCAGTCGACAGGTGCATGACTTGCTGCCACAACAGCGGCATCAGCTGACCCGCCACAGACACACGCCCAAAACAGGAAAGAAGACGTAGCCGAAAAGGCGCGCTGTGGTGCCGCCGACTCTGCGTTGACCACGGAGGGCTGAACAGCAGTGCGACGAAAGGCGGTGCCAGTTTGCAAAGTGGTCGTCGCGCCAAGGCAACACCGGGCGACGTGAGTGAGTCCGGTTTCGTTGATGAGAGGCAGCGACACCACTTCCTCACCATTCGCCTACTCTAACGTTGATGTCCAGCTGGCTTGCCGCACCGCCTCCGAAGACATTAGACCAGCTCCGGGTTCGCCCTCGCTGGAGGGGTCCGCTAGGCGCACCCCCACTACGCTCATCCGGACCACCTCTGCACGAGTAGCAGAACAGGGACAGTTGGTAGCGATGCACGCTAGTCACGACGCATAATCGTCCACCGCAATCCCTTTTTACGTTGCAGACTGTGTCTATCACTTGAATCGACTCGAGTGCCAAGGAGCGCATCAGTGTCGACGCACGCAATCGCGAGAGTTCCGCGGATGCCATAGCTCCCTAGTCGGCCGACGTCCGATGAGCTCCTCCTGGATCTTGGCTCGTAGACGGCGAGCGCGTCGAGTCTGGGCCGATTGTGCAGGCTGTGAGGAGACTTCACAGTATCTGCGCTCGATGTGGCGCAGTTCGTTTTTGAATGGGCGGCCGAGTCACGTACGTCGCTGTCAGCTGCTGCGATGCAGATGCGACAACGAGGCCACCCCGCGAGATGATCAGTGCCACAGACGTGCACCGTTGCACGGGCTTCTCGACTTGTGTTCCCGGTAGCACTGAGCTAAGCGCCCCGACGCCTCCACGGCTGCAGTGCTGGGTACGCCATCTGTAGCGTATCTGCTGTCGTCTTCGGTGGCTGTCAACGAAGAAAGTGAAATACCGACGATGTCCCGCGACGACAACGGCGTCGCAGGGAGCATCTCCAACGGCGCGTTGGCGGTGCCCCACTGGAGATGCTTGCGACATGGAGCCGACAAGACACATTATTGACAGGTTATCGCCATCGCCTCCCCCCTGTCTGCGTACGGTGCGCGTCAAAACCGACGGGCTCGCAGCTTCTTACACGGAGGGGCGTCCATTCTAGTGCAATGTGGCAGCTTGCACCGCTCCACGGCCCGGGTCATCGTCTGAAATCGCAGACGTTCCCACTAAGGCCACCCCACGGCAGCGAAAAGCTGGTGGCAGTATAGAAGCACACACGCCATGGTCCATCCGTGGACGTTAACTTGCCCAGCTGGATTGAGGAAGAAGCCACTGCCGGAGGCCGGCACGCCCTCGCGCCACGTCCCCTGAACCCGATGCTTCTCGTGCTTCGGCTGCTGTGCTGCCATCACAAGTGTATGAATGACGCATTGGCGCCAACGTACCCGACGTGACTTGCGGTATCGACGCATCGAACTCCCCGCGGCGACGTAATGCTCGGTGTCCCAAACAAGGTGCAGCTTCGCCGTCTCGCCTGAGTGTGGCGAAGCGCGCCCATGTGCCACTGCTCCACGCCGCCAGCAGGCTCACATCAAGCAACACCGTCCGCCTAGACCGCATCCCCATAGAGCGATAGCGGCCGAGACTCTGCTCTGCACCATGATCGTGCGAGTCTCATGCCCCCTCCCCGAAGAAAAGAAACCCAGAAGAAATTCAGGCCAGCACTCGTCAAGGAAGCAGCCCGTGAAAGCTACACAGAGAGGATCCAAAACGCAAGTGCGCGACAAGACGTGGCACGCGCGCTCGAGTGCACATCAAGCAGAGAGAAGTGGGATGAAAGCCATATCAGATGGCAGTGGACTTCGCATCCAAGCGCATGATAAAGAAAACAGAATCGAAGCACTCTCGAGAAGGACGCAGAGGAGGCGGGGGGAGGTGAGGGAGTCAAGCGCCACGCGCTCCAGCAGAGGCGCCGGCCGACGCGCTCTAAGCGTAAGAGCGGCACCGTGGGTCCGCAGGAAAAGAATGCAGTTTGGGAGATGGGAAGAGGTGGTAGTGGATTGTCACTGGAGACAAGTTCGTTGCGGAGCCGGGTGTTGGCTATCCTGCGCAATGGCTGAGACAGCCACAGCGTACACGCCCGCTGCGAGGGAGGGGTGGACGTGGGTTGAGACAGATCAAAGGAAATGGGCCGCTGGGTGTGTCGTTGCGAGTCATCGTGCCGTACACGCGACAGGGGTTCCAGTGAAGCCCAGCTTGGGTGAAAGAAAAAGGGAGAACGGGACGAAAGAACAGGCATCAACTTGGTGTCGCATCAAGAAGTGCGTTGCCAGCGCTGCCTCGACCTCGGGTGCGCTCCGATCTGCCACTTCATGTGCGCGAATCCTTCACAGCAAAAGAAGGGATGAGTAGGGGGTGGGGGCGAAACCGGCGTTCCATGCACGAGATTCTTGTGGCTTACCTTCATGCGGTAAGACGAGGTCTCACCACACGGAGAAGGGGGAAGGGCAACATTAGAGCGCCTAAAGCGAAAGTCGCTCTCACGCCCACCATATTTCCCGCTGCGCCTCCCCATCTTTCCCTCCTCTGAAGCTCTACACGCATCGGCACTTGCTTTTCTTCTGTGTTGGCCGCGTGCCAAGAGGCCGGGGTCAGATGTCGCTCGTCATTACCACCCGCTTTGACCCTCGCAGCTGTGCGCTTATGAGGAGGGAGCATTTGGTTGAACAGGAAGACGCCCCTGACTTCATACTTGGCCACACACGCGTCGCGAGCGAACACCGACCATGCTGTCAGTAGTAGGGGAAGGCGCTGTCCACCTCGCGGTGGTAGGCGTTGAGGCCGCCGCTGACGTTCCGGAAGACGTATCTGCCAAGCTGGGCGACAGCCGCTTCGTCGCCCCTCGCCTCCGCCTCCGCAAGCGCCGCGCGAATCAAGGTCAGTGCCTTGAAGGAATTGATGCCGCGACGACACAGCACGTAAACCACTACCTGTGACCCTTCGTCGCCATGGGAGACAGCAGCAGACCCATCTTTCATGCGATCCGGTGTGTTGGACGGCGGTGGCATTGCCTTGTCCAACACGTCCGCCAGCTGCGTCACCACCGTGCCCGTGCGCTTCCACTGCAGCAGCGACTGGTACGGCACGTTTACCGAATGCGCCAAGTGCGCCATGTCGTACTGCAAGCGTACACGCACGTCGAGCGTGACACGGCGCTGAGCAGCAGCGGAGCCGCGCGCGTGCGCGGCGTACTCCGAGGCGCTGCACGATGTACCGGGCGGACTCGACGCTGAGGTGATTGGGCACGAGTACGGGACGTACTCGGGGCGCGCCTGCGCGGCTAATTGCGGTAGTGGTGTCACGTCTGCCAACGCTGCAGCGCTGCAGGCCGCACAGTGCGGCTGTCGCCCGCGCAACTTGACGACGCGCGAGGAGAAGCGGAGACCGTTGAAGAGAAACAGGCGACCATTCAGCGTCTCACCGACCCCGGTCGCCACCTTCAACACCTCCAACGCCTGCAAGCAGCCGATCATGCCTGGCAGAGGGCCCATCACGCCGCTGTCGTTGCAGCTGCCGACCGTTTCCTGAGGGGGTGGCTGCGGGAACAAGCACCGATAGCACGGGCCTCCACGATAGCCGTACACTGAGAGCTGCCCCTCCCACCCCATGGCGCTTCCGCTAACGAGAGGCTTGCCGCAGCGCATCGCGGCATCGTTGATGAGGTAGCGCGCAGCCACGTTGTCTGTGCCGTCAACGACGACGTCGCACGTGGCAAAGAGCCGCTCGGCATTTGCGGGGCTGAGAGCCTCCACCACCGCGTCGATACATGCTGCTGGAAATAGCCGCAGGCACGACGCCTTCGCACTCAGCGCCTTTGGCTGGCCGATCGCCGCCGTCGTGTGAATCACCTGCCGGTGCAAGTTCGACAGCTCGACGTCATCAAAGTCCACAATCGTGAGCCGCCCGACCCCGGACGCTGCAAGATACAACAGAATAGTGCTGCCCAGCCCGCCGGCGCCGACGCACACGACATGGGCTTGGCGGATCTGCCCCATGTGAGCGGCGCCAATCTCCTCCACCAGCATCTGCCGGCCAAAGCGCTCTACATCCTCCTTCGTGAGCGTCGGCACCGAAGAAACGAACGCGGCGTGCGGCAAAGTGTCTTGCGTCGCCTCTGCATTCATCCTGGTGCACGCGAGGAAATCTGAGCAATTCTGACGGATGAAAGGGAAGAGGGAGACTTGTGCGCGGGTGTCCGTGTGTGTGGGTGATGGCCGGGCGTAGGCGCGTGCGCGTCCCCTCGGCCTCCTTCCTCGCGACAACTCGTTACGGCTGTTTTGTTTGGCGCTGGCTTCTTTTGATTTCCAGCGTGAGGGAGCGGATGGGGTGAGGGTCCGTGGGCACCAGACGCCTTGCCCTGTCACCGAGGGCGTTGCATCCCGTTCAACCGGCGCACAGAGAGAGAGAGAGAGAGGAGGGGTGCATCGATGCAGACGCGGAAGAGAAAGGGTCCATACTCACGCAAAAAAAAAAACCTGCCAGCTGACAGAGGTGGTCCGACACACACACCGTAGCGGTGGTTGGAGGGTGGAACCTGCTTTCCCAAGCGACTCTTCCGAACCTGCTCGCCGTCTAGTGGCCGAAGACGAGCGGAAGCGAGAACCGTCGCGGCTCCCACAGGATAAACCCATGGTCAAACTGCGTACATAAACAGACGTACCAACACAAGTACACAGTATTGTCCTACGGCAAACCCCTTTTCTTCTGGTTGCATGCAACCCCGATGATGTGGGGTCACTTCACCATGGTATCGGGGGTACGGGGTGGCGGACTCGTGGTGTCGGCGGACAGGTCGTTGCGGGGCCGTGCCGAAGAGACGTGCGGCCGTGGTGATCACGTGTGTGCCGGCTCACTACGCATCGTGTCGACCATTTCAACAGGTGTACACACCCGCCTGCTGTTTTTTTTGGCATTCGCGGCGTTGCGGTGATGTCGAGCGTCGCTCTGGGCTTAGCCTGCGGTGTACGTGGTGGCATTGCAGTGGGCTGGGTGGCGCCAAGCGGTGTTGGTTGGCCCTGCTGCTTGGCATAGCCGTGGTGCAGCAGAGGCAAGGTGGATCCGTGGTTGCGCGTGCGTATGTTTGCTGACTTGTTGGGAAGGGAGGGGGGGGGCGCCTGGCATATCAGGGGCACGGTGGACAAAATAGCTGCACGCAAAGAAAGTAATGTGATGCGAGGAACGGAGGCGAGCACGGAGACAGCCGCCTGTCGCGAAGAGGAAGCAGAAGAAACACGATATGTGGGATAGGGCCCTGAGGGCACCTGGGCAAACTCTTCGTAGGGCTGCGGAGGGTGCATCCACCACGTTCGGTGGCCGCTCCCCGACCCACCGCGGCTTTTCACACGCCCTGCGCGTAGCGATCAGGAACACTGGGTGGAACCCCATGCGACCACTCCCTTTCCGGGTACCGCGGGAGGTAGCCTTGAAGAACCTCTATCCACATTATGAGAGCGTCGGCGCAGCGGCACACCAGCGGCGGCGCCGCCCCCTTGCCCTTCCCTTTCGGTGTCGGGGTCCTGGCGATGATGGACACGCGCACCACCTGTGCCAGTAGCTGCAAAAGAAGACGCGTGGCCTCCAGCGGGAACTGCTGCAGTAGGATCGCCACGCCGACAGCGAGCACGGTGGGGTCCACGTCGTCTTCCTTCTCCGCTGGAATGCAGCTGTCGAAGCGCGCGCTGTAGGTGCACTTCTGCACGTGGAGCAGCACCACCACGCAGAGCGGAAGGACCAAGAGCGGTAGTGGCAACTTCGTCGGTACCGCGACAGGGCGAGCCGCGCCGCTGCCAGCGGTGGCTGGCGCAGGCGGAGGTGCGCCAAAGCTGAACTCACCTGCTGTGTCGTCACCACTGGGCGAGCCACCCCCGCCCCCGTCCGCAACTTCGTACACCGTCGCGAACGGGTCTGTGAGGCCGACAGAGCTCAGCAGCGGCGCCATTCCGCACACCAGCCCCTCCGACACATCTGCGCACGATCGCGAGGAGCCGGCAGCCCTCGCTTCGAACGGGTCTTTGGCGAGGTGGCTGTTCAGGGTTGCCACGACGGCGGTGTTGACTGCCTGCGTGCACGCAACCAGCGCAGAGCTGTCTTGTTTGCTGTCCGAGCGCAGCTGGTGAGCAATTAGCTGTCGAATCAAGGCAATGCGACCAAGGCGCATCGCAACGACCCCAACCTCCTGCGCCGCTGCCGACGCCTCGAGAATGGAGGCCAGCTGATCATAATCCTTCAAAAACGCGTCTTTCTCAGGAGTCGAGGAGGTGGGCATACACCGCGCCCAGACCTCCTGCACAGCGCCGCGTTGTGCCGACTCCAGCGACGCCACCGACTCGGCAAGCCGTTGCACCAGTAGCTGCATGTCCTTGGTCGCGATGGAGCTCAGGAGCTCGTCGAGGCAGGCTAGCCCGGTGCAATCGACCGCATCGGCGACGCGGGAAAACAAGCGCGGCCCCACGCACTCACACAGCTGGCGCCGCGTGAACCACGCACCGTAGGCAGGAAAGTAGATGGACTCACGCGGGTCCGTCAGGTACAGCAGGTGCTGGACCAGGTGACCGAGGAAGCTATATGCATCCTTCGGGTTCGCCGGCGCAAAATGCGGGATCGTGATGCTCGCGGATTGATAGGGCGAGCTCCACGGGTACACCTTTTTGGGCCAGAAGGCGTTGCATTCCATCTGCAGGGTGAAGCGGACAATGCGCTGAAACTCCTCCATCCAAATTTTAAGCCCGTGCACGTTAACGAAGTCCTGGATGTACTCGAAGGAGTTCCGCACACCACGCAGCCGGGCCCCCAGCTGCACCAGCTCCTTGTCGAGGTCCTCGACGGTGGACGGCTTGGACCGGTCAAACCAGATGCCGGCGTGCAGCTCGCGCGTAATGTGCTCAACGAGCTCCTTGCGTATGCCGTCTTCCAGGAGTTGATGCGGGTTGACGCGCACGACACCGACCGTCGTTTCCTCCATTGCCAGCAGCCCGGCTGCGTAGCGGGCTATGTCGGCCGTGCACGCGCACAGCTGCTCCCGCGTCTCGAGCTGGCTCCAGCGCTTCCACTCGTCGCGCTGCAGCTTGCTTGGGCACTCCCGCAACGCATTCGTGAGGAGGTACATGACTTTGTTCAGGACCTCGAAGATGGAGGTCGGAATCACCTGTAGAACGCTTCGCAGAAACGAAACCACTTCCTCAGAGTAAAAGGTAGAGGTGAACTGCAGCGCCCGCTCGAGCCGCACGTCGACTCCCAGAGCACTCGCGGCGGTGACGGCGACGCCTTCATCGATGCGGATGCACGGCAGATGAAGCAGCGACGAGAGCTTCGCGAAGAGTGCTTGCATCTGCGCCGCTACAACTGGCTGCCGCCGAATGCGGGCCTGCAGCTCGCGGACGAGGTACCCGCGTGCGGAGAGCAGCTCCCACGCATAGCTGAAGTCAGTCACGGTGGCGAATCGTCCAAGCACACGGCGCTCAGCGTTCAGGTAATGCAGCATCTGGTGCAAGTCTGCGCACGTCTCCCGGACGTACTGCAGCACCTGCAGCTGCTGGTTCACCTGGGCGAACTCCTGTATGTTCTCCAACGCCGCCACCAGCCGCTGCAACTTGCGCCGTGTCGCCTTCGCGCTCTGCCGCTTCATGTGCAGGTTGGTGATACGAGCACCGACTTCGGCAAACCACCGCTCTAGCTCTGCGTCGTGCACAGACGTGTCGAGCAGGTTGTCCTCCGAGAAGAAGTGCGACAGCTTCTGCACGCGCGACACCGCCTGTCGCCTTGCGCCTGCCCAGCGCGCGGTCTTCTCCTGCAGCACTACCGCGAAGCGCGAGTAGACGTCTCGCTCCAGCTGCGCCGTTGCCAGCAGGAGCGTCAGAAGCTCATCGTTCTCAAAGCTGGCGCGCACCGCCTGCCCAGCAGCAGAAGCGGCGGCGCGCAGACTCGCTTCATCGGGGTCGCCGCAAACCGGAGACGCCGGCGGCGATGACGCTGAGGCGGAGCACACCCCTTGGAGCACAAACCAGCGCAGCACCACGTTTGATTCGGTGATGATGGGCAACAGCGACGCGTGTACATTGTCCAAGACATAGTTCTCTGTCAGCATCCCCTCCTCCAGCACTGCCTGCACACGCTCGGTGCTGCGTGCCAACGCGCCACGCATGCGCTGCAAGTGATAGGTGACGCTGTGCGACTCAAGAGTGCGCCGCAGCGCCGCGCGCGCTGCTGGAAACGCTGCCCAGGCAACAGATAAATCTGCCGTGTACCCGCCGTAGTAGTGAACGACCCAGTTGTCGGCAAAGTGCTTCTCCACCAACTCCTTCATCACCGGCAGCTGCTGCGCCAGCACGTCGCCGCAGAAGAAGAGGAGTACGAACGCGATACCGCCTTGCAGTGCCATGGCAGCGCTGCGGTGGTCTGGGTTCGGGTAATGGCTGGACATGCGGTAGATGTCGTCGGACCGAATACAGGCCAGCAGTCGCGCTACAACGCCTTTCTGCACCGGAACGCGCTCAAAGTAGTCGATCGGGTAGTTGCTGATGCCAGTACCACTACCAGCGGCAGCCCTTGGTGACACCGGCGTCCGCTCGACGGAGCTGCCGGCTATCGCTGCACCCCCATCTGCACCCTGACTAGTGGCTCGACACAGCTCCGCCACCTCCACCGTGTGCGCCTCCCCAGAGCCTCGGTACCGCACATAACTCACAATGATGCGCTCCCGCACCAGGCCGCCAATTTTGTGGTCCATCAGGAGCAGCATCACACCGTATAGGTGATACAGCTCGCAGAGGAGCTGTCGACCATCCAAGGACTCTAGCACCGTATCCAGCGTCTGGGCCACGTACTGGCCGTCTTGGATCTCGCGCACGTAGCGGTTCAGCTCGGTTGCGTAGCCGTAGATGCCTCTAAATAGCGCCATGAACTTCTCCAGCAGCCCCATGTGCGTGTCGTAGAATTCCTTGTCCATAACTAGCAGCTCTGCCGAGTCTGCGATGTTCGTTTCGATCTGATCCTGGTGCTTGAAGTAGCGGAAGTCGAAGATGAGCCTTGCATACGGTGTTCTACTCGGGGCCGTAAACTCAGCCGGGATGTGGGCGGCCAGCCGCTGCAGGGTGGCAACGATCGTGCTGCCTCGTGCTGCCAACTGCAGCGCGTTGCGGCCACAGTCGTCGTCGAGGAAGTCGACGCGTTCCTCCTGATCGGAGGAGGGGTCGACGGTGGCCCGACTGCGATGCGCCATGGGTGCCGTCAACGTGGCAGCAAGGCAAACGAGGAGAGAAAAGGAAGCAAACGCCCTTCTGCAGCACCGAGCAGCTCTATCGGTGCTTGGGAGTGCGTGTGTGTGTGTGGGGGGGGGGGAAGGAGAAGAGAGGGGGCCACACAGAAGAGGTGACACGCACGCACACTCCACACTACGTGTGTGTGTGTGTGTGTGTGTGTGTGTGTGTGTGTGTGTGTGTGTGTCTGTGTGTGTGCGTGTGTACGCGTGTGGCTTGTCGGGAAGAAGAAGGCGGACACATGATGGAGCGCAGAGGGTGAAGGGGTACCCTACGGCAGCAGCAGTAGCGGTTAGGCGCGGACGACGAAGGCTCCAATGCGCGTTGATTGAACTGCGGCGGCATAGACAACAGAGAAGACATCCCCATACCTCTTCAAAACAAGCCTTCACGTGAGAGACATGGCTGATCACGCGGTCGTGTGGCTCACGACGGGTGCGTGCTGCAGCTGATAGAGAGTGTTCGACGCCCTCTGCTGCCCTTCACCGAGTTTCTGCCTTCTGTGCTGCTCGTGATTTCCCTTCATGCACGTCGATAAGAGCTTTCTCGCATGGATCCGTTCCAGTCCACAGACTGATCAGCGCCCTCCTTCTCCGGTTTCGCCCCAGCGCGCGCCACCGTCATACAAGCAAGCAACAAGAGGCATGCCCATGACAAGACTTCGCCAGAACTGCAATGGCGAGCTACGTGCGGCTTCTGACCTCTCCGAAGGAGGGAGAGGCGCCAGCTCGCTCAGCGTGATGCAGAGGACACCGGCACACTCGACTGAGAAGCGTCCCGAGTAGGTGACGTTGAATCCGACGGGAAGCGCTGTAGGAGGACCTTTCCTGTGCGACGCGAGGATGACGGTGGCTCGCCTCTACCGATGCAGGATGACGCGGAAAAACGTGTCTGCAGCAGCGACTCCACGACACCCCAGTGTTGTGCCCACTCCTCACGCGCCGCAGCTTCGGCGGCGTCGAGCACGGCATCGGCCTTGTCCTTCGGCGGACGATGCCGCTGCTCAAAAGCGCGACTCGGGTTGTCGGTGGCCTCCGCTGAGTTCTTGGCCGTGTCCTCCGAGTCATCCACAATGGGTGATCGCAGCTGCCGCAAGAGATGTAGCTGACGCGCCTTCCACGCACCCTGCGCAACGTAGTCGTCGGTCGGATATGTCGCTCTCATCCCTGAAGCAGCACATATGGCCGTGGGGTGGGTGCCCACAGCTCGCATCTCCGCCTGTGTGCCGGCCTCCATCCGCGCGGTCGGATAGTGCACGAGGTACGCTGCGCCTCGTTCGTGAAGGGACGAGACTGCGGTGTTCGACCACCCTATGCCGACACTGTGGGCAGATCCACCTTTCCGTCGATCTGGTTTGGAGGACCGGCCGCTGCCGGCAGAGCTGGTGGTGCTGGGGTTGCCGCTTCCCGTCAGTGGCCCTTCATCCAGCGGGGGCATGGATGGGCTGTAGAGCTGCTCAAACGTCGGCACATCAGAGGCGCAGCGTAGCGCGTGGTGCCGACGCCCCTTCGTAAGGGTCATGTCCACCTCCAACATTGTCAAGGCATCCTCAGAGCTACTGCTGCTCCCGTCGCTCTTGGTCGAGGGGGTCGGGCTGGCCCTTCCACGAATACGCTTCTCGTTCGCCGCCGCGAGGGATGCTGCCGCATCAAGGTCCGCTACCCTTCCACTCGTCCTCGGCACCGAGTCTCGGGCGCCTTCCGAGCGGACGTCTGTGGATTGCGGCATAGATGTGTCCACATCGGCGTCCTCCGGCACGCTGTACACACTAGAGCCAGGGGAGTCGCGAATGTACGCCTTGTGATCCGTCAGCGCCCCGCTGACACCACCCGCTGCCCCTTCTCCGGCAGCTGCGTACCACGCGGTAGAGCCCTTTGCACCAACGTACATGCGTCGTTGCTGTCCCTGCAAGCCTGCCGCGGAGCTGCTCATGTCAGTGGCAATGTAGGAGCCCATGGTGGCTGCAGAGCTGCCTTGCGGGCTCGCGTCGTCGTCTTCGACTTCGCTTGGGATGAGTGAGGAGGGGAGCAGGTCAACAAGTTCTTCCACCTCGGATGGAATCGAGCTCCCTTCGGAGATGGCATCCGACGATATTTCGGCTAATCGGTTTGCGAGTTCCTCCTCGATCTCGTCTAGGCGGACTTCAGCCACCATACCAGACCGCGCAGTCCACGCAGAGCGCCCCGCGGCGTCTGAGTTACTCGCTGCTTCGAAGGAGTCGCTGCCGTAAGAGGGGTCACCGTCGCCCCCCTGGCTCCTCGACACTTCGGTCAAGACGGTACCACCGCTGGCCACCTCGCTGTGTCGGGAGGCCCCATCCCAGCTGACTACCTCTTCCTGGACGATGCTGTCCGAGACGAACGTCTCGCTTTGATCGCTGCCATGCCGCATCTCCTCCTCCACTACGCCGGAGTCAGCTGAAATGATGTCTTCGCCGACGCTGCTGTTCATGTCGGTGAGCACCACATCCGATATTGTGTCGGCGTCGCTCACGACACTCGTTCTCAGCCACGACGGCAGGGAATGCTGTTGCCGCGGGGCACCGTAGCCATGCCTACCGCCACCGCGGCGCGGGCCCCTCCGCCCACCTGTTCCCGTGGAGACGCCCTTCACGTGACGCAGCATGCTCCCCAAGGATGCTTCGCCCCCGACTCTGGAGCTGGAGAGCAGTTTACGGCGTACTTTGGCGAGGGCTTGCGTTTCCCGCAGCAGTCGTGTCGCATTGCAGTGAGTCTGCCGCTGCAAATCAATGCGCTTCAGGTGGCGGAGCAGGTGTTCACGAAAGCGCTGAAGGCGACGTATGTTGCGTAGCTGCCGGAGCAGGGCGTCACGCCAAGCAGCTGGAGAGACATCTGCACCAGTGGCTGCCTTCGCGGTAACACATGATGCAGCATCCCCCACTGCCTTCGGGGCTGAACGCGGGGCATCTATTTTGGCCGGATTCGGGGTGTGTTGCCTGCCTTGACCAGCATCATGGCTGCTCTCTCGAATATACGGGGACTGGAGCAGTCGAGCAGAGGCAGCCGAGACGCTCCGACAGGCGTCCAAGAAAGCTTGCAAGGTTTCGGCAAAGGGTGTTGCGCCCTCGTCATCGGCCACGGAGGCGCCGCTCCTCTTACCACCGTCACGGCGGTTGCACCTCAGCGGACGCCCAGCAGCTCCGCTTTCGACCTCTTCAGAGGTGATGCTCTGCGTGAGGGAAGATGACGTCGCTTCCACCGTAGGAATCATGCTGCTCACGACAGAGCTCTTCGCCTTGCTTATCGAAGCATCCACAGCTGTTCCACTGGAGACGTGCGAGTCGAACGTGTCCGTGTCGTACGTGTCATTCATCGACGCGGCTTCATCGGCGACGCTGGCGCTGCTCTGATC
Source organism: Leishmania major strain Friedlin (assembly GCF_000002725.2). Taxonomy (NCBI): domain Eukaryota; phylum Euglenozoa; class Kinetoplastea; order Trypanosomatida; family Trypanosomatidae; genus Leishmania; species Leishmania major. The sequence continues at coordinate 679,387 of NC_007268.2, read as the reverse complement.
GGAGGCTTTGCCTCCGCCTTCTTCGTCCGCTTGGTGCACCTCGCTCACAACGCTGGAGAACGCTTGCGTGGAGTCCTCTTTCACTTCCCCCCGTGCAGCGTCTTTCGAGGACGCTGCGGACACCGCTGCCGCGGTGGCAGGGGCGACAGCCGAGGATGGCGAGGTGCCCTGGCGGTCGACAGCGTTGTGTGTGGCTGCGGCGTGTTTGGACCTTGCCTCGACGTAGCGGATGACAGTGTAATGTTTCGGTGTTTTCTCAGGGCGGAAAATTTCTACCCCAGCTACAGTCCTCTGCGCCTCTCGTGCCGGGGCGAGTGGGACTCCTTTTGGCATCTTCGTCGCCTTTGATGCAGCAGGAGCGGCAGCCGCCGCACTTCGGCTGCCGCCGCTAGCCTCTCGAAGCTCACGCGGCTTTGAGTAGGTGTCTAGGATATCCTTGAGCAAGAAGCCCGTCGGGGACGCGGGGGGCGGGGGTGAGATAGCGGTGCTGGCCGAAGGTGTCGCAGAGCTGTCGCTACGGCGCGAGGCCGGCATGGGCGCAACACGAGCCGATGCTGCCGCTTGACGATGCGCAGTCGCTTCAGTGTCCTCCGTCTTCGGAAGGGAGCCACCAGGCCACACACGGGCCCAGATGGCGTCTTGACGCTCTGCAAGTGCCTGCGCGAACGCTCGCGTGCGCCGCTCTGCTTGAAACAGCTGAACAGAACGCTCCACGATATCGACTTGGCGGGACGCGGCCGTCAGACCGCGGTGCACTTTCATCTGTTCCCGAAATCGCCGCTCAACTTCTCGCAAACGCAGCGAAAACGGCACTGTACTAAAGTCAGCACTTGCATCAGTACTGCGATCCGGCCCCACTGGAGCGGAGTGCCGCGCACGTGGACCCTTCGCGGCAGACACGCCATGCCGCTGCTGCGCATGCACAGTGTGTAGCAGCGCGGGATCGTCACGGTTGTCAAACTGAGTGCGTTTCGTGCCACGGAACGAGCGCGCTGCACGCCCGTGGGGCATCGTCTCCCATGCACGAATTCGCTCGAAGGCAGACGGAGACGACACCACAAGTGCCCCAGCGATCCCCTCAGGAGAATTATCGTTTAGTGTCTTCACTGCGATAACATTTCCCACGGCAGCTCGGGTAGCAGGGGAAACGTGAGCTGGAAACAGCAGTTGAAAGAGTGTCGCCTCCACCACACCGTTCTGCGGGGACAGCGAGTACGGATCCGTGGCGCTCATCAGCAATGGGAAGCAACAACGGCACTCTTTATCCTTGTTAAAACTATGGGTGACCGCACGTGCATGCGTGTGAGTCTATGGCGCGACGTGTATGGCTGCGCTTCAAACTTCGCTTCAGCTCTCACACTCGAAAGGGAGCGGCGTATCAGCAGAGGCGGGACGGGGCGGAGTGGAAGAACACAATAATTTTGGGCCTCGCCTCCTGTGACTCTACAGGGATGCTCTACACCAGGCACTGCCTCACAAAGGCTTGGCACACACTCTGACCGTGCTTGTGCCAGACCTTTGTGAATCGGGAAGTGGAGAGAGCGAGGGGGAGGGGGGCGAGTGTGGCTGTGTCGGTATCTGTGTGAGAGGGGAGGGGGCGAGGAGCCTTTTCGTCTTGTTCGTTGTCCGTTTCTCACATGACAGCGCTTGCGGCGAGACGTGAGCACCACGTGCAGAAGACACACGAGTAGGCAATGTCAAAGGACGAGGAGAAGGGCGGTGAGTGAGTAAACAGGGAAGAGTGAAAGCGAAACACGCGTTCGAAGGAGAAGAGGCGCGAGCGACGCAGCCTGCACACACGAGTGAATATCGGGCATGCCCTCACATGCTCACAAAGAGTCACAGCCGTCACCACTAGCCAAGAAATGAAAAAGCGAAACAGGGAGGAGGAGCAGAGGGGAGCTGTTGTGTGCCTCTGCAGCGTACGTGAACATAAACCAACGCACACATTTGCCTGCTTTATTCACGTTGTCTCTCTCTCTCGGGAGAGAGAGAGAGAGAGACATGACGCCAACAACGCAGCGGGCTCACTCCACCCCAGCCCATCACCCCAACGGTAACATGGATATAAGAAGGACAGCACGAGGAGTGATGGCGCAGGGCGCTCCAGCACCGAGAACGAAGAAGAGCGACAAGGGGCAGTGAGAACACGTCAGCGCATACACACATACATACAAAGACGCCAACAACAAGGGTGTGGGAGATGCGAAGAGCTCGTCTTGACGCGATGACTAGCCGCGCAAGCAGATGTGCACAGAAGACATGGTTGTGTGAGCGTCAAGGGACCCTTCGCATACATCAAAGACTGCCAATGTTAACAGCAAGCACGCAAACCGCAACAACAACAAAGAAAAGGCGAACATGCATACGCGGCACACGAGAGACGGAAGGTGGGCAGAGCGGGATGTGTGTGTGTGTGTGTTTAGCAGCAAGCAGACACTCGAGAACGCCCGCATTCCCCTTGGCCAGCAGATGTACTCTTGGGCGTGTGCCACACGCACAGATGCACGCGTGATAGCAGCAACATAAAATGAGGCCTCCGAGGTGCAGCGCGCCAAGGACGCAGAAATAGTCACAGTAAGAAGCGTTCAATAAGCTGCAGTATGGGACGTGCACTCGACTCTGCTTCTTTGCGGCGTTTGGGTGAGAACTACAACAGCAACTGCAGAAAGCAGCGAGAGGGCGCACAGGACACAGACGCACAGAACTGCAATGAATAAAACGCTAGCAACCACACAATCGACAGTGAAGCGAGAAGAGAAAGACGGGGCGAGGTGTGTGTGGAGGGCAGAGCAGCACGCGGTCATGGCGAAGGGCGAAAAAAAAAGAGAGAGGAGATGTGACTTCAGCTGACGAGCTGAAAACGATGTGTGCACCGCCGCAAAGACTTCAGAAACATACACGTACATTCCCACAACCACTCGCACAGAATCTGCAGCCTGAGACGGAGATCCAGTTGACTGGTGGTGGTGGGATGGGGAGGGGTGGCGGCGACATCCCCTCACGAGATCGCCCAAACAAAAACAGAGAAAAAGACCACGGTCACAAGAGGCGACGATGCCACCCCCACCCTCACCGGTGATCCTCTCAGGCGCCTACCCTTGAATGATGGCCGGCGATCTCGAACTAAGACACCGTTCCTTTTCTGTTTGCTTGCCTTCTTCAACGTGCATCGGATATGCCAGGCGCCCCCCCCTCCCTTCCCAACAAATCAGCGAGCATACGCACGCACAACCACAGATCCACCTTGCCTCTGCTGCACCACGGCTATCCCAAGCAGCAGGGCCAACCAACACCGCTTGGCGCCACCCAGCCCACTGCAATGCCACCACGTACACCGCAGGCTAAGCCCAGAGCGACGCTCGACATCACCGCAACGCCGCGAATGCCAAAAAAAACAGCAGGCGGGTGTGTACACCTGTTGAAATGGTCGACACGATGCGTAGTGAGCCGGCACACACGTGATCACCACGGCCGCACGTCTCTTCGGCACGGCCCCGCAACGACCTGTCCGCCGACACCACGAGTCCGCCACCCCGTACCCCCGACGGCAGGCTGCGCAGGCCGCTCGGCTTCTCCACAAAGAGTCGGTACTGGGCTCTGTGATGCCACAGACTGAGGTGACCGGCATCATCAAGAACGAGAGAGCACAAAAAGGAAAACCGCAAAGGAAGTATCGAGGGGCGAGACGAATAAGGCACACACAGCACCATGTGAGCCGAGCGTGCACATGCATGCATGCTTGTGGCTAGCGGCAGAGGAGGTTGGGGAGGGGGGAGGGGGAGGGGGAAGGCTCCGTGCGCATGCACTGTCTACAGTGTAAATGGCGGCTTGTACGAGGGACAGCCTGAGTTGACAGGTTGCTGCAGTGATGGCGGTGGATACTGGTACGCATTCGTCTGCTGCGGTGGTGGTGGTGGCGGCTGCACCACTGGTACGGAGGCCATGGTGCTGACTTGATCGTACGACGGCGGAAGAGGCGGCTCCTGCTGAAGCGGTGGCAGCTGCATGGCCGGGGGAGGGTACTGGTATGCCGCGGACGGTGCTGGGGCCATGTGGTGGTACTCATGTTGCTGTGGCGGCGGCTGGTACAGCGGCTGGTGCGACTGCTGCGGTGGCTGAGGTGGCTGCTGGAGCAGAGGCGACGGTGGGTACTGGTATGCGGGCTGCTGCGCCACTTGCTGCTCCAGCGAGGCAATCTGCTGCTGTAGGATTTCTTGGCGCCGCCGCGATTCGGCGATTTGGCTCTCCGCATCTTGCATCTGGCTCATCTTTGCCGCGATCTGCTCATCCAGACGGCTCTGCACCTCCTGCGCCTGAAGCTCGCGACTCATCGTGTAGGACTTGGCGTTTCTGAGAGTGGCCTCGATTTCGTCTACGGCCTTGGAGCCGTACTGCACCATGCTGGCAAAGTCCTTCATGAGTTCCTGATAGATGGAGCAAGCGTTTTCGAGCCCGTTAGACACCTTCTGAACCTCTGCAGAGATAGGGTCAGTGCTCTGTAGAGTGCCAATCTGCTCCATCAGCTCCTCGACCTTGGGAACCAGTTCCCGCTCTTGCCGCACCTTTTCGTTCACCTTCTCGATCACGTCCGAGATGTCTTTGGAGGCCTTCTCCAGTATCGCGCTGCGCTGCGTCGACTCGACGGAGGAAATGCCGAAAACGACGTCGTCAGACTCCAGCTTATCGTGCAGCACTTTTTCCTCTGCCGCTTGCTCGCTCTCAATGCGCATCTTCGCCTCCACTAACTCCTTCAGCTTCGCCACTAACTCCATGACCTTGCCTGACTGCTGGCGTGCCTCCTTGGTCTCCACGAACGGCATCAGCGCGTCCAAATCGGCGATCGGCCAGTCCAGGCGTGCGATGTTGCGCATGTTCTCCTCTAGTGTCTTCTTCGCCTCGTTGAACGGCGTCACTAACCACTGCTGCAGGCCCTTCTCGTGCTCGCTGATGGCGGCCGAGATGGTGCAGTAGTCTGGTGTTTGGTCGGAGGCGGGGTACACGGCACGCCACATCTTCTCCCCATAAGCCTCGACATAGCGCCTATCTGTCATCTTGTCCTTCTCCAACTCCGCGCTCACCTCCTTCAGCTTGCTATCCGCGACTTGGTACATTTCACTGCACGTGTTCACGTTGCTCATGAGGATGTCGGTCACGCTGTAGGTGGCCCCACTTGGGCTCTTGTTCTCCTCGCGCAGCTTCAGAATGCTCGAGCGCAGCGGCTCCGGCACGCGGCCGCGACCCTCGAACTCGCCAGACATTGCCTGAATGGCCGCCACCACCCCCAGTGTCTGCAACTTCGTCTGCGTGCTCTTGCGCGCGTGGGCGGCGGCGGCGGTGCACACATTGACCAGGTTGCGCTGCTTCTCGCGCCAGGTGCTCACTGTCTTCGCGATGTGCGCGGGAACGATCCCGAAAAAGGGGTCTTCGCCGCGCGTCGACACAAAACGCACAAAACTCGGGTGCTCCGTTGCGGTGCCAAGTGAGCGGGGCAACCCCTCCGGCTCCGGTACTTCCTTCGGAATGCGTGCGAAGTAGACGGACGTGTTTGCTTTCTCCGCCTTGTCCTCGGCGGTGTTGGCGCTGGTGACGATGCTGTTGACCCACACCGTCAGCGACTGCGTCGTCATGCGGGGCAGCTTCAATAGGTGCGCCTTTGCCTTTCGGTAGTGCGCGATGGCCACGCCCATCTCACCTTCTTCATTCTTGACGCCGAGGTGAAGGTGGGCGCGTGCCTTGAAGATGCAGACGTTGGCATCGAGGTGGGCCTCGACCTCCTTCGCGTTGGCAGCCTTCTTCGTCAGCCATACCGAGGTCTTGAAGGACGAGAGAACGTCCTCATACTGTTTCGCCGCCTCCGCGGCCATCTTGGAGAGCACATCGTGCTTTCCTTTCATTGTCTCCTCTGCCTTGAGGTAGGCGCAGTGGTGAGCCTGGGCGAGACACAGCCGCGTGAGCATCGCCAGTGAGTGCCGCTTCATGTCGCCCTTCGTGAGCTGGTCCGGTGGCAGACGATCCAGCATCGAGGTGACCATTTCGTAGTAGCCGGCAGCGTTCTGGAAGTGCTTGTACGCCTCCTTCACATCATCCATGGACCCTGTGTGCGCCTGCGTCACCGCTACGTACACGTACGAGGCGGCTAGGTTGTACACGCAGCTCACCAGCTCCGAGTTCGAATTCGTGCTCTCATACTTTGTTGATTCATCGAAGCTGTCACACCAGACGAACTTTAGGTTTTTGCTCACGTGCCCGCTGTGCAGCGGCAGATGGGCCTGAGCTTGCCCTACCAGGCGGCAGTAACGCAGCAGTGTGTGCTTGATGAAGCTCTCATTCGGCGTCCGCTTCGACTCATGGAGGGTGCACGTCTTCACGATCGTGTTGTGGTATGCCGCCATGGATTTGATGGCGTCATCGACGGAGGTCGTGTTGTTGCTCGAGTGGTACGTGGCAATGTACCGCGAGCACAGCGACCAGTCCGGGACGTCCTTTTCGCCGAGGCGGAACGGCACGAATATAAACCGGTCCGGCGTGTGATTCAGCGCCTCCGAGCCTGACATTGCGAAGATTGAGCGACAGCGGGTGCGAGGGCAGGGCTTGGCGATCGAGTGAGCACAATCGTGATGGCGGTAGAGACGCAGCGGAGAGCGTGGAGGTAGTGAAGGGTTCGAGCACTAAGACTATGTGCTTTAGAGGTGTTGGGGGGGGGCAACAGGCGCGACGACAGACAGAGAGCGCACAAGGAGAAATGGCAAACCAAACAACCAAATATGAAAAACAAAAAAGGACGCAACAGTAATAAAGGAATTGGAGGGGATGGAGAGGGACTGGTGGCGGCCGTGGTGATGGAAGCAACCATGCCACGGAGAGAGTGTGGGGTGGGGCAGGGGAGGTGGGTGAGGGCCCGCACACACACAGACACACAGAAACGCGCACGCGCAGACACACGTGCGAGAGGCGAACACCAGGGATAAAAGGCCCAGCTAGAAATTTTTTTTTTCGGTTGTTCGATGGACAGCAACGACGACAATCGACGAATTGGTTCCAACAACAACAAAAAAAAACGAAAAAGGGTGAGATTTTAGAAACGCGCGCGTGTATGTGTGTGTGTGTGTGTGTGGATGCAAGCAGTTACCTGAGCAGATTGACTGTGACAGCGATGGAGGAGTCGGTTGAGGAAGGGAAGCGAGGGCCCAGCGAGAGCATCAGCCAAGAAACGCAAACGGTGAAAGGAAAGATAAAAAAGAGTTGAGGGTGCCGGAGAGAGAGAGAGTGGGAGTGAGAGTGGCAGAGACAAATACACAGAGCGAGCTCAGCAAACCCGTACAGGCACGAAAACGAAAACCACCACTGCACACGACAAGATGCGCTTGAGTCCGTGGACAGAGTAGCGCGTTGGCGGTGGACATGGAGGCTGCGCCGAGTTCTGCTCCCACCGCCAAGTCACGGCGCGTGTGTGGGCGAGGCGAAACACGACTAGGTGGGTGGAACGGACAAGCACACAGAGATCCACCCGACTGCGGTCGAGCGCAGCAGTAGCACTCCTTTCGGATAACCTCACGGGTGAAGGACAAAACTAGTGGAGCGACTCTGGCAAAAGCACGCTTCATTCTAACACATGTCTATTTTGAGACTACATGCAAGCTTGAGAGTGGCACGGTCATGCAACCTTTCAGCTTCTCCCTGCTCTACCCGCTCTCTCTTCGCTGCAATACAAGGTACACGCGCGGTGAAGCGGGGCAGGTGAGCAAGGTCGTCGCACGGCAAGCAGCAGCCGTGGGCCTTTTACTACATCTCAGGCGCGCACAATCAGACACAAGCACGCAAACACACCTTCGCACCCGCATCCTTCCTTTCACTCGTCACCGCGCCGTACATAAAGCGAAAAGGGAGAAGATCTATGTACATTCAACTGGGGCGGTGTATCACTCGGTCCTGCCATCTGCAGACCTGCAATGCGCAGACACAATCGCCAAGGTGCGAAGAGATGGAAGAAAGCACGACGAGGGCACTTCGGCGTGGAGGTGCGGAAGAACATGGACGGGAAACCTCAGCACGCTTCGCACTACTGTCATGCCGCACCGCGGTAACCCCCACGCAGTAGTGGGGAGGCAGAAGCCACACGAATACCCCGACATCATCAGCCACTCACACGCAGACGCACAGAGATACACCAAGAAGATAAACGAAAAGGCAAGTGCGGACTCCGTCGCCGAGCATCGGGGGAAGGGGGTCTGCGGCGAAGGTCAGGAGGCGCGCCACACGGCTGCTTCAAGCGACTCAGGCGGCCGACTCCAACTCCATGTGTTCAAGTTCCTTCTGATGCAGCTTCTCCACCATCTCCAGGAACTCCTCATCGCGCTGAGGGTCCTGAGCGTACGGGTTGTCCAAATCTCTCGAGTCCGCTGCCTCCTTGTCTGGCCGACGCTCGACGAGTAATGGGTCATCCGGCTCACTCTTCTCCTTCCCGGACACCCCAGCCACTCCGCTGCTCGACGCCGTCTGCGCAATCGTGCCGCGCAGCCGTGCCGCTGCACCTTGGAGACCAAAGCGATCGATCTCAGACTGTCGCTCGGACCAGCGCCAGTCGTAGTAGGCGACGCGCCGCGTCTCACGCTCAAGCATAGCGCGCATGTACTTCCTCTCTCCGCTGGACGCGCGCGACAACGCCGGGGGCAGGACGTACCAGTGAAAAGAGCCGAGGTTGGTGCCGAGCAGCAGCTGCTGCGAGTACCGACGTGTCACGCGGTGCGGCAACGGCTGGAAGGCGATGGATGTGATGGCATCCTGAACTAAGTGATGTGTCAGCATCGGTTCGGGGTTTCGGTCGAGCAGGTCCCACACTTCCACCATGCCATTGCCCGTGCCGATGATAATGAGCCCGGGGCGGGCTGGAGACCAAGCCGCACACATGACACTCCCAAGCCTCTGCGGGCATTCGTACAGCGGCATGAGAAGCCCATAGCGCCAAACCTTGAAGCAGCCATCACCGCAGGTCAGATACACGTCGCCAATCGTCGGGTGCTGTTGCACGGAGTAGACGGGCCCGGCGTGCGCCACCGGCACCACCGACCGCACGAACCGCGTGTCTTTCGTGTACCCGAAGGTGGGGACGACGATAGAGGATCGCCGCTCGTGCTGAGTGATCATGGAACAGAACCCAAGCTCGCCGTCAGCGCTGGCGACCGCAGCCGCATAGGAAGGGGCCTCATCCACTGTGCATCCGCTCAAGAAGAAGCGGAAACCCGGCATCTCGCCTGTGCCATCCGGCTTCGTCAGCTGATAGCGCAGCAGCGGCACCCACGGCTGCTCGCCTCCGCCGCTGCGGCTTTGATGCTTTATCTTGCGCAGTTTATCCTGCGGCAGATACTGCGGGCGCGTGTCCCACACAAGCATCGTGCCGTCTTCGCTGATGGTGACAAACTGGTGGGTCTCCTTCACGACCGTCTGCTTGCCGTCAAAGCCGAACTCAAGGCTGTCGGGCAGCCACTGCAGGTCATGCACCGGGCCCTGGTGCGACAGCTCGACGCGCGACTGCTGAAACGGCTGCAGACAAGGCACCTGAACATCGCCGTCGGCCTCGAGGCTAACACCCTTAAGGCTGTCCGGCATGCGAGGCACCTCGCCCACCTCCCGAAACTCTCCTGTCTCCCCGCCACCACCGTCCACAGCGGCAGCCGCTGCCGTGTTGGATTTCTGCTTCTGTTTGTGCTGTCTCGCACTGGAAAAGAAGCTGGCGACGTCGGCCTTGCTGAGATCCCAGAGAAAAACCTGGCCGTTGAGGGAGCCGCCGGCAACCAAGTTGGGCTCCGATGGATGGAAGTGGAGCACCTGGACCTCCTCTGGGGCCTCGAGCAAGTAGCGGGGATGCATCGGGTCGCTCAAGTCCCACACAAGGGAGACGCTGCTCTCACATCGCCGATTCGCCTGCAGCCGCTCTGGCAACGTCTGCAAGCCGATCGAGGCGACGCAGACAAAGTGATCGCGCTTCCGGCCGCTGCGCCAGCTCACCCCGCTCACCTTCCGCCCTTTCGTGGAGCTGTGGACGTAATTGGCTTTCTCGATCAGGACCAACTCGTCATGCGTGGCGATGACGGCGTCGTCTTCGGTGAAGTTGCGAAAGTCGTCGGTGTAGATGGGAATCTGGTAGTTCTGCGTCAAGCAGAGCAGAGTGCGCGGGAGGACCTTCTCCATAAACGCGCAGAGGTTCGGCTGCTCCTCCTTCGGCGGCGGCAGGTGCCGGATACACGCGTCCACGACTGTCGGCTCCGCCTGCGCCACCGCGTTCACGCGCCGGGCATGGTGCGTTTGCGTCGAGGCCACCGTTCGCCGTGGTACGGCCTGCACGCCGGTGTCCACCTCGTCGTGCATCACCTCGTAAAGTGGGTTGTCGACGGATCGCAGGTCGCGGCTGTCCTCGCTCGCCTCCTTTGTGACGTAGTTCTTGTGCGCCGAGGTGCGGTGACGCAGAATGGCGTGCCGCGCAACCTCGAAGTGGACCGTGATGGGTAGGCGACTCGGTATGGCCGGAGCACCTACAGCGTCTTTGTCAGATCGCTTTCTAATTTCCTTCTCGCTGCCTTGACTCATCCAAGTGCCCTGTGGCACGACGACGCGAAGCTCTTCAGCGAGTTGAAGCAGCTCCTTGGTGACGAGCTCAATCGGTGCAGCTGGGGCAGCTGCTGCGCTGCCAGAGGCAGCGGACGCCGCCGTGGTGGCCGCGGTAGCTGCCGTCGCCACGAAGACATCGGAAGCTAGTTTCGCAGGATGCGGGGCCAACACCTTTGGCACAGCGGTCGCTGACATGATTGAGTTGATTCGTCGCTGAGATGCTCTACGTGCGCGTAATCTAGTGCGCTGCTGGGTCCACGTCCAGCAAAACTAAACATGGATACAAGTGGAGGCACCCGCGCCGTCGGTTCGGTGTAAGAGAGAGCGAGAGCGGAAGAGGCGAGGTGGCAGGGATGAAATGAGGCCGAGTGAATGTGAGAAGCCACGGGTGACACTGAGCGATTTTCGTTCAGGGCAGAGCAGCGCGCGCGTCGCCACCATTGACCAGCGAAAAGAGCAAAAACGTGTGACTGCCTCTTCCTTCCACGCCGCCGGCGACACGACGCAAAAGTCACCGCGACGATATGGACACAAGTGAGTTGCATCAAAAAGAGCTGAAGGCAAGAGGAAGAAGGAGGGGGTCGGGCGAGCAGTTTGCCCCACAGAGCCCAGCTGCCTCCACGCTTGGCTTCGCCCATGAGCTTTTGCCCCTCGCTCTGCGTTTTCATCGCACTCTCTCTCGCACCCGTGCAAAGCCCTCGGAAGGAGGAACGAATGGGGGTGTCGGAGAGAAGCGAGGAACCCCCAAGAGCTGTCTGCGCATTTTTTCTTCGATGCGTCCACTCTCTGCCACGTAGCATGAGCGTAGCGGCACTCGACCCCCGGCCCGGCCACGGGCCCCATCCGCGTAGTGCCGAGCAGACGTAGACACGCGCGCATTGCAGCAGTGTGCACCCGACTCAGCCATCTGAGCACGGCCTCTGCCCCAAACCTCTGCCCTCAACCCATGCTTCGCAGGCAGCCGCACAGCCGCTCCCCCGCCACGCTGGTCGCCACCCCTGGTGCATCCGCCTCGGGGGCGGCACGCAGGCTGCGTACCACCAGTGGCCAGCGCGAGGGCCGGATGGGATGCGTTCGAGTCGCCATGACGCTCTGCCTAGCACATGGGTGGCACAAGCATGTTCGCTGTCGCAGGTCGCTCCCACGCCACGCCATCCAGGGCCTGGCCGCCGACATCCGTAGCAATGAGTCGCTCTCACCTCCCCACGTCGCGGGTGCCTGACCCTGTCATCACCAGAAGGGGTTCGGCATTCGGCAGGGATAAAGAGAGGGGTGCTTGGCTTCCCTACACAGAGTGGGAGTATTCAGCACTGGATACCACGCACGGAGAGGGGTGTCCCCCCATGTTATCGGGGGATGCCCACATGTCAAGCAAAGACGCGATATCCACCGCAGCGTACCCGCGTCACGCGTACTCGTGTTTTCCCCGGAGACACGCACTCGCACGACTATGCTCTCTTGAGATCCATCCCATCTCGTGCGTGTCTTCCGTTTGCCAGAGAAGCAAACGAACAGCGACCGAAGAGAAACGGTGGCGCGCACACCTACCGTCCACACGCGCGCTACCAGTGCCGCAGGCTGCAACAACAACCCCCCTCCCGCCCCACGTACACACACACACACATGCGCCTCACCGCGACAGCAGCATGTCCAACCCCGTCGCTCACGCTCACCTGGGCGAAACTGCTCCCGGTGCTTAACAGCGCGTGAGACGTTCACCCGACCTCGTGTAAAAACGCGCCATCAACAAGACAAACACGCCTACGTGCACGTTCCTCAAGCGCTCAAGGGTTCGCTCTTTGCAGGAATACCGTTCGTGCGCGAGCTCGCTACGCCGTTCCGCCGAGTTCGTTGTTAATGCTGGTGAGGGGTGACACGCTCGATGGGGCCTCTTCGGCGTTATTGGCTCACCGATGCTATCTACTCACCCTGATCCTCATCACCGCCGTTTCTCACAGCTCACCGCCGCAATCTATGCTTGCCACAGCAACGTCTTGTGTACCTCATACGTACCTACCCAGATACGACGAGATCGCTAATTCGTTTTTTTCGCCACTGCGCCCATTATATGCCACCCACGAGCAAGTCAGCAAGCATGCACACGCACAACCACGGCTCCACCTTGCCTCTGCTGCACCACAGCAGCACCCTCTGGTCGCCAAGGACGCACTGCCTGCCGTGGGCATCGGGGTCATGCGTCGTGCCGGCTCTCCTTGCCCTTCCCCGTCCCTTCCTCTGCTACGTGCTGCGCGACGGGTGCCACACAGGCCTGGGTGGCATGCATGCCTCGATCCAACACGGGCCGCGTCCAGAGCCATGCTCGAGGGCGGAAGCGGTGGCGTCTGCCTTGCGGGCAGTAGAGGGGCTACCCAGGCGCATGTCGGATGAGCTCAGGAAGGGGGTTGGCCACCTTCAGGTCATGGCCCTCCGAGACCCTGCGTACTCTGCCTGTGTGCCCCAGGCGTTGTCCTCTCAGCCGCTTCCAGCCGCGGCATCCCGCAATGCGGTGTGGGGACTCGCCACATGGGAGCCTGGAGGGCTCCGTGGTGAGCGTCGGGGTGCTCTCCCCATGCTCCCCGCATCTGTGCCTCATCGGTGCAGACGCGGTCGGGTGTAGGGGACGCCGCATATCTCGCACACATGCGCTTCTGGGTTGATTCGTATGGCCCTCTTCGCGCCTCCTATCGTCAGTCACTCTTGCCCTTCCGATATCGGGATGCCTTTGTCTGGATGGCACACACATCACGCCAGCTGTGCTTCACAGCGCCGGCGCACAGTTATAGCGAATTTCGCATCGTGGTATACGGTTTCGGACGACGTTTGCCGCCTCGGGCGGCCTGGTGTCTTCATCTGCCATTTCCGGCGATGCCGTGGAAGGCGTGTCCGGCCGGCTTGCACGCATGCGCCGCGACAGGTTCGAGCTGTCATTGAGTCCATGGCTGCATGAGGTATACCACGTTCACCTGAATCCGCTTGTCTTTCACAGGAATGAGTAAGCCAAGCGGAAAAGGCCGGTGCGCACGCACGAGTGTGCGCAGAGAGAGCTCACAACCTGTCGCTCTGCAGGGGCACAGCGGGTGTGAAGTGAAGCGACAGACACCCACCGCTGCAGAAAAGCAAAGTGCGGACAGGTGCCCGCACAGGACTGACCGAGTACGACCTACAGTCGTCTCGTGAGCTCAGCGTCTTCATTCATCTGGTGCGGAACGGCTGCCGCCAAGAATCTCTTGTGGTTGCGTGCTGCATCGCGCATGCCAGTCTCGGGGGATGTCAGCCTGCCGTCTGTGGCCGGTGGTCAAGTCCGTAACCCACACAGCAGGCGTCGACTCCTCGGGTATGGCGGATCCGGCTAGCTTGTCAGCTTTGCTGTTGTGTTCTAGCCCACAATGGCCGCAGACAAGCTGAAATGAGAGTTGCACGCGACCGCTGCGCACGAGGGAGGTGTGTGTGAGGGCGGGGCTCCGAAGAGGTCGGCGCCTGCATGCCCGTGCGAGAGCTGCCAGAGTGCTGCGACGGTACCGGGATCCGGCGTGCACACCTCCCCCGTCAAGCGCGCAGGGTAGCCCCCTCGCATGGCTGAGGAGGGTCGCAGTCATTGGCGGTGCCCCGCACCGAAGAGTGTGCTCCTCTGTTAGGGGACGCTCAGCTCCGCGACGTCATCCAGCCTTCAGTGTTCCACCGCCTCCACAGAGGGTGAGATGCCCTGTGATGCGGTCATCACAGAAGGCGTGGTGCAGTCCTGGTGTCCTGATGCGCTGCACACCCGGCGAGCCCACCACGATGACGGAGAGGAGAGGGCCTCGGACAGACCCTTTTGGGGCTCCGTGAGTGTAAAGCTGTTCATCTTCGGTCTCTTCTCGTGGAAGCGAGCGAAGACGCAACAATCGCCTGAGAAATCCATGATCCAGTGAGTACAGTGCGGGTCTACGCTGAGCTTGTGTCGTGCCATGGTGTACAGGGTCGAACGTGCAAGCGCAAAGTCCGCAAAGGCTGCGCCTGTCTTGGCACCTCGCTGGCGCTGAGCTGTCTGGTGGAGAAACAAGTCGAGGCGAGTCTACGGTGGGGCGCGGTGAGGGTGGAAGCGAGGCTGCTGTGGCTGGGGCCTTTCTTCCACATGGTGCTGACACCATTCGTTCGAGTAGCTTGCAAAGATGGCTGGTTAGCGCCACAGGGGCGGTAGGACGCGGCTCATGTCGAGGTTGCGAAAGGGAACCAGAAAAACAGCAAAACGAAAGCGACGAAGGAATCCTCGACTGGAGAGAAAGACACACAAACACACACACACACACACACACACCATACACACACACACACACATACACACACACACACATACACACACACACACACACACACACACATACATACACACACATACACACACACACAAACGCGCGTTATCGGTGGCGGCAGGAGAGGAGAAAGCCGAGGTGGGAGACAGAGGTGAATGGAGGAGGGATGGGGCTGCGAGGAGATCTTACATACAGTAGTGCACCTGTGGGTCCCTCCGCACGGCTGGCGAGACGCTGCCCGTCTGCATCCCTGCCTTTCTAGTACGCCACAAAGTCCATATCCACACAAAGAGAGGCTTCCCCGCACTGCTTTATGTGAGTGCATTGACACATGCACGATAACCAAACAAAACGAGGGGAGGTCGCTGGTATCAACGTGTATAACGACAACATGCCGACAACAGGCCACACAGTGGGTGAAGCGCCAAGAGGACACATTACAAAAGAGCAACAATGACACACACACACACACACACATACGCACACACACGCTCAGAAACACACACACACACATACGCACACACACACACACACACACACGCACAGACATGTATATCTACATATCTATATATATATATAGATATGTAGATATAAATCTTTAAAAAAAAAGAAAAAAAAAATAAAAAGCACCTCAACGCGTACACAAGCAAACATCAGCCACAGCAAGATGACCCGCACAGACACCCACTGCTAAGACGCCTCGCCGTGCTTTGTGAAGACCATGGATGCGATCGGCGCCAGGCTCGCTTCCTTCGTTAGCGCCTTCTTCAGCGCCTCGATCTTGTCCGTTGCGGACGCATCGCTCACCCACACAGCGAGGCGGTTGTGGTACTTTCGCTTTGACATGACAATGCCCGTCACGAACGGCTCCGTTGGTGTGTCCTTCTTGTCTACACAGTCGAGATACTCGCCTACGGTGGCCATCAGAACATTCTCCCATGCCTTGTCGAGGTCCGTCTTGGCCTCCGCCGCGCTGCCGTCGGCTGCCGAGGTGCCGCTGGTGTTGTTGTTGCTGCTCCGACCATTGGCGCTGGTGATATCAAGGTTCACCCAGAGCTTGCCGCCCTTCTTGTTTGCCGGGTCCTCCCACATTGGCTTAACGCCTTCCTGAAAGAAGTGGTACTGCGAGGAGGTGCGCAAGGCATGCAGAGGCTTCATGTACCTGAGCATGACAAAGAACTCCTCCACGGAGTGCACGGTCATGATGGGAACCAACGACATCTCCCAGTTTTCAGTGTTGTACGTAGACGGGCTATCGTACCAAAGTGTCCAGGCGCGCTGCAGCTTGTGCAAATTCGCCATTTTGTGGGGAGGAACTGAAGACGGGGCTGACATGCTGTAATGCGAAAAGAAGAAGAGGGGAGGGGCACGTAAGGGGATATCCTGCGAAGGCGATGATCTAAGACGACTGATTCGTTCAACCCGAGTAATGCAACAACCACGACAGAGACAGCGTAAAATAACAAAGTAAACCTTGCAAAGCAGCTGCAGCTGAGGACTAAGATATACACCAGAACACGCAGACGGACAAGAATGATGAGGAAACAGGCTCTCACACGCGTGAACAAGCTCACGCAGAGGCAACGGAGAAAGAGAGAGAGGAACAACAAGCGTGAAGAAGGCGAGGCACCACCTTGAGCCTCGAGAGAGGGCAGTGCGTGTGCTTGAGTGTGTTCGTCGGCGCGAGGGAGGAGAGGAGAGAAGGGGTACGCCAACGTGCAAGAGGAACGACAAAAGACCTGAACGGGTGACTGTCTGCGGAGGGTGATAGTGGGAGAGGGGGGAGTGCACAAGTAGAAGATCAGGAAAACAGAACGGTCTACAACGGAGACGCAAACACACGCACACACACACACAGGCACGCAAACACGCACTTCAAACGCCACCGTCACCACCACCTCTGCTAGCGCGGATAAGGCGCGAACACAAGAGTGAAAATCAAAAGAAAAAAAAACAAACAAACAAAAACGGAAAAAAAAGAGCGAGGGAGAAGAGGGGAAGTTACCGAAGAATATGCAGACGCAGGAGAAAAAATGAAACAGAAAGTGTGCGTGAGAGGGAGTGTGACACAGCTCGCGAGTAGATGAGCAAGGTGGCTGCGTGTATGCTTGTCCGCGTCTGCGTGTTTGTGTGCCTGTCCGGGGGCACCGGGGTGGGTGGATTGGGGACAGCTACTGCGACGGTGTGTTCACCTCTGGTTCGTCCCTCTTTTCGTTTTCCTTTTCGTTGTTTTCGGTGCTCGTTGTTGGTCGTTGCCGCACCAGAGCGCAGAGCACTCAGCGCGCCAGAGAAAAAAAAGAGCCGAGGAAGCAATCACCTCCACCAGGCTCGTCAACGCACAAACACACACAAAAATTAATAAAGGTAAGCGCAAAGAACACACACACACACGCGGGGAGGGAGAGGGGGAGGGGGAGAGAGCAGAGGAGCGGAGGCCGCGGAGGAGAAAGGAAAAAGAATGTCACCAGATCCGGTCGTATACTGTGCGGCAACAGCACCCTAGCGTTGGGGGGGGGAAGGGAGTACGTTGCGATGATAATCGGCGCTTGTACGAGTGCACGTGTATCTGTGTTGACGAGTGCGCCCGTACGCGCGCGTGTCTCTGTGAGTGGGCCAAACTGTTTCACACACACACACACACACACACACAAAGAAGCTGGAACGATTGGCGGTGAGGGCGACAACTGCGAACCAGGGGACGAGATGTGATACGGAACGTGTTCAGGTGAGTGCAAGAGTTGCTGAGCTGCTCGGCAGCTGCACTTCGAAAAACGCAGAATAAAAACGTTCCCTGCTTTCTTTCGCTTGTCTGCTTTGCTCCTCGCTATGTGTTCGTTCAACCCGTTACTGGCGAAGAAAAAGAACCTTGCGTAATCCTTTCCTTTCCGATTTTCTTTTTCGTAATAAGAGAAGAAAAGGGCGGCTTGGGTATGAGGGGCGACGAGGGGGCTGAGTGGGTGAGTAGGAGGAGGGGCGTTGCGTGATTACGGGGGAGTACGATTAGAGATGAAGAGGGGAACAGAGGCACTGCTGTGGGACACCACAAAAGGTTCTGCAAGTAATGGACTAATCGTGAGGAAGAGAGCCGGTGCGGGTGATGCACAAAGATGGAGGCCGGCTGCTCTTTCTCTTTCTCGCACCCTTCCTGATTCTGTTGTGGTTTTGTTTTCTTCTTCACCTTTCGTCGTGGTTACAGACGTGTCAGTGAACGTCAGCGCGTGTCTGTAAGTACAGATAGCGCCGTATCGAGCTGCTAAACCGGTGGATTTTCCTTTTTTTCGGGTGAGGTTAGGAAGAGGTCTCTCTTCGCGCCTCTTACAGAACGTTTTCGCTGCTCTCGGCTAGTTGATGTGGTCGCGTGAGGGGGAGGGGGGCGGGTGGGGAAAAATGGATGGGTGGAGTTATCTCGCCGTGGAAGCTTCTGTTGTGAGCGAGTGAAATGGTGCACGTGAAGGAGTGTGGCTGGGCGAGAGAGAGAGAGAGAGAGACAGAGACAGAGAGAAGGCGAGGAGGGGGGATGAAGAAGAGCTGGTGAAAGAGAACCAAAAAGACCCGCTGCATTCGTGGCAGCCCCTCGAGCGTGCGCCTGGGCGAGTGTGTGTCGGATAGTGTCCTTCCAGGATCGCCACATATGAGGGAGGGGGTGGGGGCAAGAAAACAGGCCGCGCTGCAGAAAACAGTGAGCACTCAAATCACCACCGTGCAGATGAGTCTTCAAGTAAGGGGTCCACCTATACCGGCCAAAGTAGAGAGCCCGCATCCTCATTGTGCACTATTCGCCTACACTATGAGATCCGCCACCCCCACCTCGCGCGCTCCTGCTGGCGAGTGTCTTCGCCGTGAACGCAAGAGTCATTCTTGGGATTCAGTGTTCACATGCTACCATTTCCTTGGTTTTTCTTCCGCCTTCGACATTGCGCAGGGCTGCACCTTGAGCCATGTCAGGGAAAGATCTAGGGAGGGAAACGATGCGCGTCTGGTGCAAGCTGAGCAAGCGCTCATTCAGAGAAGAGGGACCGCGACGCCGAATGGGTCAGCTAGACACGGGAACCACAGCGCGCGACACTCCTCTGTTCTTCTTACGTGGCCACATGTGCTTCCTTCGCCCACCCCACTTCCTTTTCGTTGGCTTGCTCACAAAGTAGAGACATTCGCCCCCATATCGTTATGGATATGCATAGATGAAAGCTGAGAGAAGCAGAGAGCATTAGAAGAAGGAGAAAGACCTACAGGCGTGGGCAGAGAGAGAGAGAGAGAGCAAGTGTGAGAGCGAGAGAACAAGAGAGTGCAAGAGCTTCAGTGCGGTATAAAAGAGCCGTGCATCAGGACACACACACACAGACGCACACATGCACACAACCAAAGAAAAACTGATAGAAAAAAAACATGGTCGTCGATAGGAGAAACACAGGGAGAGGTAAAACGAGGGAGAGGAAGGGAGGTACGGGGGCGCGGATAATACACAATCACCAGCCGCCTCTTGTTGAAAACGCAGCAGGGGCATGAGACGGCGAAGAAGACACAACGCAGAAGCGGGAGCCCAAACCTTTCCGCCCACTCGCGCGACCACCTCTTTGGCAAGCCTGAAGCTAAGCAACACAAAGCAGAAGGATGAAACCGCCCCGTTTCTGAGTGGTGCAGTTGCACCCCGCGCTCATGTCGAACTCGTAAGCAGGCTGGCATAGTACAGCACACGCCTTGTGCTTCTTCGTGCACGTCCTTCTCTTTCTTTATGTTTTGCAACACCTCTACCCTGGTGTGTGCTGAGACCCCCGGCCCCACAGACATCTTGTGTTTTCTCATTGATTGGCTTCAGCAGTCGAAAAAACTCGGGTAGTAAGACACCCACCTCGACATCCTATACGTTGCAGGCGCCGTGGGGGTCGGGGGTGGGGGCGCCGGCCTTCTGTGCGGAAGCGTTCTTCACGGCGGCCTACGGTGCAGCGGCCATTTGTGGATGCAGTGGAAGGAATACTGTTTGGAATGGGAGGGGGCGGGGATAGAGAAAGGACCGATTCTTACAGAAAAGTGATAGTGGGGTGGTGGTGGTGTGGGGGGGGGGAGGTGCAGCGGAGGAGTGGTGGAGAGATGGCTGAACGAGGGAGCAAAGACCCTGCAGAAAGAAGCGATGTGGTGACTGTGCCCTTGCGCGTGTAAATGTTCACGCATGTATGCATGGGAGAAGGAAGATGAGGAGAGGGGTGGGTGGGGGGTCCATGGCCGTTTTCCGTAGAGCAGGTGAAAGAAGGCAGACGCTAAGGGGGGGGGGGAGGAGCGGGCGAAAAGGGACACCACGACAAACGAGAACGTGCATCCGCAGAAAAGGATATGGCGCCAAATAAGGGGGAGATAACGACGTCCAGCAGGCACGTCGAGAAGGACGAGAAACAAAGGTGAACGCTAAGAGAGGTCGGCCATGCGGGGTGGGGGCGATGATGACGTGCACAGCATGCGGCTGCCGAAAGCACCCCCCACCACACACACACACATACACATGCATGCGACTCTCGCCGAGTGTGTACGTGTGTGTGTGTGGGGGGGGGTCGCGCGCCGTTGCTCCATGATGCTCGAGCACTCAGCCTCGTGTGAGTGAAGGCGTGTAAGCTCAGGCAGAAACGGCGTACAAATCCCCTTACGCCAGAAGAGAAACGCGCATGGCTGCAAACGATATCAGCTATCCTGACGTCCTTGTGCATCCCCCTATTCAGGGACCGCGCCCTCAAGATGCAGAAGGTGCACAAGGCTGCCCTCGTGGCGCGCGACCGCCACTGTTACTTATGAACAAGAGCTGTCGTGAGCACCAGATGTACATGTGCGCACGTCGATGGATGAGAATGCGTACTCGCATACACATGCAGAGGTGCACAAGCCGCTACGCCGCACCTTTCTGTTGTTCCTTTTTTTTCTTTCCCATGATCCTTTCTGGTTTCGCAGTTTTCGCACGTTTGCCTTTCGCTTGTCTTCGGTAGGATCTTGCACAGCCGGAGCGAGGCAACGGCCCGAGCTGCAATCCCACGGAGGCACACACACACACACACACACACAGGGAATGCAGCTAGTCAGCCATTTACGCCGGCTCACGTTGCACCAGGGAGAAGGACCGATGATGAGCGTAGGACAAGAGTCGCCAAAAACGATCGCAAGGATACAAGAGAACAATTCATGGGCATTCGCACAAGAGAGGATGGAGAAAATATAGATGGGAAACATAATACAAAATGAAAAACGGCAGTCCTATAAGTACACACTCCGCCCGTACGCCTGTCGTCATCTTCGTTGTCTCCCCTCCTCGCTTCGCTTCGTGCTCCTTCCTCTGCATCTTGCGCCTCCCTCCAACGCATGTTGTTCCTCTCTTTTTTTTTCTACCTGCGTCCGCTCACGACACGCGAGCACCACCAGGGAGACTTCTGTCCTGAAAGACAAGGCGGAGAGGAGCCAACGACATGAGGGCAGCGAAGGGGGGGGGAGGAGGAGGGCAATCGGGGAAAAAAGCAGCCAAAAAGAAAGGAGCAAGGCCCACACAAGATTGAAAGGATGGAGAAGACAGGGCGGTGGAAGGGGGGGGGAGGAAGAGGAGGAGAGGGCGTGTGTGTGGTTGTGTGTGCGGAAGGTAAACGCGAGGGGAGAGAGACGACACTGGCAAGTTCGAAAATGTGGTGTTGGTGCTTGATGTGGGCCTCTCATTGCTATCCTCTTCTGTCTACTTGTTTCTTCTTTATATATCTTCGTTTTTTGTTCTCCTGTTTTCTTTTCGTTCTTTTCTTTCTTCCCTTTCCCCGCCTCTCTGCCTCGTCTGCTTGTGCCTCAACACATGTCTACGCATGTGTGTATGTGTATGTGTATGTGTGTGTGTGTGTATGTGTATGTGGGGGAGGGGGGAGGGGAAAGACACACATACACGCACACACATGCACACATGCACAAAGCCTAGACGTACATATACATACACGCTGAGAGCAGGTGGGCAACGAAAGCTGGAGAAGAAAAGCGCGCGATGAGGCAACATGAACCGCAATCTAAACGCACACACGCACGCACACGCACACGCACACGCACGCACACGCACACGCACACGCACGCCTTCCTTAACCGAGACGAGGTAAGGGAGGGGGGGGGATAGGTAAGTGAGGAGGAAACGAAAACAAAAACGAAAATAGGAGAGAGAGAGAGAGAGACAGAGAAACATGCTCCATGTACAAAAACAGAGAAGTGGTACACAAATGACTTCTGGTCCGACAAAAACGTACACGGTAAGCGAAGGACGAGGAAAAACAATCCAAGAAACCGACATGACATAACATCATGGAGATGGAGGAGGGAGGAGAGATGGAGGGCAGATAAATAAAATCTCTATGAATTTGACGGGGAGAAAAAAACGACGAAAAGAAACAACAACGAACAAACAAAAAAATGAAGCGAGAAGATGCAGGAGGGGAGTGCACTAACACAGAAAGCGGAATGAAACACGTCAGCGTTCCAAGCGTATGCGTATGATGATTGTGTGCGCAGAAGCCATCACCTATCGTGCCCCTACGCGTGAGCGACACGGGGTTGGAGGAGAGGCAACCGCAGCCAACCACAAAAAGAAAACGCTGGAACGATCTCTAACAGCGATGTGTGTCGGCCTCAGCATTTGCATTCTACTTCTTCGCCGCGGCCTTCGTCGCGCCGCTCTTCTTCTTCGACCCGGTGCTCTTCGCCTTCTTGGGCGCCGCCTTCTTCGCCTTCTTCGGCGCAGAGGCCTTGGGCGCCGCCTTCTTCGAGCCGGCCTTCTTCGAGCCGGCCTTCTTCACAGCAGCATGCGGAGACGTGGCCATTTGTGGATACGGTGGAATGGGTACTGTGGGGGGATGGGAGGGAGGAGGGAGGGGGTAGGGGGTAGGGGGTAGGGGGGAGGAGGTGGTGGGAGGTGGTGGTATAGGAAAAGCGAGGAGGAGGAGGAGGGGGAATGCAGTAGGTAGCAGTGGTGGTGGAGAGAAAGAGAGTAGGTAACGAGATGGCAGAACGAGAAATCTATAAAATTGTGTGCGCGTGAGAGGGTGCCGTGACGCACCAAAGGGGTTGTTGTTGTTGTTTTGTGCGCCACGTACGAGTGTGTGTGTGTGTGTGTGTGCGCGCGCGAGGGTGATGTGGTTTTTCGTCGTCGTGGTGATGGCGATTGTGAATGAGGGGTGTTGGGAAGTGGGTGGCAGGCGAGGAAGAACCACACGAGAAAAGGGCGTGGGGTGTATGCCGCAGCACGAAGAGAAAGAGGGGGGGGGGCGCGCAAACAACGACAGCAGCAAAGGTACGAAAAATGCCAGAGCGGCAGGGGAAGCGAGTGGGGTGGGAGGGAGATCCGAGGGTAAGACAGAGCAAGCGACCCACGTGACACTGGACGCAGAATGGTACAGCAGGGAGAGAGTTGCGGACAGAAACTGGTGTGCAGGCTGGGCGGGGGGGGGGCAGAAAAGGTCCGCTTGCCACCCTACGGCAAAAAAAAGGCCACAGGCAGAGCCGCTGGCCACTTCCCACGCTGCATTGCCACTCCCAGCGCCTTCGTCCCTTCCGCTCCCTGTCCTCATCGGTCAAGGCTCATGAACGAAACAAGTGAAACACGAGGTGACGGTTGGGAGGCCGAGTCAGCGCAAGCAGCGTGTGGAAGACGCGAGGCCGCGTCGATCTCCCGCGAAGGCACACACACACACACGACTAGGGCGCTGCAGCGAGGCTTGCGCCTGCCTTTCGTAGCCCGCCGTGTGCCCCCCTCCCTTGTCTGCGCACGGTGGTGCCAGTGTGCCAAAGCAATGCGTTTGCCCTTTCCGGCCCTTTTTAACTTCATTTTCGTTGCTGTCCGCTTACTTTACGAGAAAATGGAAGGTGCGTGTGTGTGGGGGGGGGTAAGAAGAGGGTCTACTAATTACTGCTATCACGAGAACACGCTTGACGGTATGTGTGTGCGTGTGCTTGTGTGGGTGGGTGGGGGGTCTGAACACTATCGACACGCCAGAGCACGCACATGTGGGTGTCTGTCATGTCTCTCTTGGTGTCCCACCACATCGCCATCATCTTCGACTCCTCCCGTGCCCCTTTTTATGCAGTCCAGGCCACGACCGTGGTAGCTGCCATATCGGAGAGAGAGAGAAACGTGCTATAGGGCTGAAAGAGAGGGAAAACGTGCGAGTGGCCAGGAACTGCTTTTCTGCTTCAGTGGTGATCGTCCAGGTGTGACCACACGTAGCGGTGGGGGTCTAGCACCAAGTCGCGGGCGTTGTATTTGATCTGCATAGCCGGGTACTCGCCAGCCCAGGCTCCGATCGCGAAGATGAAGAACATCCACCACGGATCGCGGTTGAACTGCGCGAAGCGGCGCGGCACGAAGCCACCGAGGAACATGGTGTTGCTGGGGTTGTGGTGGACGTATAAGGTGAGGCGAAGGAGCGGATCTCAGCAAAACGTGATCAAGAGAAAAACAGCGGTTTCGTTCGATAAGACTCAAGTGTTCTTCTTAGTGACATTGTGCACAACGAAGGTGGGAGGGGGGGGGGGAAGGGTGCGGACAGGGTTCGAATGAGCCGAGTGCAGCAGATGTTACCATCACCACACGAGGAGGGCGTCGCATCCATTGCGGAAGAGGACACACGCGTGAAAAAAAAAAAGAAGCGAGGGGCGTGACAGGGCAAGCGGAGGGAACGTCAATAGGAGCTGGTGTTCATGGTAAAGCAGAGGATGGCATGGCTTGAAAGTATTCGAAAGACGTGCGCCGGCGTACCATCGGGTGTGGCACTTTGTGTGCGATGGACACGGTGGTGGAAGAAGAAGGGAAACCGACCATCACCTGACGCGCGCTCTTGCCTTTGACGAACGCTGACGGCTGCTCTTTCTTTTTCCCTTCTTGGTGTGTGCGTGTGTGTTTGTGTGTGTTTGCAAAACCGTGGTGATGGTGGTGGGCCTATACGCTTCATCGTCATTCCTGACCGTGCACAGTCATCAGCGCACCTGCGAG
Organism: Leishmania major strain Friedlin; assembly: GCF_000002725.2. NCBI lineage: Eukaryota > Euglenozoa > Kinetoplastea > Trypanosomatida > Trypanosomatidae > Leishmania > Leishmania major. The sequence continues at coordinate 654,502 of NC_007268.2, read as the reverse complement.
CATCCCTGAAAATCATCACCCACACGGTGGAGAGTGGCCTCCGTGGTTTGCCCCCGCTACGCGAGCGGGTCCAGCACCGTGCGTATCAACTCTTGCTCGTTTTGTGGGTTGCGCCGCACCCGCCAAATCACATTCCACGCCGCCACCGAGCGCTCCTCTGTGCGTGGGTCACTCGAGTCGCTGTTCCCGACGCCATCACTGGTGCCGAGATGTGCCAGCCGGACATGCATCATGCTGACCTGCAGTAGGTGCTTCAACTGCACTTTTTCCAAGGCGCGAAAATCGCTCAAGTACACCCTCAGCTGATACATCATACCGGGCGCGGCTCCAGCAGCGCCATCCAGTGGAGCGCCTGCTGCATAATCAGAGGAGGACGTCGATGAGTCCGACGCGCTGGCCGCCATCAAAAAGGCACCGTTTGCCGCGGCGGTGTCCCGTCGTGCCCACGGGCCACTCACAGGGGTGAGCGGTAGCAAGGTCAGCGTCGTTTGCTCCGACGCCACATCCGCCACAAAGTCGACGGAGACGCCCAAAGAGCTGATGAAAGACTCGAAGTCGGCCCCATCGTAACGCTGGAAGTGGAAGGTGAGAGAGAAGGAAATCGGCGCCGTCAGAGGCGCCGATGAAGGGGCTGCATGGGTTGCGTCATGCCCAGCCGCAAGCAGCCGGAAGTTGTCCAGATGGACTGCGGAAGAACAAGCGGACGCAGCCATTGTGTGGGAGAGGCGAAAGGGGCGCGCCGCGCAGAAAACTGACGAAGAACCGCCTGTGCTGTGACGGAAGCAACCGCGCGCCTGTGCTCCGAAAGACAATAAGTGCAAGGGAAGGCAAAACGACGCAACCCGCATCACGGGAGAGAGGGGGAAGGATGAGGTTGGAGTGAGCCCATGCCGCCGACACAACAGCGGTAGGGAGCGAAAGAAGCAAAGAGAAGGCAAGAGGGTGAGGCTTGCGAGGAGGATGAGGAGGATGGGCCAAACAATGACCGGGCTGCAGTCTGCCCCCGCAGCTAAAAGACGAGAGGGGGCAACAGAGACTCGTTTCGAGCTAGATGCGCGCAAGCGCCATACTAAAACAACCGGACTCGATCGTTTCTCACTCTCGCTTCGTATCGCCGTTTCTACGACGCCCTCTCGAACCGCTTCGGCGTGCACAGCGCTCGTGCAGTGATATCACCAAGTCCCGAGGGGCGGCGGCGTGGTGTTCGCGAGGCGACGGAGCAAACCCTCGGTTGGTGAGTACGCGCACTACTTCACTGATGTGTGTCCGCGAGCGTCAGTCCGCTGCACGGCTGCGTGCTTTGGGCGCACGCGCGTTACCTCCTTTTACAGCTCTTAACATGGAAGGACGTCTCTCACGAACGCCTTTGCAGAGGCAAATCACGCACAAAGTCCTGCACAGAGTGAGGGACTTGAAGAGAAACAGACATACACACACACACACACGCACACACACGCTGCGCCGGCATCACAAACCCCCCTCCACTTCGCCTGAAAAAGAGAGAAGAAACGCCGTGTAAAACTCCCCTGAGGACGACACAGCGGTGGTGGCGGTGGGAAGAAGAGGGGGGAGTGTGGTATACGAAATCAAGAGAGGCGGGGCGCAGGAGTCGATCCGACAAGCGAAACCGTGGACCCGCCTGAGCGACCGCTGAAAGGCCGCCCTGCACCGGTGAAAAAAAGGCACACGAGGCCTGAGTCACACGGTGCGAGACCGTGCTGATGCCGAACGAGAATTATGAGCCGTTTTTCGGTTTAACACATTTCACAGGCTCGACACCAGCATCGAGTGCGTGCGCTGCTCGCAGTAGCGAACGGCGACAGCGACCGCTACGGTGGCCGTTGTGATGGCTATGAAGCGGTTAAGATTGCGCCAGAACATCGGGTACGCCTCCTGATCCGGCAGCGCCTGAGGACCATGCATACCGGGAAACATCTTGACAGTGTGAGGGCGGGGTAAAGGGGGGAGGCGGGCGGAAAGAATGCTAAAGCCGCAGAGGGGAACAACGATGGTGGAAGGAGGGAGTGCTCTTCGTGTCGACGCCGGGGAGCGACAGATGTTCTTCGTCGTGTATAGGCGTCTCCGTCTTCCGCCTGCTTCAGTCTTTCACGGGCAACCGAAGAGAGAGAGAGAGGGAGAGAGAGAGAGAGAGAGGGTGGGGGAGGGGTGTATTGCCTAGGGGAGGATTTCGCAGATATGTGGCATATAAAAGTAAAAAAGACAAGAGGATATGCACACAGCCTTGTTGCGTGCGTTTGTCGTGTGCAAGCTGCGTTTCGTGCGAGTGTAGGCGTACTGTGGTGTTGCCGTTTGGGTTGCGTAAGAGGGTTGGCAAGAGGGGAGGAGGAGGGGGAGGCAGGTGCATGCCAGCAAGTCCCGTGAAATACGAAGAAACGGCAGAAGAGGAGGTCGGAGCAGCGTAGTGGTGTGCTCCACAGTTTGAGGGAAACACCGATGAAGTATCAGCATGCGCGAGCATACAGCGCAAGAGAGAGGAAGCGCAGAAGAACTCGGATCCGATCGCTTGATAAGCGAATGAGTTGAGAAGCTCCAGGCTTCTGTGCAACAACCTTTGGTTTAAATGCACTCTCGTCATTGAGCATGGATACCGTACCTCGCTGTGCTCTGCAGCCCACACGAAACCGGGCATGCCAGTTATCATCAACGCACTCGGCAGGCAGCCACCGGGCGCGCACATGCACATCAAGACGGATCTGTGTGCGCGGCTCTGTGCAGATCGCCTCCATTCACGGTGGCCTTGCCCCTATTCATGTCTAACTTCTTTGCGTTTCTTTGTGTCCCCCACCCCTCCCCCTCCTGGTCGGCACGAGAGCAGGGGGAGGGGTGGGGGACGAGAAGGACGAGGAAGGGGGGGGGAAGAAAAGAGGAAAACCGTGACGTCGAACATGGAAAAAAAGACGATGTCAGTGGGGGAGGAGGGCTGAAATACACAGTATGGGAGGAAGGGGAAACAAACACACAAAATGGTGAGTGGTGGGAGGAGGGAGGGAGGGGGAAGAGGATAAAAAGAAAAGAGATTCGAAACCCACCCCCATGCCACACAAGAGAAGGAGCATAGACGGATGCAGTGAATGAGGGGTAGTTACGACGGTCCATGAAGTCAACGTTGCCCTTTTTTGTCGTTGTACGGCTTCCTTCTCGTTTTCTTTTCTTCCCGTGTTTCACTTCCATTCTTATGTTCCCCCTTTTCTTTTTCGCTGCAGCAGGAGACGGTGGTAGACTCTCCGTGAATGGCCTTCTTCCGGTGTAAGATCCTCAAGCACGACGCCCTCGGGCTTTCTCTTCCTTCTGGTCTCCCTCTTTACTTGTGTGTGTGTGTGTGTGTGTGTATCTCTCTCTCGTCTCTTCGCGAGCGGCAGCGAAAGACGTTCGCGTGCGCATGCCTGAGTGTCTGGACTTTGTGGTTTCTACATCATGCAGCGGTAAGGGCACTAGACGGGTTTTGTTTCCAACGTCTTCCAGCGGCCGCATTGAGCAGAACCCGTTCCTGAACACGGCCACCAAGAGCGCAAGAGGAACGCACCACCCGCCATCAACAGCGGATATACCGGAAAGCACACTAAAAAGAGGGCGCATAGGGCGGTTGCCAAACGCGGTCTGGTGTCACCATCATCCCACCGACATTCCTCTTGTAGCGTCGCGGCTGCACTCAACAGGGTGTGCAGATGATACGGAGGAGAAAATGACAAAAAAAAACGGCACAGAAGCACGACGGAGGAAGAGAGAGAGGAGAAGCGTCCATTAAACACACACACACACACACAACACAACACAACACAACAACCAAGTCAACAGCGGATACAAACAAAAAGGGAGGAAGGGAGGAAGGAGAGAAGAGCTTTCAAAGGTGTTGACACGTGCACACGCGCACAGCATTGTCATGAACATAAAGCCGCTCCCCTCCCTCCTTCAGTCTGGTCGATTAAGCCACGAGCGTGTACTTCTCATGTATGGTGACTCAACGGCTCAACTAGCCACCTTTTGTTCGACCATGCTCCCTTCACCCCACCCCACCTCCGCGGGGAAATATATACAGCTTCGTGCCGCACACGCGTTCTTCTCTAGTGCCTTGCCTGCTCCACCGCACGCACGAGCATGCGCATAAACCGAGGGCGGAAAAAAAAAACTCGCATCACCACAGCGAGGAGGCGCAAAGGGTGGAAAGGGCACAACGAGCAACCAAGCCGTGGCTTCCATTTACAGCTGGTGTGCAAGGCCAACGAGGAACATCAAGAGGAGCGGAAAAGAAAGCCAAACAGTACCATTCTCCCTCGTTTCTTCCGCGTCGACGGCCAGCACGACCGTATTGCGATACATTGTCCACACAAAAAAAGGGGGGGGGAGGGGCAAGCGTTCAATCCACGATAGAAATAATGAAAACCGGAACGAGAAACAGAGAGAGGGGGAGGGAGAGAGGAGCGGAAAAGAAAAAAAGACGACAACAATAATACTAAGTACAAAATGGCCGTGTATCTATCTAGCTATATATATATATGTACAGATAGATAGAAACTGGCGCACGCATACGTACACAACACGCACGCAGAGTCACGGAAACGAGAGCAGAGAAGGGGGGGGGGAGGAGCACACAACCAAAATAATAATAATAAAAGGTAGTGCGTCGTACCAGATGATCTCACCAAGCAGTCACTTGCTTCAAGACAGAGATATGCGCAATGCCATACGCACACACAAATGAGGTGCTCCCCAGGCATGGATCGAGACAAAGGCGTGGGTGTGTACACATGTGTGTCCCAGTGCGCTATCACGTTTTCGTGTATTTTTTTTTCGTTTCGTTTCGTCTTTCCGCCCTCTTCCTCACGCCGCCAGGCAACTCGCACGTGCTGGAATAAGGGAAAAGAAATACGAAGCGGGACAGAGCAAAGCATATTTATACATGCATATATATGCGTGTATACACATACACAAATACATCACACCTCAACAGGGAGAAGGTGGCGGATTTGAAATGCGAAGTTGGCTAAAAGGATACTTGCCAATGCAATAGACGACCGGGGGACTGCGTGGTCGTGTGCATGTTGCGTGGGGTGAGGGTAGAAGAATTCTCTGTTCAAAGAATGCTTCCTTAGGGAGATACGTCGTGGGCAAAGATTTTTTTTCGTGCTGCTACTGCTGCTGCTTGTGCGCATAGATGAGCGGTGCACAGCCGCAGGGGATGGGTGGACACGAGGAGCAGACTCGTCTATAAAAACAAAAGCACGACTGACCCAAAGAGAAAAAAAAAACAAAAAAAAAATGAAAAACGGTATCATCAGTGAGCAGAACACAAGCGGGCACAGACGCACTGATACATCGATGAGGCTTGAGTGTAAGAACTAACACAATAGAAGAAGACGAAGAGAAAACGGGAATAAAACACAGAGAGAGAGAGAGAGCTAGCATGCTTCTCTATCCCCTACAAGAACATGCTTGACGGGTGCGCTCCCACGCTACTCTTCCTTGACATATTCGTCTTCTTTGCGGCACTTGCGCTCTCCCTTCTCCCTTGCAGACGGCGTAGCAGGTTCGCCCCCCTTCGTCCCGGTTCACAGGGATGTCCGTTTTTATTCGTTTCGCTTGCCCCTTTTTTTCCCGCGAGCGAGCGGGAAAGACAACGGCAGTGACTGTCGCATGCTTCACACACATACAGACACACAGCTCCCTCCTCCTCCTCCTCCTCCTCCCACTGCATGAAAAAGGAAGACACATATCCACGAGACATTAACGGAAGACTTCCTTGCGCTAGAACACAAGAGGGAGAGAAAGCGAGGAGAAACACGACACGGACAACATAAAACGAAAAAGTCCATGCCGCCAGCCGCACCCTTCAGCGCCCGTGCTCGTTGTGCCCAATTTTTTTTTGCCTCGCTTGGCGCCCATGTCTCGCGTTCTTTTTTTCCGTTCCTTCAGTACATTCCCAGGCAACGCAGCCTTCTTGTCCGATGGAGACTCCCTTCTCCTCCTAAAAACGTCAAGTGCGGCGGCTTATTCCTCCTGTCTTGCGACACCTCGCCGCCGTTCTGCACTCTTGCCGCAACACGGCCCTGATTGTTTCGCCGTTGTCAAGGCCCTCCTCCGTCTTTTTCGTTTCTTTCGGCTCTCCCCTTCGCACCACCGCCGCGCAGACACACACACACACACACACCAAGCAGCGACCGACCATCTACGCTGCCCTCTTCGCTGTGGACGCCGCGGCCTCGCAGGCCTGCTTGCGCTTCCGCGCCTCCTCGTCGTCCAGCAGTACGAGCTCCATGCCAGGGTACCCGGCCTCAGCGCGGCGGCGGTAGAACAGGTCCTTCAGCGACTGGAAGTACGCCTCCGACACGCGCCGCATGTCATCGGGGTTGTTCTCGTCCGCACCCTCGGGAATAGCAAGCGGCGGCCCCACCACAAGCGTCAGCGGCGTGCGGAACGGCAGAGGCAGACCGAATCGGCCAAAGGGAATCACCGGGAACGGAAAGCCCAGGAGCTTGAGCGAGAGGCGCTGGATGCGCGGAAACTGCAGCATCCCCAGCACGTTGTTCTCCGCAAAGCACAGCAGCGGCACCAGCGGCACCCGTGACGCGATGGCTAGCCGTATGAAACCAGTGTGCTGCGTGATCAGGATCATCCTCTCCGAGCTTACCTGCGCGCGCAGCATCTCCGCCTGGCCACCCGTCACGATAAGGACGCTGTTGCCGCGCGCGAGGCTCGCCTCCACAGAGCGCCGGCTCACTGACAGCGCACCGAGGCGCAGGTTGAAGTCCCGCAGCAGTGGCACGTTCAAAACAACGCTCGCGACATGCGTCGACACATAGCGCTGCGCATTGACGCCGACCTTGAGGGCCCACTCCGCCGTCAGAGACGCAAACAGCGCCGTGCCGGGGAACACGCCGTGGGGGTGGAAGGAGAACAGGTATTGCGACGTGTCGTCCCGCATCTGCACGGCGGGGTCATCCACAATCACGCGGAAGTTGAAGTACTTCACCGCGTCGGCAAACAAGTAGTTGCGCGCGAACTCCGTGAAGCGCAGGCTGCGCTGCGACCCTGTGTGGTACGGCTTGCCCGAATACAGCGGGAGGTACCACAGCAACGCGCCGAGCACCGCGCAGTCCACGACGTGCACGCCAAGCGCGCGCGCCATCCCCCACGACGGGCCGCCCACAACGTGCAGCATGCACCTCTGGTACGTCAGGTAGCCGATCACAGCGTACACCGCAAGCTTCAGTGCAAGCCGCACCTTCTTGAAGTTGCCCGCCAGCAACAGGGCAAGCGCGCCGCACGCAAGGAAGAGGGTGCTGTGCCGCGGCGCCAACACACGACTCGCCGTGCACGTGCATGCGCCCCCTCCCCTCCCCCTACGAGGGCAAACGGTCGCGCGCTCCCACTGCAGCGCATTCCTGTGCCCGGAAGCAGTACGTGAAAAGGGGATGGGGCACGCTAACCCACTCGCTGCCGCATCTGACGGTGAAGGATAGACATCGACGACAACGGGAAACGAGGGAAGCACAAAAAGGAGGGAGAAGGGAGAGAGTAAAACGAGAAAGTGGATAGAGACGCATCAGCGGAAGTGCGGTTTCCCCCTCCCCACTGCGCCCAAGAGCATCCAAGGGAAGGGGAGGTGCTGTGCTGACCGCTTTCGGCAACGCGCGCGGGATCATCGCAGTGCGCAGGGTTGCATGCATATGCACATATATATATATATACATACACATACACATGCATCTTTTTTTTTTGGCTGCTTCTCTGCTTTCTTGTATAGTAACATTTTGGGCCGAAGGAATGAGGTGGTGGAAAAGGAAACATAGCAAGACGGAAACAGTTAGAGGTTTATGGATTGGACGGAAGCGAGATGACGACCACTGGCGCGTGCACATGTAGCTGTCTGTGCGCACTCAGGTTTGCTCGAGTTACTCTGACTCACAGAAGAAAAACGCAAGGCTAGAGAGAGAGGCCCCCTCAGGCGGCATGTATGCCGCCTGCTGGCACTTCTTGGGTCGCTCACAGCATGAAGAGAGAGGAGATTTGGGGAGGAGGAAGAGAGAATGAGAAAGAGAGAGAAAGAAAGCAAGAGACGCCACGCAAAAGAAAGGAAAGAATGGAAACAGAACAGAAAAAAGGGGGCCACAGTGTATCATCATCACACTTGTCAAACATGCCAAGAGAGGAAGCATGAACAACAAGGGCAATGACGAGGAAGGAGCCACACCGAGGAAGCAGGGGAAAAGGAGAGGGATAGAGGGAGAGCATGCATGTGCGTCCGCCGCGCACACCTCCAATATAAAGCGCGCCAGACGGACGGCACAGTCCACCTATCCCATCTCTCTCCTCACACCCTTCCTTGCTGCTCGGCTGGCTCACTTACTACACTTTGCATCCCCACTAGTCACTCATTCAACCACGCGCGCACACACACACAACCAAGGAGGGGATGGGGGAGTGCGCGCTTCCATATGAAGCGTCGGATGCGCTCATTACCCGTCCTCCTTTCCCTCCGAGTCTGCAACGTCTACACGTCGCCCGCACGGTGCAGCGATGCACACGCATGAGCAGCACAGTCGCAGCTGGAGGAGCTGCACGACAGCAACGAAGCGGCAGAAGCGCAAACAGCACCTCAAGAGGCGGGTATGTCCCCATGTTTCCTCTCTACTCTGTACTGCGCTTCACTTTTTCGGCTGCCGAGTGCGCTTGTCTGCCTGCCGTCGACTCACCTCTCCGCCTTCGTTTCAGCATCTGTCGAGTGGCTCTACGAGTGCGGCCGTATGCCTGTGGGCGTGTGTACGTCTTTCACGGGGTTCACATGCCTCAACCCTCGACACAGAGACATTGCACATGAGCACACGCACACAGGAACGACCATCGCTCGAGCCCTCACTCGCTCAGCACCCACAGAGAAACAATACGGCATCGCCTCAGAGAGGAAAAGAAGGCAGCATCAACGCGGAGGAGGGGTGGGGAGATAAACAAACGAACAGCACCAGCACTATCAACACCAGGCAGCACATATACATGAACATTCACGTGGATAGGGCGACGGCAGCCCAACACCACACACACACACACAGATATATGCAGCCATCTCGGGAAAGGGTGCACACATAGGCACCACCGCCACACGCTCAAGAAAAGCAAGCACACCCGTCGTGCGTGAAAGAGAATCAAAGGCAAGAAGAAAAAAATGAGAGAGCAAGAGAAGCAATGAGAGAGAGGAGAGAGAGAGAGAGAGGGAACAGGGGCCTTTACAGTGGACAAAGTCGGGCGCAGTGAACGCGGGTAATAAGAGAGAGAGAGAGAGAACAAAAAAGGAGGAAAACAGAAAGCAACAACCGCAAACCACCACAACACCCGTAGCTCTAACGGAGGAAGAGCGAAAAATCACGGAAAACACTGAGTGGCCCCTCCCCTCCCCTACCCCCCCCCGCCTATACGCGCACATACACGCAGGCATGCGGCAGGCAGAGGCAGCTCTGCACGCGCTATATAGCACTGAGGGCGAGGAAAGAGACCCCGCTTATTCGCGTCCGCGTGACACCGCCACCGCTGATTATCGCACCGCCTTCGCTCATTCCCCACACCCACACACCAACCAGACGTTCGGGCAGGGGCGGACGTCGCAGGGGAGGCAGTGAGCAAAAGAAAAGAGGCGCCAAGAGCAGGTGCAGAAAAGTGCACAGCGTAGCCCACAGGATCTTGTCCTAGGAATGCTCCCCCACCTCTGCCACGCTACTGCAGCGCGCGAGTACGGGTTCTGAGATTATGCCAGGGCGGCCTGGCCTTTGCTCCCTCTTGGCCGCGACGCTTTAGACAATGCCAACCAACAACTACATAGACCAACGTATTCGTTTTTTTCGCCACTGCGCCCATTATATGCCACCCACGAGCAAGTCAGCAAGCATGCACACGCACAACCACGGCTCCACCTTGCCTCTGCTGCACCACAGCAGCACCCTCTGGTCGCCAAGGACGCACTGCCTGCCGTGGGCATCGGGGTCATGCGTCGTGCCGGCTCTCCTTGCCCTTCCCCGTCCCTTCCTCTGCTACGTGCTGCGCGACGGGTGCCACACAGGCCTGGGTGGCATGCATGCCTCGATCCAACACGGGCCGCGTCCAGAGCCATGCTCGAGGGCGGAAGCGGTGGCGTCTGCCTTGCGGGCAGTAGAGGGGCTACCCAGGCGCATGTCGGATGAGCTCAGGAAGGGGGTTGGCCACCTTCAGGTCATGGCCCTCCGAGACCCTGCGTACTCTGCCTGTGTGCCCCAGGCGTTGTCCTCTCAGCCGCTTCCAGCCGCGGCATCCCGCAATGCGGTGTGGGGACTCGCCACATGGGAGCCTGGAGGGCTCCGTGGTGAGCGTCGGGGTGCTCTCCCCATGCTCCCCGCATCTGTGCCTCATCGGTGCAGACGCGGTCGGGTGTAGGGGACGCCGCATATCTCGCACACATGCGCTTCTGGGTTGATTCGTATGGCCCTCTTCGCGCCTCCTATCGTCAGTCACTCTTGCCCTTCCGATATCGGGATGCCTTTGTCTGGATGGCACACACATCACGCCAGCTGTGCTTCACAGCGCCGGCGCACAGTTATAGCGAATTTCGCATCGTGGTATACGGTTTCGGACGACGTTTGCCGCCTCGGGCGGCCTGGTGTCTTCATCTGCCATTTCCGGCGATGCCGTGGAAGGCGTGTCCGGCCGGCTTGCACGCATGCGCCGCGACAGGTTCGAGCTGTCATTGAGTCCATGGCTGCATGAGGTATACCACGTTCACCTGAATCCGCTTGTCTTTCACAGGAATGAGTAAGCCAAGCGGAAAAGGCCGGTGCGCACGCACGAGTGTGCGCAGAGAGAGCTCACAACCTGTCGTTCTGAATTTAGACAGGGGAGAGCCACAGGCACCCGGCGAGAGAAGCCCGTGCAGCGCGAGGGCTATGTGTGTAATCAGGTCACTGCCTGCAAGATAATACCGTGAAGTGCAGTGTCTGTGGGGTTTTGAGCGATCCGCGAGAGCTGTGTGCCATATCCGGCACGACGCCGGGTCATGCCGAAACCCGGATGAATGAAGATAAACAAAACAAACACACACACACACAATACCAGCGTCCGCACGCACGTGGGAGAAATGGCCCACTAATCTCCAGTCGCTTGCCCTGCGAGCTTTCCGTCGCGTGTGTACAGAGACACCCCAGTTTGCACCACCACTTTTCACACAACACCGAACAGAAGAGACTTCAGCAAACACAAAAACACCGCGAGTCCAGCCACAAGGCGGCCGTCAGCTCTGAGAGACGATTGCTTGCTCTGCACTCCAACCCCCTCCCTCCTGTGCGACGCTCCTGTTACCCACAAACAACACGAAAGACATGCAGGGGCACGAAAAGGTGAAGAAATGCACGCACGCAGAGGGAGATATGGGGAGGGAAAGAGAGAGAGAGAGAGAGAAGCGGGTGGCGAGGCGTGCGGAGAGCGCCCATAGGTGCAGCGCGCTCGGTGGCCGCGCCCAAAAACCACTCCACCGCCGCCTTTACCCCTCCCCTCACACTCTCCTCCACCTCTTCCACACGTGTGAAGCGAACACGCAGTGAACACCGCAGACAAGCACGGCTGCATCGCCGCTGCTCAGTGGATCTCGCCGTAGATAGAGGCAACCGTGCCGAAAACAACAGCAACCACGCCGGCGATCAGCAGCAAGTACGTCGAGACGTAGTGAAGCCAGCCCACCTGCTGCAGGCCCCAGTTGCCGGCGTACATGATGTACAGAGCTGGATAGATGAACCCCAGGAACCCGCCGCAGAAGCTGCCCACAAGCCCAAACACGACGTTCACGTTCGGGATGAACAGCCCCAGCACAAGCGCAAACACGGAGAGCCCAGTGCAGATCACAGCGTTCAGCCAGAACGGCACCGTCCGGATGTCCTTGAACATCGGGAAGTGCCAGCTGAGGCAGTAGTACACCGCGTCGCGCGACGGCTGCATGCAGATCGCAAACCCAACGCACATCTTCACGCCGATCCCAACGTACGCGATCGCAACAAGCACGTCGCTGCGCACGTTGTAGTGCAGCAGAATCGAGTCCGTGATCTGCTCGCCAAACTCCAGGTACCCGAACATGCCCGCGAGCACGTACAGCGCACAACAGACCACCTGGCTGATCGCTAGGTCCTTCGCGATCCGCCCGGGCGTCGGGTTCGGCGTCTCGCGCGCCACCTCGAACACGTTCGTCTGTGCGAGGAACGCGAACAGGATGCTCGAGAGCCCCACAATCGCGTTGTTGCCCGTCTTGAACATACGCGGCTGGTGGATCGGCTGCCCGCTCTCGAACCCGTTCATCGCAGAGTGGATCACGATGGTAGCCACAAAGTTCATCATGCACGACACGCCAACGACCGAGAAGTAGCGCAGCGAGTTGATCTCCTTCGGGATCGACAGCGGCAGCATCACGCACGACCAGATAACGAACACAAGCACGCGGTTGCCCCACGCCGACCGCACGAAGCTGTTCACAGACGGGTCGTCCGTCGCGCGCGACAGCAGGTCGCCTGTCGAGATCACGTACGACACGCACGACCCAAAGCAGAACATCCACAAGTGGAACGCAGCAAGGTAGTCCCACCCGCGCCCAAGCAGCCCGCGCGCCAGCGCCTCGTACGAGTACAGCCGCCGACCCGTCTTGTCCGCCGCCTGCATCATGATGTACACCGAGTACACAGTGCTCATCGTGATCGCGATCAACACGATGACCGACATGACCACGCCCGTCGCCTGGAACGTGGACGGCAGCGCAATCACACCGGAGCCCAGCGTCACGGCGCCGAGGCTGTACGCGTTCGACAGCGTCCCGCCGTGCGGCACAGCCTTGTTCAGCAGAGTAGTGAGCCGGTTGCACGGCCGACACCGCGTCGCGTCCACCAGCTTGTCCGTGCCCGGCGTGATCGGGCGGTCCACCATGTCTTTCACCTGCGCCTCGCCCACCTTGTTCACCATCACCGCGTCATCGCTGAAGGACGCGCCGCCCTCGCTGACGCGGTCCATCGGTGTGTCCGGGGAGTGGGTGCTCTGCATTGTCGTGCCGGCGCAGCCAATGCTGTCTGCAGTCAGTCGTCAGTGAGAGGGAAGAAAGCGAGCGAGGGGGCGGGGGATGCGCCTCAGAGACGTCGCCCTGTGAGCAGTGTGGAGGAGACAGCCAGGGAGTGCAGTGCGATGCTCGCCCAATGGGAACGGTGGAAGGGTGGGGCGGGGATGGGGAGGAAAGAGCGCGCGTGAGTGTGTTAACGGGGCGGTTGTGTCGCCACAGTGAGCTGGTGTGTGGAAGGAGCCCTGCGTGCGTGCGTGTCTGTGCAGGCGAGAGAATGGGGGGGGGGAGCATAGGCACAGAGCAGGCAACAGGAGGGGGAGAGAAAAGACAGGGAAGTACAGGCGCTCGAGAAAGAGTGTTCAGCGGCAGGCGGGAGCCGCTGCATCGAGGGCTTGTGTCGGTCGAGCTGGTCGCGTGCAGCCGGCACACAGAGCGGTGCACAGGGGCGCCGCGAGGTACCTATCTACTTTGTGTGGTTGCGTTCGGTGTTGCGCCTCCCTGCCTAGACCCGAGGGCGCCGTTACAATCCACGCGCACATAAAGAAAGAGGGAGACCGGGCAGGGGTGGATGGCCTGTGATGCGCTGCGTCACAAGCCAGCGGAGGAAGAGGTGGAGGAAGTAGGCGCACCGTCGCAGCTGATCTGCACCCGGCAAGCACGTCTCTCTCAGTGGGAGGGCCACGGCGCGAGAGAGGAGGCGGAGAGAGGCAGAGCGGCAGCCGCACAGCAGCACGCCCTCACACGCGCCGCTCGGGGTGCGTCGGCGACATTTCCACCGGCACGTCGCGATCGCCGGACGCGCTCGACCCCGTCTCCCGCTCCAGCAACTGCACGATCTCGCGCACCGTGTCCCCGACCTTCAGGTCAAAGAATTTCACCGTGTGCAGCTGCCCGTTCAGCACGTGCGCGTCCTCCAGCTCGGCAGCAGTCAGCTCGTGGTAGTCCTCCGCAGCGATCTTATCCATCAGCGAGCGCCACCGCCGCCGCTCCGCGTGCGCTGCGTGCGCGCCCAGTGTCGTCACGTCGTACGACCCCACGGGGCTCTCGCCGCGCGCATGCGCAAGGTAGGCCTTGTACAGCGGCGCGGCGTCCTCGGCAAGGTGCGCGGGTGCCGCCGCCGTCGCAGGAGGCAGCTCTCCGGCACCCGCAGCCCGGGCACGCGCTGGCGGCGCATCGGCGACAGCCTCGCTGGCCTCCCCCACCTCCGCAGCCGCGGGCTGCGGAAACAGCGGCGGAAGCGCGTCGATGATGTCCTGCACTACGTCCGTCGCGCTCCCCGCGCCGCCGGCACCGCCAGCTGCAGCAGCCACGAGAGCGCCACCTCCAGCGCCAGCCTCCCCCCGCGTCAGCCGCGCGCCCACCTCCGCCGCATCCGCTGCGCGCGCACGCAAGGCAGCCTCCTCCGCCTCCAGCGTGTCCAGGTCCAGCCCCAGGAAGCGGCGGTAGTACACCTCGCGCGCGTCGACCGTATCGCACCCGTGCAGCACAGCGCACGCCTCCATCAGCGAGAAGTAGGGGTGATCGTCCTCACCGGCGCCGGCGTCGCCAGCGGCCCACCGCTCGATGCGCTCGCGGAAGAACGTCTGGAAGCGGTCGCAGAACCGCATGCGCTGCTCGTTGAACAGGAAGCGCGCGCTCTTCACCTCCCGCGTCGTCTCGTCCACGTCCGAGTTGAACAGCACGCGGTCGCCAGCCTCGCCGCCACTCCCAACAAGCGCGCCGCGCCGCTCGCGGTTCATCACGCCCGCGAGCTGCTGGCGCGCCCGCGCAAGCTCCACGTCGCTGTACGCCAGCGCAGAGATGTCCGAGGCCATGCGCGTGCGGTGCCTCGACGACACAAATTCGCGGTGGATCATCATGTTCGGCCCAAAGTCCTCCTCGTACTCCACCGTGTTCGCCGGCGGCATCGGCCGGTACGCTATCTGCAGCGCCTCCTGCGCGGTGATCCCGTTCGTCGGCGCAGCGCCGCTGCTCGTGTTGTTCGGCGACCACGCCGTCTGCCCGTGCTTGCGGCGTGCAAGGCGCAGGGGCACACGACGCAGCATCGCGCAAAGCCCCGCCGTTCGTGCTGCCGAGGCCAAGCGTTCCACCGCCAGTCACTGCGGGGTGAGAGAGAAACACAGGGGAGGCGAGGCACAGAAAGTGGGCAGGTGGGATGATGGACTCGGCAAGCCGGCACACGTCGGGGAGACGCACGCGCGGCACGGGCGACGGGGGAGGGCGAGAGAGAGAGAGAGAGGTCGATGGGGGTTCGACAGCGGCCCGCATATGGAGTGCACCAAAGAGTCCGCGCATGCGCGCCGCCGCCCTCTGCCACCTGGACGGCGGAGCGTGGCCTTCGCGCGCAGCACCAGGCAGGAGAACGCCTTGCCTCAGCGGGGGACGGGAAGGGGGGAGGGGGGCGGTGAAGAGGGTGCAGTGCATGGCGCGCCTATCACCCTCTCAGAAGACTCCGTTCTTTAGTTCTTGTCACGTTAACGCACTCTTATGCGGAAGCACGCGTCAGGGAGGAACGCAAAGACGCAGAGAGGCAAGGGCGCGCAGCGAGCCTACACCCAACGCGAGCATTCATGAGAAACACGCCAGGCCACAGCAGCGGACAGCAACAGCCGCACAGCCGTCCGCGATCCCGCCATCACTGCGAATCCCAGCGGCAACAGTAACACAGCACCCGTCTACGCGCAAGCAGCGAGGTCCGGGGAGGAGCATCACTGGGGGACGGCAGGCGTCGTGCACAGATTGCATTGAACAGAGAGAAGACCACCCATACAGAACGGGAGCCCAGCGGCAGTGGTCCTGAGCATCGCTGCGGTTGCGTAAGGAAGGCCGAAGAGGGAGGGAGGCAACAGGGAGGGAGGGCAGCTGTCACGTCTCCCGCGACCCTATTCGACTGCCCACGCCCCCACATCCCTCCGCACTCTGCAGCTCTTCACCGAGTCGGCGCCTGCCTCGATGCAAATCCGCGACACCCTCCTCTGCTAACTCCACCACCGCCACCACTGCGTTCGCGGATATCGGAAGAGGGGAAACGGGAAGGGGAGCGGTGAGGGCGAAAGACGGGAGCGAGGCGCTGTGAACACCCGCATGCCTCGAGACGCGATGCCACAACGCAGAGTGCAACCAACCCGTGAGGAGTCAGCGACGCGCCAACAGCTGCCGCCACGAAGCAGATGAGATCGCCCACGCGCAGCGGGGGGGGGGGGGAGGGGAGCAAGCACACACACACACACACACCAAGCAGCGACCGACCATCTACGCTGCCCTCTTCGCTGTGGACGCCGCGGCCTCGCAGGCCTGCTTGCGCTTCCGCGCCTCCTCGTCGTCCAGCAGTACGAGCTCCATGCCAGGGTACCCGGCCTCAGCGCGGCGGCGGTAGAACAGGTCCTTCAGCGACTGGAAGTACGCCTCCGACACGCGCCGCATGTCATCGGGGTTGTTCTCGTCCGCACCCTCGGGAATAGCAAGCGGCGGCCCCACCACAAGCGTCAGCGGCGTGCGGAACGGCAGAGGCAGACCGAATCGGCCAAAGGGAATCACCGGGAACGGAAAGCCCAGGAGCTTGAGCGAGAGGCGCTGGATGCGCGGAAACTGCAGCATCCCCAGCACGTTGTTCTCCGCAAAGCACAGCAGCGGCACCAGCGGCACCCGTGACGCGATGGCTAGCCGTATGAAACCAGTGTGCTGCGTGATCAGGATCATCCTCTCCGAGCTTACCTGCGCGCGCAGCATCTCCGCCTGGCCACCCGTCACGATAAGGACGCTGTTGCCGCGCGCGAGGCTCGCCTCCACAGAGCGCCGGCTCACTGACAGCGCACCGAGGCGCAGGTTGAAGTCCCGCAGCAGTGGCACGTTCAAAACAACGCTCGCGACATGCGTCGACACATAGCGCTGCGCATTGACGCCGACCTTGAGGGCCCACTCCGCCGTCAGAGACGCAAACAGCGCCGTGCCGGGGAACACGCCGTGGGGGTGGAAGGAGAACAGGTATTGCGACGTGTCGTCCCGCATCTGCACGGCGGGGTCATCCACAATCACGCGGAAGTTGAAGTACTTCACCGCGTCGGCAAACAAGTAGTTGCGCGCGAACTCCGTGAAGCGCAGGCTGCGCTGCGACCCTGTGTGGTACGGCTTGCCCGAATACAGCGGGAGGTACCACAGCAACGCGCCGAGCACCGCGCAGTCCACGACGTGCACGCCAAGCGCGCGCGCCATCCCCCACGACGGGCCGCCCACAACGTGCAGCATGCACCTCTGGTACGTCAGGTAGCCGATCACAGCGTACACCGCAAGCTTCAGTGCAAGCCGCACCTTCTTGAAGTTGCCCGCCAGCAACAGGGCAAGCGCGCCGCACGCAAGGAAGAGGGTGCTGTGCCGCGGCGCAATCAGCGCCGGGAGGAGCAACAGGCCCGAAGTGAGCATGGGCATGCAGTATAGCATCCACGTCACAGCCGTCACACGCACCGTCACCACGAACATCGGCACGCCGACGTCCACCACATACGGCACCACAGACAGCACCAGCGTCAGCGCGGTGACAGCGAAGCAGACTGGCAGGTAGGCCTCCATCACCTGCACCAGACGTGGCGTGTACTGCGTGAAGAAGTAAAATATCAAAAATACAATGGACAGGGGAGTGAAGGTGGCAAACAGGATGGCGAGTACCTCTATGAGATTCGAAATCCCTTTCGCCAAATTCGTGCGATGATGCGCCCTCCTCGTGGACGAGGGGCTTTCCTTGGATATCGCCTCCGCTGCGGTGCCGGTGCGCATGACACGCTCCCATTGCAGTTTTGTTCGACTCAGGGCGATCAGCGTGCACGGCACCGCTAGTGAGAGACTCATCACTGCCAGCACGAACGGCACGCGCGTTCGGCGGGAGGCGGAGCTCTCGTCGCCGTAGTGGAGGTAGTGCTGTGTGTCGCACCCAAAGAAGGCTACAAGTGGAGTGTAAACTCGTCCAAACGCCATCGCGCCTGAAAAGGTGAACAGGGCCACGATGCCTTCGCCGTTCACCTCCAGGAACGTCGGCTCGCCGCGCCGGTGGGAGAACAGAGGGACAGAGCTGAAGATGAAAACCTGACTCGTCACCGACAGCAGCGCGGCAATCAGCATCGCCGTGGCGGACACCTCCGCGGACTCGATCGACGTGATGAGCGTCACCAGGAACGCGCCTGCGTAGCAGCACCATCCTGCCATCTGCCGAATGACAAACTGTGACCCACCGCGGAACGGCATAAATGGCACAAACACGCTCGGTTCTCCGTGGAGGACCATCCCATAGCCAGCATGCACGCCGACGCACGAAATCGTGCATATGAGCATCGCAGTCACAGCGAACGCCAACGACAAAATCATTACCTTCGCCATGAACGCCGCTATCACGAAGAAGGCAGCTGACGCGCAGCAGAGCAGAAACACAAGCACACGTGCGCCCTCGTGGCGCCGGCGGCGAATCGTCAAGTCCTCTCCACTCCAACTCCCGTCAGAGCTTTCTCTGCTTTTGTTTCCTTCGGTGCTGCTGTCCTCCTCGTCACTGCCGGTGCTGTAACTGCGCTGCGCGCGGGAGCCTCTCCCGGTACGTCGCTCTGCCGCTGGGTCCTTGCATATGCGGAGGAGGCTGTCGGTGCACGGAATGTCAAAGCTGTGCAGCGCTGCCGTCATGAGCGTTCGGAACGCGACCTGGGCGACGGCCTTCTCCTCGTCCGACTTGTCCGCCAACTCCTCGCGCATGAAGCGGCGCAGCTCCAGGAACGACTCCTTCGCCAAGCGCTGCTGCAGTGCTGCCGCCATGGTGTAGCGGGCCTCGATCGCGATGGACAGTGTGATGAAAACGACCGGAATCAGCTCCAGGACGCCGAACAGGGTGTGCATCACTGGGCCCTCTGCTATAAGAGCGTGCCACTCGGCGGGAATGCTTTTGGAGTTGCTGGCGACGATGGTACCGACGATAATGACGATGACGCAAATCGCATAGATCATCCAGCCAAGCACCTGCAGCGCCACGAAGCTGCCGCTGCCGGTGAAGGGGTGAAAACCTCGCACGCCTTTGTCCCTGCCCGAGTAGTGCACCAGCGGCACGCACGCGATGAAGCAGGCGTCGGCCATCATTATGAGGCGCGCGTGTGGAAGCTCCACCTCGCCCCACACATGATGCAACGAAATGTCGACAAGGAGCCGCAGCAGCAAGTTCGTGAGGCACAAAAGGTAGCTGAATATCATTTCACCGTTCATGATGTAAGCTGTGTTGGCCAGCTCCTCCGCCATCCTGCTGCGAGGGCCGGGTGACGGCTCGGTGTGTACAAGGAGCACTGAGTCAAGGTTTACGGCCGCCTTGGTAGCCGGCTTTTTCCCCGCCGTGGTCTGCTCCGATGTGGGCTCCTCCACCAAGGCAGCGAGAAAGGCACGCCCTTTGAACGTCAAGGAGCTGCACAGTCGTACGGCACACGTCATGCAGAAAACGCTGAGCGTTGACAGCACCGCCTCCAGCGAGGCGATGGCAGGAGCACTGCTGGACAGAAAGAGCATGAAACTGATGATGGCGGCGACGTACAGCAGATAACTCAGGGCCTGCAGCAGCAACACCGGTAGCGTCTCGACTGAGCGGTTTCTGGCCAGCATGCGAAAGTGATCGTCATGCATAATCACGCCCGACACGTATACCATCGGCGTTAGTAGCAGAGAGACGAGCTGAGCCAGCTGCGACACAAGCACCAGCACCCCCTGGCACGTCCAGCTTGTCCCCTCCATCGCCTCGTCGAGGCCGTCGGGGTAGTTCTGCACATAAAAAAAGATGCTCACGTTCAGGCATGCTAGCAGAAGCGCCGTCACCACCGCCACCACGCCGCCGAGCTCGAACACACTGCTTGGCACGTTCGGCGTATTCGCGAGAGCCTCATAGCGCATCGTGCGCAGAAACATCAGCAGCGCCACGCAACTCACGACGCTCAGTCCCTGCACGGCGAGCACAGACAATGGCGTTACTGTGTGCACACCGGCGTTAAAGAGCAGCAGCACGCTCGCAAACACTGCGGCGACGTACAGAAACCGCGACAGCCACAGAAGAACGGTGTCAAAGGTGCGATGCATCCGCAGGCGGAAGCTGATGAAGCCGAGAGAGCGCCGGTAGCCGACGAAGAACAGACTCAACGTGCCACAGGCCAGTGTGATCGCAAGGTTCACAAGGAAGATACTCTCTTGCAGCCCTGGAAAGCGGATCGCCACCATGCTGAACGCGCTCTGTGTCGTCAGCAATGCCACCTCCAGCGCGCTCTCTGCATTGGGGCGGCGGCGCAGATACCGCAGGAACGCGGAGAGGCCTTTGTCCGCCAGGAAGGCTGAGCCGGTGCCCGATGACGCGGTGTTCGATCCCGGCTCCGAGGCCTTGGCGCAGTCGTGGAAGGTGAAACTCCGCAGCGAGAGCAAGAGAAGAATGTTGCCAAACAGCGCCAGTACGCCAATCGTGCTCATGAAGCCGTGCGAATGATTCACTGAGGGCTCGAAGAGAAGCCCGTACGCCGCCGTCAGCAGCAGCGAGGACGACACGCACGTGACTCCAAAGCACTGCAGCGTGACGAACTGCACACCGCCGGCGAAGGGCTGATAGAGCCGATACACCTTGTGGCCGTACTTCTCGCGGCCGAGCAGATATACGAAGAAGCCAGCTAGGAGGTTCAAGTGCGAGCCAAGAGCCAGGAAGAACATGAGCGGGAACTCGGGGTACTGGTTCACGTACACGTCAGACAGGACAAGCGAGAAGAGCCCCACAGCGCAGTCCAACATCCAAACAGTGAGGAGAGAGACAGTCGAGAAGTGCGGCACCTCGAAGGGCGCCGCCCGCTCACCGTCGAGGCCGACGTCGGAGTGAGGGCGAGATATCGATACCGGACCGTGCGATCTGGATAGCTGCGCCTGGGATTCAAGCATGGAGCTGCTGCCGCATGTGAGTGCAAAGGATGCGTTCACACTTTTGGCTGAGGAAGTCGCTAGCTGTGGGCCCGCGAGTGCGGCTGGCGGGGCGACTGGAGGCGCACTGCCTGTCGACTCTGCCTTTGAGTGCGACGGTACAATCGCTGTGCCTTCCGTGGCTACACCCGAAGATGGTGTGCGGAAGGCGCTGAACTCGGGCTGCATGGCTGCGCGAAAGGGCTTCCACAAGCCTCTGAGCTGCCTTGGCGTGTCGCTAACGGAGCCGCTAAAGAAATGATGGCAGGAACTGAACGAGCAACAAAGGAAAAACGGAACGAAGGCAGCGCTGCGGATATGGGGGAGGGGGTGGGGAACAGCACCACAGAGCGAGAAGAAGACACACACACACACACACGCACAAAAAAAACGCAGCTGGGCGAAGAAACAGAGGCGCGGGGGAGGGGAGAGAGGAGGAGGCGATAACACGTCCGTTACTTCAGACGTAAAGAATGCACCAATGCGTCTGTTTCTTCGCCTTCACGAGAGGGGAGACGGGAGACGGGAGAGGGAGGAAGTGTAGAGAGAGAGATCGTTACACGGAGGGGCACGACGGTTTGGCATAGAGCGCATCGTCAGTTTTTTTCTTTGTTGTTGTTGTATTCAGGAGCACCGATCCGCGTATACGCGTGTGGTTGTGTGCACAGGTGAGAGTACGGAGCCACCCGCCCTTTCAGCTTCCTGTCTCACTTCTCCGTGCCACCAGCTGTGCCCCGTCGTGCTTGGTATGCGGGATCGCGGTTAGGCCCGTCCGCGGGAGTCTCGCCAGATTCTGTGCAACGTGTCGTGGACCAGGCGCGGCAAGGGAGACATGCAGTCATGAAACTCCGCGTTGATTGCATGGCTGTGTGGATAGTCGTTGCTCAAAGCCGCGATGGCAGACGTACTACCCACATGAAGGGCAGCCGTAGCTCCAGCAGACAAAAGAATGCGTCTCAAAAGCTGCAGCGCACCAAACTGTGCGCTGCCACACCTACACGGTCGGCGGGGCCGCGGCCCCATCGCGCGCCCGTCATGGCGACGTGTTCTGTCGCCCGCTTCATGCGCGCAGCCCCCTTCCCCCCCCCCCATTCGTGCAAGGTCGCGTCGGCGCAGAGGCTGTACACCGCGCCGGTCGTCGCGAGCGGCCTGGTGCGCAGTGCTGTGCTCGCTGCGGCACACTGGCACCGCTTGTCCACCTCACCCTTGGCGCTCCCGGGCAGCGGCGGCGAACATGGCTGGGGGCATCAGCCCTTTAGGCACGGGTGCCGGGTAAAGCAACGCTCTCCGGTCCGCCACTCCACCAGCGTTGCACAGCACGCAGAGCCACGGCGAGCAGTCCAGCCAGACGCCGGCCATGTGTCCCTCCGCTGCCACAGCATACGCTGTCTCCTCATCAGACTCTCTTCTTCACTCAACACGGAGAGGACGCAGCCGGCGGCCCCGAGCGCTTCGACACCTTCCTCGGACACGGTCGCCGGCCTCTGTGAGGCGGGCAGACTGCGCGGGCACGCGCGCAGAATTTCACCCAGCTCGCCTATCGGCACTGATCCGGCCGCATGAGCGCACACACAACCGCAACATTCATGATCGCTGCACGGCTAGTATGGAGCGGCGCCTCGCATCGACATCGCCTTCTTCATCACAGCTCACAGAGAAAGACAGACACGGAGGGATTCGGAGTTTAGAGACAGAGAAGCCGGGGAAAGCCGGTCTTGCGGGCGCTGCGACGACGCTGATTGGAGTAGCAGCACTGATGCATCCCTGCACAGCACAACCCTATCGAAGGGAAGCGGGTACCGGAGAGGCACCGAAAAGAGAACAAGAACACAAGAATAGTGCACTCGTGGCCATCAGGGCGAGATGCCTGCCACGCTCCTCTCTCTCTGCCCTGGAGTCGAAGGGCGTTGATGAGGGAAGGAAGAACGCTGATGGTGAGGGGTGCATGGCTGCATGTGTGTCTGTGTGGGTGAACGCAGCGAAGAGTTGCAGTTGTTGTTGTTGTTTTCGGGGGAGGGGGCGTGCGTTTCTGTCGCTGATTCGCTTTGTGTTTGCGCCTCTGCTTTCCCAGCCCCGCACGACGAGACCGTCATTTCTTCACCAAAGGCAGAGAAAAGGAAGCCAACGAGCGAGGAAGGACGAGAAAGAAGTGTCAGCAGCGAACCAAATAATAATACTAAATAAACACACGGCAGCGAGGCAGATGGAGGCGAGCAAGCCACCATGTGGCAACCACCACCGAGATGAAAAGCAGACAAGGAGGCTCCGTGGCTTTCGATGAGTCACTGGGAAAGTGTCCGAAGCACGCGCCGAACGAAGCACACGAGCTCCTCAGACGCGGTGCTGCCACTTCCAAGAAAAAGGCGACGGCGAGCTATTACCGGTGTATCCTCTGCTTGTTTGTACGTTGTGGCGAGTGCGCATGCGTGGCAGCTGGCGCGGCCCTCTCTCCAAGCCGCTCCCTGTACGCAGCCTTAGAAGGGAAAGTCCGCGCGCCGGGAGAGGGAGAGGAGGCTAACAGAAAACGAAATCCACACAGAGGTGGGCACAGACACGCATGCGTGTAGCACAGCAAAGATCGAACCGCATCACAAACCACACGTTTAACAAGACACACAAGCGCTGATGGCGGGTGCGCATCTGCGAACCACCCCCCTATACACGCAGTCAACATAGAAAGAGACGCCGACGGGTGGCTCGGATGTCGAGGGGGCAGCGCACGCTAACAGACATGAGTGCGCATCTACACCTCGCAGCGATCGTGTCCCCAGGGCACACGCTTACTTTTTGATTCCCATCTGCTCATGACGGCGACGCCTCGAGACCTTTCAGCTGTGCCTCGCGTCGCAGCTGCTCCTCGAACACCTCTAAATCCTTCAAGCAGCCGTCGACCGCATCTTGCAGCGCCTTTTTCGGGGCAGGGACTG
Source organism: Leishmania major strain Friedlin (assembly GCF_000002725.2). Taxonomy (NCBI): domain Eukaryota; phylum Euglenozoa; class Kinetoplastea; order Trypanosomatida; family Trypanosomatidae; genus Leishmania; species Leishmania major. The sequence continues at coordinate 630,568 of NC_007268.2, read as the reverse complement.
GCGCGTCCGTCCCGTTCGACGCCGTCTGCACGCGCAGCTCCACGTTGTGCTTTGTTGGATGCGGTACTCGGTAGCCCGCAATCTGCACAAATGGCGACTCGTGCAGCTTCATGCGCAGCAGGTTCGCCAGTGTGTGGTCCTCCTTCTCCATCTTAAAGAGGGAGGAGTTAGCCATCGTGTTGGAGATTTGCTCCACAATCTTACGATCCCCCGGCACGTCCACCAGACTGTCTGGGGTGATGTCGTTGCGAGAAATCAGCATGCCATGAGGGACCGCCATTTTCTTGTTGCGGCTCGTGCAAGCAATGCAGATATATATATATATATATGTATATATAATGTATGCTTGTATATGGTATACCAAAGATGAAAGTGAGCTGTGCCTCAGCGCGTCGGTGGGAGAGGAAAAGGGAAGGAAACGAGAGAGAAGCGACGTGCACGTCGGCTGTCGCTTGAAGTTTCCTTGGAGAAGGGCAGGGCAGCCGCAGTGACGCAGGAAAAGAGGATAAGTGAGAGGAGGAGCGAAGAAACCGGGGAAGGATGTGTGAGAAGTACGAGGGAGAGGCATACATACACAAGTAACACGCCCGTCCGCGCTGCACATACCCTCCGGGAAGCACTCATGGCAGGACGAAGACGGGGAGAAAACGAACGGGTATGCGACATGCCAGCGGAGACGAGACAGGCAACGCAATGCGGTCGTGTCTGCTGCCTGCAAAGGGCGGGTGAGGGTGCGAGTCAACGTGGGGAGTCAGCAGCCCCGGGAGCATGGAGTTGATGGGGGAGGGGGAGGCGAGGGGCCTCGATAGCCAAAGCGTGCAAGAGGGGAAAGGGTATCTTCCCCACGGAGTCTGTCCTCTGTGCCGTTTTTCGGTGCCTTCGTAACGGTGCTTTGGTTTTCCGACGTGCTGTTATAATCTTGTCAACGCCACTTTCGGGGACAGACCTGTGTGTGTGTGTGTGTGTGTGTGTGTGTGTGTGTGTGTGAACGTGGCAGTGCTCGCCGCATGCGCTGCTGTATTAGCGAATGCCCGTTTTGTGTGCGCGCACATGGCCGCAAGCTCGCATGACGGGAGCAGGAATGATGTGAAGGGAACGGGAGAAGAGGAAAAGGTGACAAGGAACGAGGGCGCCGCACGTGAGCGGCCGCCGCGGCCGCTGCTGTTCTCAGCTAGCCCACTCCCCCCTCCAGCCTTTTCCCTGGGCACATGTGTAAGGTGGCCAGAGTCGTACAAGCGGTGAGCAGTGCAGGGGCTACCCGCAGCACGCAAAGACGCGCCATTGGGGGGGGGGAGGGTGAATCTTCATGTTTGGAGTTCATCAACGTAGGCCTTGTACGGTGTGCCTCGCGTGTAGCCGAGCTTCTCTGCCAGGTGCGCCGAGTGCGGCACGTGCGCATCCCAGTTTGGATATAGGCCATGCTTTAGGCGCTCTAAGATGAGCCGAGCAGAGCACGCCAGCGCCAAGCCGCGACGCTGATGTGACTCCGCCGTTTCCACCCCCACCTCAACACCTCCGTCGCAGATGCAAAAGCTGGACGCACCGGCTGCAATGTTGCCGGTTGCCCTCTCCAGAGCGACGAAGCTGATTCCCCGCGCCGCGAAGTCGGCGGCGTCGCGGAAGTTGCCGCAGAGGTCGAAGGACCACTTCATCCTCCGCGTGAGCTCCGCCAGCGCCTCCGTGATGGTCTCGATGACGTAGGTGGCAGGGCACACCGTCGCATACTGTTGCAGACGCCCCACATCGAATGACCCCGTCGCGGCCACCACGGGGTAGCGAATATAGGGCCTCAGGGCAGGCAAATGCGCTTCAATGAGCGGCATCCACTCAGGCTGGGCGGGGACGACAAGGGAGCTTGTGACGCCCGCTGACAAGTTCCGCGTCGGGGGCACCGGCGAGGACAGTGAACACGCCGACGGTGAGGCGGGCCCTCAGCGTTGCCGCGGCGCTGCTGCCACAAACTGTCACCTGTCTCATGTCCCCTTCCAGAGTAGACCGCGCAATGAAACTGCGGCGCGGGTAGTGGAAAAGTGCCTTGACCGCTTCCGACGCTTGGCTTACGTTCGGGCATGTCTCCTTGATGACACGCGTGGCACACCGGCGTGAAATCTGCACTTTATGTGCATGTGAGGGCGTGCGTGTGGCACGCCGAATTCGCGCAAGAAGAGAGATCGTTACCGTAGAGGAAACAAAAAGCGTACACAACACCGCCACCCGAGAGAGAAGAAAACGTGCCGTGAGTGATGGAAGTGGGCGTGCTGCTTCGTGACGGCACCGGTGACGTGAGTCCGTCTCACTTGGCAAGGGGCGGAGCAGCGGCTCCAAACTCCCCCTCCGCCCGCCGCGCTGCGTTTTGGCAAAAAAAAAAAGAACAAAGCTGAAAAGCGAAGAAGTGCGAGAGATGACGAGGTGCTTTGCCCCTCCCCCTTCCCTCCCCACCACACACACATACACACACACACACACACTTTCCCTGTCGTGACGCGAGGCAACATAGCCCTTGCACGCGCTCTCGCGCAGCCCGTCTGCATTCACGCCACACTTGAGGGATAGAGGTGAGGGCAAAGTTTTCGCCGCAGGAGAAGATCCTCGCAGAGATGCATTCGCTTCACAGAGACGACCGATGCAGCGGTGATCGCATCGTACGGTTGTCGTGTATGCCTTGCTTCTTTGCGTCTGAGTGGGAAGACACACAGGGAAGGGTGGAGTTCTCGTCGTGTTGGCCGGGATGGGCCGCCCATTGCTTGCGCACACGCACGTATGCACACCATCCGTTAGCGTACGTGCGTGGAGGCCATCGGTGGCAGCACACTAGCCAAGGATGCCAACAGGAAAGACTGCCAAAGGATGGGCTGACTCACTGTACCACTGAGAGGATGGGCAAGCGAGTTCGGTGCGTTGCATGCCCCACCCACCACCGCCCACTCGTCCCTCCCCTCTTCGCCTTCTCCACTTTGGCTACGAGAATTGTAATACAGAAAAAGACAGGGGCAACAGGAAACGAGAAAAAAAACAAGGAAACCCCCAGCGCACGCGCTGCGCTCACGAATCAGGAACACAACAAACAACGACAGAGACACGCATACAGGCTTGTCCGGCACCACGTGCACACACATACGTAAATGGCAAGAGGAGGTGAGAGCACAGCGACGCATTGATGCGCGCGTGGTGCGGGGTGAGGAAGCACAGCAGCACATCTGGGAACGACACCCGACATGAAAGAGCCTTACAAGCACGCGCCGCAGCAGTGCCCGCGTTTTCTGTGGGACGCTAACTGCCCATTTTTGCCCACTCCACCCCCTCCCCCTCCCCTCTGCGCTCGGCTGCTCCATCGCCTGCGAAGTTTTTCTACTCCATAGACTTCTGGGCGCCACTTTGCTGACTGCTACTGCCGCCGACCACCTGCACCTGGATCAAGTGACGCTTGTCGAACATGATATCGTGATCGAAAAGGTAGCGCGCCTCACCGTAAGCGATACCGCTACCCACGCCGGTGCACAGGGCGATGATGGCACTGCGTGCCGCCGGCGAGCGGGCCAGCAAAAGCCCCGGCAGAATACCAGAGGCGAACCCAATCGTGGACTTGCGGATCAACGTTTCAAGCGAGTGGTCCCACTTCTCATCCGACGAGATGGATGTGGTGGCGGTGGAGGGTTGCTTCGGTGTGGCCGACATTGTTTCGTACGTGTGACGCAGCTCCTTTACCCCCTTTTTTGTCACGATGATAGAGCAATGCGAGGATGGGGAGTCAAAAGGGGGTTTGGTGAGTGTTTGGGGGCGAAGGGGAGGCAAGGGGGGAGGGGCCTGCGGAGCCGTGCTTTCACAGTAACGCGCCAGGGCACACTGGCAGGTGCTTCGTCGAAAACACCGAAGCAAGGACACAACGTGGACAAAAGAAAAACAAAGAAAGAACGCGGAGTCGTGAAACTGACACGCGCGAGAGCTGCGGCTGCTAAGCGCGACGGCACCTTCTTAGAACTTCTGTGATGATGACGACAACCAGCTACAATGTCGGTTTAAGCGCGTAGGAAAAGGAATAGAGGTCCATAAAAAGCAGAAGAGCTGAGCAAAAGAATCGAGCTGGGGTGAGGCCGTACTCAAGCTTGCGTGTGTGTGTGTGTGTGTGTGTGTGTGTGTGGCTGCTCCAGTGGATGCAACGTTCGCTCTCACGCTCGCTCTCTCGTCGCCGTTAACTTTTTCTTTCGGTTTCTTTTCCTTCTTTATGCAAAGGACTGGAGAACGAGTGGGGCAGTTGGGACGGGCGAAGCGCAAGCACCCCCAAAAGAAGCGAAAAGGAACAGCAACGAGGCGCCGCCGCCGACGTCGCGCACCAGCAAGAGCCATGAGCACAACCATCGATGCGGCACCACCGCAAAGGAGCGAGGCAAAGCAAAAAAGGATGGAAGCGGTGAGAGTAATAACAAGGGGAAGAGAGAGGCGAGTCCATCACCGGTATAGAGGAGAAGCTTAACGCGTCGCTGCTCATCCCCTGCTCAACGCAGGCATCGCTCCGCATGAATATGCGTACATCACTTCCCCTGCAATGGAAGTCTGCGCGAATGTTTCTTTGCGTCCACGGGCTCTCCCACTCTCTGCCACGTAGCATGAGCGTAGCGGCACTCGACCCCCGGCCCGACCACGGGCCCCATCCGCGTAGTGCCGAGCAGACGTAGACACGCGCGCATTGCAGCAGTGTGCACCCGACTCAGCCATCTGAGCACGGCCTCTGCCCCAAACCTCTGCCCTCAACCCATGCTTCGCAGGCAGCCGCACAGCCGCTCCCCCGCCACGCTGGTCGCCACCCCTGGTGCATCCGCCTCGGGGGCGGCACGCAGGCTGCGTACCACCAGTGGCCAGCGCGAGGGCCGGATGGGATGCGTTCGAGTCGCCATGACGCTCTGCCTAGCACATGGGTGGCACAAGCATGTTCGCTGTCGCAGGTCGCTCCCACGCCACGCCATCCAGGGCCTGGCCGCCGACATCCGTAGCAATGAGTCGCTCTCACCTCCCCACGTCGCGGGTGCCTGACCCTGTCATCACCAGAAGGGGTTCGGCATTCGGCAGGGAATGGGGGGATGGAGAGAGGGGGAGAGGGGGAGGGTCGCAACCGCTGCATTTTCATTTTTGACGTTTTTTTCGTTGTTTCTTTAGCGCCTGTGCGGAAACGTCTGCAGCAGTGGGAGATCGAAAAACGGCCGAAGGGGGCGAACGCAGGGAGGACGGAGACAACTCTGTGAACAACAAACCGCACACGTACCAAGAACAACAACATTTTAAAAGACAACACTCGAACCCCAAGCCAGAGCGAGAGTGCGCGCATTGCCATCCATCAGAGGAGGTGGTGAAGAGGGGATCGCAAGACGCACCACGCGCAGGCACACCGTCCTTAACGTGTGCGCGCACTCGAAAACGTAGCTCACCCCTCGTCTCCTTCGTCATCATTAGACTTCCCCTCTCCTATCAGCCGCAGCAGGTGCCGCAACGGTTGCGCGGCGGCCTCGCCTTCACGTTTCGCGCACTGCTCCACGATTGCCTCTGCTTCGCAAGGGCGATCGTACTGCATGCAGTACAGAAGCGCTCGTATCTGCGATGTGCAGGGCAGCTCCGTCTTGTTTACACGGCGCGCGTAGCCAAGCACGTGCAGGGCACCCTGCGGGCTGCCTCCCAGCACGCAGACGTTGATGAGGAGGCTTAGCGTCTTGTGTGACAGGGGCCGTTCTAGAGCGACAACTTCCAGCGGATGCCGCTGCGTGGCACCCTGCGATGGGCCGGTGCCCGTCTTGCAAATCCGATCCTCGCTGGAGGTCGTCTGCCGGTTTTTCACCCAGCTCAGCGCAGACACCCAGTGAACGCTCGATAGCCTCGGGGCCGCCTTTGCGGCCACACTACCGTCGCGTGAGTTCCCCCTTTTTCTTTGAAGGTGTCGCAGGCGAATGGCACGGTTGTGTGCCAGCGTGCATTCCAGCATGTCCTCCCACGACGTTGGTGTCAAGAGACTGCCAGAAGGGATAATGTGCTCGTGAAGCAGGCGCACCGCCAACGCTACTTGTTTCGCCTGCCGCAGCTGTCGAACAAGTGAGCTGAGTAGCTCAGGTGGGGTCGTCGCCTGCGCCGCGCTGTGGCCAAGCAGCGCCGGTGCTGCAATAGCCCAGCCGTTTTCGTGTCGGGCGCAGTTGCGCAAGAGCGCGTGGACGACAACAGGGTGGCGTGCGGCTGCCACCGAGCCCACGGTGGGGCCACCACCGTGTAGCGCGGTGTCGAGAGCATCCGGTGCCGAGGAAGGGGCCGGCACGGGCTGCGCCAGGTGCGCTGCGCAGCTCTGGAGAAACGCGGCTGCCATCTCCGGCGTGGGAAGCTTTTCCACTATAACGGCGATCATGGCTGCTGCTGTCAGGGGAGACGCGCGTAGGAGCTGCATGCGAGAGAAGAGAACCGCTGTACTGAGTACGGCGGTGTCCTGGTGGGGGTGTGAAGCTGCTGCGGACGTCACCGATGGTGCCGATGGCGAGATGGAAGCGTTCAGAGACGTGAAAGAGGATGGCACCGCGCCCTCCGCGGCCTCCTCGTCCTTTTCTGGCTCCACCGCATCGGGCAACGTGACAACAGAGGAGGCGTCTCTCTCTCTCTTCGGCCTTCTCTTCGCTGACAACGGCCGCCGCCGCTGTCGCTCCTCCCCTACGCCGCTGCCACCGTCTCCTTTACCGACGTCAGAGTTGGAGGGGAGCACAACGGTGTCGCGCACACGCGTCCACTCCGCATCTGTCAGCAAGGCCGGCTCGCTCAGGTCACTCAGCAGTGCCAGCGCGGCTGTCCACGGCAGCTGCGCCATGGCCGCCGTTGCCCGCTGCACCTTCAGCTCGGGTGCCAACGTGGTGCTCGCCAGCAGGTGAGTCAGGTACGATGTGCAGAGTGGGCTCCGCGCTGCCACCTCATGCGGAACGCTCCCAACCACGCTGTTCAGGACGCTCAAAATATGCTGCTGCGCCGGTGTTGGGGCTCCGCCGTCGCGCACGGACGGAAGCAATGCGTGAGCGCTGGCAGCGGCTGTGAGGGTTGTCGTGCCAGGTGGTCGCATACTCTGTATTGCGTCAAACAGAAGCGGCGGATCCTGCTGATGAAGGTGCATAAGCAGCTGGAGGGCATGGGGCCATGCCGCTGACGTTGCACACGCGTGAGCTGCATCCACCAACATCGGCTTTGTAAGCTGCCCATTCGCCTGGTTAAGCTTCAGTACGTCGATGGCCGTGCGCCACTGCCGGTGTGGTGCGAGCAGGCGCAGCGTCGAGACGGACACGCGGGTCGGCAGCGAGGTGCCGTGCGCCAGCACTGCCTCGCTCATGACCTTTATCGCGGCCTGCCAGCTGACAAGCTGACCTGCGCCGGTCTTCGACACGTGCCGGTTGTGTCGCAGCATTCGGGCTAACAACGCCCTGTACGTCTCCGCAGCCACCGGCTGGGTGTAGTAGGCTGCTTGTAGGATTGTCAGCCCCCTTTCCCACGAGACCGACAGGACCGCCCTCGAGAGCATGTCGGGTCGATTTACAAAAAGGAGGCGGTGTTCGTGGTAGAGGAGGGGCATTTGCGACGCCGGGCTGCGCTCCAGCCGCTGCAGGAAGTCCGCAAAGGTGTAGCCGGACCCCACAGACGGCATGATGACGCTGCACAACTGATGATGGCAATCGGAAGAGAACTGAGTGACTCGACGGGGAACAGGCAGCTGCTTTTCACGCGTTGCTGCCGTTCCCTTGTATGCGTGCGCGTGCGTTGGGCGGTGATAGTGGAGGCTTTGTCCCGCCACTCGCGTCGGTGCGCATCGCACGAGAGGCAGTAGACACGCCCTTGTGCGTGCGCGTGTATGCCTGCCTGTATAGATACCTGTAGCGGCGGGCGGGAGAGGAGGAGGAGAGAAGGAGCGGAGCAGGCATGGGTTCGCCAATGAGGAAGGGGCGCAAGCGACCATGACACCAAACAATGCACCACGAAAACACATACACACACAGCATCTTGTTGTTACCTTCTTCTTCGCTCGCTGGTGTCTCTGTGTGCCGGTGTGTAAGTAAGTGTGTGTGTGTGTGTGTCTGCACGCATGGGATGTACGTGTGAGTCGTGGTTGGCTCCTTCGAGCCGGCGCGGTCACCATCGATGCAGTACTAGTAGCAATCTCCCTCTCAGTGTGGATGCGACCAAGATGCCAGGGGCGTGCGTGCATGCGGAGACACCTGGGGAGGGAGAGTCTCATTGAAAGCTTCGCATCCTTAGCGGCAAGAGTGGGAGGAGGCGACTGGTGACCGCGCCTCAGGCTACAATCCTCTGATTACCACACGAATGGAAATACATTCCACCTGGGCACCACTTCCTCAACGACTGCCTCCCGTAGCATATACTCCGCTGCACCGACGATCTCTGCTGGAAGTCGGCCGCCGCCGTTGCTGAGCGGTTTTGCCTGTTCCTCATCCAGTATCGTTCGCAGCGCACTGCCAACGAGACGACGTGTGGCGTTTGCTGCCATCCAAAAACGTCGGTGCTCTGCAGAGGTAATGCCGAGGTTGGCGGCGGTGAACACGGTGACGCCAACACTGGCCAGCGCCGAAAACCACGGTACACTGGCACACGCAATGCGGCACCACTGCGGCTCGCCGCTCGTGAAGCGGCTCCCCATGCCTCGTGCTGCGCCAGCGGCGATGTCGGTGGCGGGCTCTGTTGCATCGGGGAGTACGCAGAGGAGCAGAAGAATCGTGTTCACGGCGTACATGGCGACTTCACAGGTGTAGTGCGGATCGAGTACCACCTGAAAGCACACGTTCGAGGAGTACGGATAGCGGTACCGGCGCCACGCCCCGTACAGCTCCGGTGGCGTGGACAGCCCGTTTGGGGATTCGCCTTGGTCGACGCTAGAGGTGGCCAGATGTGCCTGCACGCGTCTCCACAAACCTTCCTCCCAGCCACGCATTTGCGTCTCCTTTGTGGATGAGACCGTGTGCGAGGGGCTCTGTCGCAGCCGCGTCAGTATCGTGTGCACAGTGACCTGAATGGCCTGCAGAGACAGGTGCGCCGTGGTACCGGCGCCGAAGACGCACCGCATCACCGGTAACCGATGTAGCCACTGAGACGCACGCGGGACGCTTGTGTGACTTGGTGCAGCGCTGGAAATGGCTGCCATCACGTAGAACGTGCTGCCCGCCACAGCGGCAAAGAGGGTCACAGTGTCATGCTCGCGGAAGCGCTGCACAAGACACGTCTCGGTAAGGCGCACCGCACAGTGAAGTGTGAAGAGCACTTGCGGCACGCATAAGAGGGGGTGTGCCGGCGCCGGCGACGACAGGGCAACCAGAGAGGGGTGGCTGGAGGCAGCGTTGCTGCGGTGGGCGATCCAACGAATCCCGAAAAGGGCTGCACTTGTGACGAGGCCAGTGACGTAAAAGGCGGTGAACGACTGCTTACGAGTGGTGCGCCACCTGCCCAAGAACGAGGACGCCAGCCAGTGAACCGGTGTCGCGCACCAACGCGTGAGGGTAGTCGCCGCCACAGCCGCGGAGTACTTCCCCACTCGATCGCGTTCGGCCTTGCAGACACCTGGGATGGCGGCGGCACCTGCGCTACGACCGCCGTACGATGAGAGGCCAGCGAACTCAGCGCAGAAGAGGCGCAGCAGGAGTACAACAAACGACATCGACCAATACACCAGCGCGACACGCACGGGCATGCTATCGATACACTCCACCAGCATTGCGAGAGCCACGTTGAGTGAGACCGAATTCGCTTGCCGGAGGGCGGTAGTTGAAGAAGGGAATAACACGTGGAGAGGAGGATCAATAGAGAAGATCGGACGTGTCTGGGTGGCGGGCCGCGCGATTCTAGAGAGCACCGCCCGCATCAATCCACCACAACAGGCCTATGCATGGGAGGGTGAGTGGGCGGGGGAGCGGTGCAACCAATGATGTTACCAACGTCGAGCGGCGGTTGAGCAACACCAACAAAAAAGAGAGCGGCCACCAGCAGAGCAGAAAGAAAAGAAACGCATCGTATTGTGGCGGCGGACGGGTCACGGAGGGGGAGGGGAAAGGCCTTGAGAGACAGACATGAAGTCAGAGGATGTAGAGCGGCAGTGGTACGGTGAAAAGGACCAGCAACAAGCATGAAGCGCTTCCTCAAGGCCAAAAGGAAGTGCTCTCGTGGCTGATCTCGCCCTCTTGAGACGTGACCTCCGTGTTGGCTGAGCGAAACTATGCAGTGTCTTCCTTCCTAGCGTGAAAGCGTGTGCACGCGCGATACGCAGCCCCAGATAAACGAAGCGTAGGTGCGTAAGGCCGAGAGCACCGCACAACGGGTGGCGCTCGCAGCACGTTGTTTGTTTGTTTTGTCTGGGCCGTCGTTTGACCGTTTTTTTCTTGTTCTGCTTTGTTGCATTCGTTGCGACGGCGGTGCGGCCCAGTGAACGGCGAACGGCACGGCGATGACCCTCGACGCAAAGGCCCACAACAGACGATTGGCTACCAAACCGCACGAAGAAAACGGAAAAAAAAAAGAGAGACGACGCACAAGCTGATCAAGAGAGAAGACACGTGCGGTGGTGAGGTGTAGAGAGACATCGGTGGATGGCGAGCTGGGCGCGCAAGTGCACGCGATCCACTTGCATTGCAGCGCTGGCAAAGAAGGAGGAGCACATACCGGTGCGCTGTCACCGGCGTCACGAAGCAGCGACGTCTGCTGTCGCACTGCCGCCTGTGCAGCCTAGCCCTGACACGCATGTGTTCTTTAGCGGCAGTGGAAATTATAGCTGATACACGCGCAGTGTAGTCGACCTTTCGTCCTGGGCGTTCCCCGCCCCGCCCCGCCCCACCCCTCCCCTCTCCTTCGTGGAAGGTTCACGACTGCAGCGCACGAAAAGCGAGGCTTCCCCCCGACCCACCCTCACGCGCTCGCACAGCAGAGCCTCGGCACACACACCGGATCAACGGGGATGGGCAGACGCACGCGCACACACACACACACATGTATGTATATGTGCGCACAAGCACGCGCGCGATACGGTGCACGCAGAGGTCGCCTCGTACTCCAACACGCGGCGCGGGACGACGGCCCACTTGCCTCAGCCTCCCCCGCATCCAACTGACGACTGCGTTAGTGATGGTGATGATGCGCGGGTGCCTCCTTGCGGCGGATGTCCGGCTCTGGGTCGCCGGGCTGCCAAAGGTAGCTAGCCAGGAAGTTCGTGCCGCCCCAGCGGACGTCCAGCTTGTTCTCTGCCATCTCCTGCTGCAGCTGCTCATACTTGATAGCGTGATCCGGGTCGTCGAGGTCGAGCTGTCTAAAAAGAAAGTTTGAGGCCATTGCCCGCTTGCCGACTTGAGCGATGCGCGTGCGCTGGCCAAACGTGACGTCGAATAGCCAGTAGAAGGCGACAGGAAAGATGACGCCAAAGAAGAAAAGGAGCTGACTCGTTCCGTCCTTCACCTTGCCAAAGGGCTGTCCCCACCAGCCGGGGTTGATGGCGATGGGGAAGAAGGCAGGCACACTCGCGTCACCATGCTCACCGGGCACACGCGCGTACCGACGCGCCACGCGGCGAATCATGCTATTCCTACGAGCCTGCATTTCGAGGCTGATCCTCCGCTGCTGTTCTGGTGGTGTTGCTCCTTCTCCCTCGTCCCCTAGGTGGATCGCCCTGCTCCCTATTCCTACTAAGAGCTGTACGAAGCTGCTCTTATACTACACGCGACCTCACTACAGGGTAGAGACGGGGTGCGCTAGACGTGATCTTCCTCTTTCGCGAATGGCTTGTGTTTGCCGCCAATGGATTCCCTCTCTTTCTATGACTTGCGCACGCGAGACCTGAACGCGCCCTGAGCCACTCCTGCTCACGCGCCTAGCCTGTGCGATATACGTGTGCGCTCTCCCTCCTTCGTTTCCGCGCGCGAGGATGACGTATGGACAATCGTGCGGAGGCTTTCCGGCTTGAGTGTGAGGTGCAAGTCCGTGCAGAGGGAAGGGAGCACCGAGGCAAACGGGTACGGCGGTGTTCATCTAGAAACAACAACAACACACATACACAGAAAAAAAAAATATGTGTTCCGTCATACGGAGATAGAGAGACAGAGATGAAGACGAGAGGCAACGATGCCCATGATTGCAGAAGTGCATGTCGAGTGGCGTCGGGGGGAGGGAGACGGGGAGGGGCAGGCATCAAGCGAGTGGCTTCCATGTATTTGTACAGTGTGTGTGTGTGTGTGTGTGTGTGCGTGTGCGGAGGTGACCGTAGCGGAGCCGCTCTCGGCCACACATATGCACAAAGTCGCATGTGCCACGGCTGCTCATGCACAAGCACACACAGGAGCACTGGCGTCTCTCGTGAGTAGCCCACTTGCGCTGCTGAACCCAGGAGCGCGTCCCTGCAGCGGACACGCGTGCAGCCCACCATCCCGTCCCCCTCGTAGTGCGAGGGAGCAGTGCAAGAGCCTCTCATGCGCGTCGCAAGCAAAGCAGCACCTAGCACTGAAGAACACCCTTTTCGGTGCTCGGCTTTTGCACGCGTGTGCGGTACGCTCGCGAAGACTGGAGGAGGCCCTCTCGTCTCCTTCGGCTTAACCCTTCTTCTTGCGTGCCTCCCTCACGGCTTAGAGGTGACAGGGACAGGGACGGGGGAAGGGGGAAGAGAAAGGCGATGGAAGGGAGAACCGGTTTGTACGTGAAGCACACGTACATGAGGGAAGTGTCTAACAGGAAGAACAAAGACGAGACAAGACGAGACGGCAGACCATAAAACATTGATGACCGAGTGGGTGGTGTACAAAATGAGATGAAGTGAAGAGAAAGCGAGGAATGTGTTGGAGAACGGAAAACAAGTGAAACAGAGGTGATGGTGATTGGGGGGAGGGGGCAGCGTGAAGAAAAAGTCGTTGGCGGAGCAGGAGCGGAACTGGAGCAGGTGCAACTGTGAAGCGATGGAGACGAAACAATCGCGTGCTGTGGGACTGCGCGTGTCGTCAGGATAAGACCGTGGCATCCCGAAGAAGAGCTCGCTGGCACAGTTACCTAGCCGGTTACACGCACAAACTGAGAGGAACCAGGGGACGAGTGAGAGCGAAAATATTCCCTACAGGGGAACAAGACACGCAAACACACGCACCGACACACGCACACAAGCACAACGGCCACTGGGTGAAGGTTCCTTCACGGCTTAATGTGGAGCCGCGAGCAGAAAAAAAGGAAAACGAAATCCATAGGCGGGGTAGTCGTAGTATGAGTACAGAGTCTATAGTCGTAGTAATATAAACCTCCACATTACGCGCCCCACGCGCGTGCCACTCGGCGGCGGGAAACGGGGGAGGAGGAGGAAGCGACCCGTACGAGCTCTTCTCCCATTCCTCAAAAGAAGCGGCCCTTGGTGATGGAGACAGGTGGTGCGCCAGTGGTGGCACGATAGGCGTTCGGCGAGTTGCGCATGGCCAAATAAGACACCGGAAACGCTGCGGTAGCGGCGGCAGTGGAGCCCCCCGCCAGCCCTCTCGCGCTTGAGCCAGCGCGCGTTAGCGGCGTGTGATAGTAATACCCTTTCGATGAACTGGGAGAGGAAGCGGCATCGCTAGGATCGATTCCGGTGCCGCCCCCCATGGCGGAGCTGCGGGGTATCTCGCGCACAGCAGAGGACGAGGCTGTCGGCAGGCCACCAGCTTGAGTCGGCGTCGCGCGCCCCGCATAGAAGGGTCGGTGTGATGGCGCTGCCTGCTGTTGCGCCGTCGCGCTTGGCGGTGCCAGTCCAGCCAACCGGCCTTCAATGGTGACGGAGAGAACCTTGATCACATCATGCAGCTGCTTGTCCAACCGCTGCAGCAACGTTGCCTCGACCTTTTTCATCTGCTTGCGCAGCTTGTGGTCTAACACGGACTCGACATAGGCGCGTAACGCGTCTTCAGGAAAGCCGACCGTGATGCTGCGGTGCGTCAGTCGCTGATCTGGTGCAGCTATCTGTAACACGGGGGCCTTGACGTCGGTGGCGACGGTCGGCGAAGGTGCAGCGGGCGGTGCAGCCAGTGCCGCTGGGAGCGCAACGGCGACGGTGCCCATCTTCTGCTTTTCCTCGTACCGCTGCTCCGCCTCCTTGCGGCGCTCTGTTGCCTGTTGCAGCAGCACACGCTTGATCATACTGAGATCATCGCGCTGGTGCTGCACCGTCGCGTGCAGCACCGCAACTGCCTGCTCCAGTGCACTGAATCGCTCGCCGTGCAGGGAGCTGAGCTCTACGGGGGAGGGAGGTACAGCCGGCGGCGGCCAAACTGCCAAAGCCATTTGCTTGGCGCCCATCGGCACCGACTGGGGTGCATGGCTGCCCTCCAGCTGCGCAGAGCTGCTGTTGCCGCTACGCTCCTCGCGGCCACTGAAATTCCGGCGGCGACTACTGCTGCGACGGTGATGCCGGTGGTGGCGACGATGTTCGCTAGACTCGTTCTCGCCGCTGTGGTGGACCTTACCATTGGCGCTCCTTTCGCGATTGCCGCCGCCCTGCCGGGCTTCAAAGTCATCATCCTCGCTCCCGCTCTCCGCCGACTTTGCGTGCGAGTCCTGGGGCACGCACAAGAGTGTCTTCTTTCTTGGACTGACGATCTTGATCGGCTTCAGCATCTTGATGTCGTCATCGAGGTCACGGAGCAGTTGACTCATGCGGCTGCTGCTGCGAGCTCCTCCCGGCGAGCGACCGCCAGCGCCGCCGTTCGCGCGCTCACCGTGGTGCGCTGACGCAGACGGCCCGAGGGCAATGAGCACCCCGACATCCGCTGAACGATCGTCGCGCGGGTTTGCGGTGGAGATGGGAGAGGCGCCAGGCAGCACCGACGTCGGTGGGACCCGCCGCGGTAGAGGGCTTCTGTCCACGCCGCCACCGGAACCAGGTGGTCGCAAGACGGATGTCGGAGGTGACGTGTAGGGCAACGCTGTAGCAGCAGATGGGTGCCGAGCAGCAGATTCTCCATGAAGAACGTCATCCGCTGTAGTCGCAGAGTCTTCTACTAGTTGTCCGTACGCGTTGTAGTTCGGGCCAGGGTCGTTCTCCAGTAGCACGATGTTGTTCATGTACGTCGGGCCTGGGCCGAAGGTGCTCATAATCCTGAAGCGCACGTATTGGTGGTCTTGCGGGATTGCATGCGGAAGCTTCCACACCTGAGTACCAGCCCCGGGTAGTGCTTGGCACACAAGGAGGGCGCGCATCGTGTCTGGCGATGCACCAGAGGCGATCTCAACCAAGTGGGGATTGGTAAGGTAGTCGTGCCACACATGCCACCCGGCGTACTGCAGCGGCGGATGGGATGGGGAGAGAGACACCGTCACGTGTTGCGGGGCGTCGCCGGTGATCCAAAGCTGGTCCTCGCGGAGCTTCAGCAGGTTGGAGGCGATGCTGGCGACGTGCACCGCCTCGTGAGATACCTCGGCGATGTGAGCTCCATTCTCCTCAAGAGTCCAGTTGACGTCTGACATGAGCAGCGACCAAGAAAACCGCCCACCTGTGAACAGCAAAAGCAAGCCAAAGAGTTACGCCTCCCGAGCACGGTGAAGGGAGAGCGCAAAGGCCCCAACGCAGGGCGCGCGACACGCAGCGCGTCGAAGGTGCCGAGAACAGAGCTGCGCCGCTTCCGCCGCCGCGAGTGTGTGTTTGAAGGGATAGGTGGATGTAGACGACCTGAGAGAGGCGGGGCGTTGGGAGGGGAGGGGGAGCACAATAGCGAGATGTAGGCACCGACGACGGTGGTGGGGCTGGAAGAGGAGGAGGGCGGGCGGAATGCGTTGGGGGCACCAGGCACTCGCTGCTGTTTCTTCTGCTTTCACAACGACGCTTCGCCTCGCATGCACACTTGATCGCCTCTATAAATATGCGTGAGCGTCGATGCGTCCGTGGAAGAGGGAAAGTGACGCGGAGCACAAAAGTGAAAAAAACGACACGGCGCGCGCTCGTGCTGAGGTGTGATGAACGGCGAGAAGAAGAGCGGGAAAGAGAATCATCCGATGGGACGGCACAAGGTCAGCGGTAGCACACCTCGTCCGCGAGTCCGTGTGCACGTGTTTGAGTGCGCGGCAAGGGTTTCGGCAAGGAGGCGGGGAGGGGGAGAGCGGAGACAATGGAAAAAGCAAACGACTAGGAGAAGTCGTGAAGCAGGGGGTGTCTTTGAGTGACTGCCTCAGGAGCGGCGATGGGAGAAGGGGGGGAGGGGGACACGCGAGTGGCGACTCGCAGGCAGACACGTGCCGTCTAAGTCGGTGTGTCAAAGAGACGGTGGAAAGGTGGGTGGGTGCCGAGTCGTTGCCGCACTTCAACACACACTGCAGCATGCGAGTCTACTCCACAAGCACACCCTCAGCCCTTCCCAGGATTCAGGGAGGCAAACAACAGGTGCACTCCTCGGTGCCGAAGGCGACTCATGCGTCGCCGTGCTCTCCTTCCACTCCCTCCCCCCCCTCCCCCAAAAAAGGAGATTGCGAAGAGCGGCACACCCCTCAGAGGTGTGTTGTGTGCAGCAGTAAGAGAAGAGAGGTGGGAGGGGGGGGGGCATGGAGAAATGCGTACACCTCTCCGAACTTGCTGAGCGTGTGCTGTATCGGAACTCTTTGTTTTTTTTTTGGTTTGGTGACGTGTACAATTCTTATCGTGCTGAGTGGGTTCAGTGGATGCCGCCCTCTCGGTGCAAACAAAAGGAAAACCGTATAAGGCTCGACGGAGCAGAGAGGCCCCTGTATGGCCGAGATGAGGCCCGAGAGGAAGACGGCGACCGAGGAGCGAGAGTGAGGTACACGTGAGAGGGCTAAAGAGAAGGTGAAGCCGGGAGACGGCGGCTCCACCGCGGAGGGCGAGGGTGGGGTCGGGGTTGGGCAATAAATGCAAACAAACATAAAAGAATTACGCGCGCGAAACGAAGATGACCCTCCCCCTTTGGTAGCAAGGAGAGATGCGATGTTGATCCGGAGTCGCCGCAGCGCCTCAGCTGTATGTACATGTGCACGTGCGTGTGAAGGGGAGAGGCGGTTCATAAGCTTCACATCGAGAAACGGAGAAAAAGAGTGATTGAAGGTAGCAGAAGCGAAGAGATCGGAAGTGGGGGAAGGGGGAGGGGAAGGGACGGGTGCAAGGACAAACACAACGGCAAACAGCAGGTCAACCAAGTAAAACAAAGACAGGGGGGCGGGGGTGAATTGGCAAGACAGAAAAGCAAAGTCTGAGCCGCATCAGGAGGGAGAGGGGCCTGTAGTGCCGGCCCCCTACCCCGATGCGCCCAGATGTGCGTAACGAGCTGCCTTACCTCAACTCCCGCCCCACCGGTCACTACCGCCTGCCTTTCCACAACACTGCGGCACTCATTCGCCCGCCTCTGCAGCCGTTTGCCCTTGGTGAATGTAAAGCTGGTGCGTCAACGCTGAGAAACGCAAGCGAGGTGGAGGTAGATGATGATGGGGGAGGATGAGGGGATTTACCGAAGCGAACGCTTGCGTGTGTGTGTGTGTGTGTGTGCGTGTGTCGGAGGGCGTACGTGAAGGGTGTGTGCATGTCACCGAGGACAAGCGCGAGAACGCAAAAATAAATAATAAGGATGACATGTATATCACGGAAATCGTCCTTTACCACACGCACAGACCGGCCGACGGCTTTCTCTCGCTCCTTCCCGAGTGCGTGTGTGTGTGTGTGTATGTGCTTCAACTGGGACACGGCTGACGTGGTGGGGAAGCCAGAGCCGAGAAACGCATCGTGAACGAAAAAAAGAGAGACAAGAGGGCAACACAGACTGAGAGAGCGCATGTGCCACGGTCTGCTAGCCAGTGGCGAGACACACGTTCAGCGGCACCGTGCTTATACAAACACGCGGCAGCGGCGGCGGCCAACGCAGACCTTCCATTGGATAGACGCCACACTTAAGATGGCAGTGACGTCACTAACCGCCACCCTCCAAATCCTCCCCCCACCTCCGACAGTCGCGCCAGGTTCTCAAACGGCGTAGGCGCGGCGCTTCGGCAAATGAATGTGGTTCATGCCTAGTTCCATCTGCGATGGAGAGCGCGCCGAAGTGGCAGCAGGTGCCGGCACTGCCGCTGCGGCCCCGGTGACTGACGTTCCGCCAATGCTTATCCTGCTGGCAGGACGAGCCAGAGAGACGGTGGCGGCGTAGTAGGCCACGTAGCCCTCCAGTGTCTTGCCATGCTGGGGGATGGGAGAGATGCAGGTGGACGCAAGAGCTGTCGAGTTCGGCGCAAACACCGGTGGCGAAGCCAGCGTCTGCGCCCCGTGCGCCGTCCCTGGCAAGGGTTTATAGGATGGCACGGCGTGAAACCAGCGATCCCGCACCACGGGGAGAGTCGGCCATGCTGCCGCCGAGGCAGCTTCAGAAGACGATGCAATTAGCGGAAGCCGCTGTGCTGATCTCATCGAGGCAGGTGCCGGCTTGGCGCTGCGTATGCCCCGCGGCGGCGGCACCACCGCCACCGGGTCGCGCACAATCCGCAGCATCAGCGGATCGGCAGCGCCGGCCACCCCGTCGTAGCACGCCAGCAAGGCGGGGTCCACGGTAGCTTCTGCAGGCATTGCCTTACCAGCACCTTGCGCAGTGGCTGCCTCGCGGAGTCGCCGTAAGCTGCGCGTCCGGCCGTCCTGGGCCTGCCTCGCCGATGCGCTTGCCTGCGTCTCGTCCCCGCGCGACGAACTGTCCTGGGTCGCGTTTGCCCCGGTACGACTGGTCTGCGCGATCTTCTGCTTTGAAAGCTGCAGCGCAGCCCCACGTGTCGTCTGCCTGGCAGAAACAGGGACGAGTAGGCGGGCCTTTCCATTTCCTTCCTTGATGACAGCCGTCACCGCGACGGCTTGCGTAGCCGACTTCGTTGGGCCAGTGCTCCGCGTGAGAGTCGAGTGCTGCGTCCCCACCTCCACCACCCCGGTCTCCTCGCCGCTGGTCCCCGCAGTCGAACTGGAAGGTGCGGGCTGGGCCGCCTTCCTGTCACCGCCACGCCGGATGGTGCCCTTGGTCCGCGGCGCGCCGCTGCCCTTCGCGGCGGTGACCGCTGCTGCCATCACTGCTTCCCCGTGATGAGTGTAGATGCTCATCGGTGGCAGCTTTGTGTGCGGGAGAGTGGGCAGCTGCAGGTCCTCCTTCTGCGCGTGCCGCAAACCGTTCAAGATCGACAGCTGTACCGGCTTCGTACAGCTGTTGTACACGAGGCGCAGCATACGGGTTGGAATGGCCCACATCTCCACCGTCGTCACCGACTCCCAGCCGTTCGGCCACTTGTCCAACAGAAGGGCCTCCCAGCTACCTCCCAAAGTTGCGACGAAGCGGCGGGCCGGCTGCACCGGCAGCGCCGGATTAATGTCTTCGGACTCGTCGGGGTAGACGAGGGGTGCCGAATCGAGCATCAGTAGGTACTGCTGCTGCGCCGAGATCACAGGGGCAGAGCCTGTGCTGAATATCTCGCCTGCCTTCACGTTCGCGACGTTGTTCGAGGACGGCACTGTGGCCGAAAATGCAGACAAGAGCGGCGCATCGCGGAAGGAGAAGTTCCACTCCACCGCATCCTCCGCCGCCGCCTCCCTGTCGGCCGGGACGTCGGAGAGAGTGTTCTGGAAGCTCCATCGCATGGCGCCATACTCGCAACTCCTGCTTTGAGAGCCCAGTCTGGCAGTGGCATTCGCAGGAGCAAGAGCAGTGATAGAGGTGGGAACCGTGTCACGATCCATGGCGTGCCCTGACTTCGGACCCTGAGTACCATGATGCCGATCCACCTTGCCGCTTCTAACGTGTGTGTTGGTGCCACTGTCCTCACCCGGAGTGCCATCCGGGTTTTCCACCTCGCACGACGCCGGCACCTCGAGGGGCTTGGTGGCCTTCTGGTTGTAGTGCCGCGGATCACGGACGCTGCCGCTCACGATAATGAGAAGATCAGAGATGTGCTGCCCCGGATCACACAACGAGACGGAGCGGCCTATCACGCGTGGCCGTGCGTGCTGCACGAGCTCCTCTCGCTTCTCGGCCGGGAAGCGCTGCAACAGTGGTACATAGGCGAGACACTCGAGGTGAAGGCGCATGTTTTCCTGCCGTTGTCGCATCAGTTGCCCGCGCAGCTGTGCGTAGAATAGCGGGTCGTCGAGCAGCGCGTTCACGAACCGCTCGCCAGATACCTTGAAAAAGAGTGCGACACGGCTGCTGACGGTGCAGGTGTACGGCTGCACCCCCGGGACCAAGTGCGGCTCTTCACCGAGCATGAGGTAGCGACCCACAACGTTGAGCGCGGTGAAGGAGTTGGTGCCCAGACGCTGCGCAACGCCGTCATCTCCGTACGTTCCCGCTGCACCTTTTGTCCGCCGCAGCACTGTTCCCTCGAGCATGCAGTACACGTCGCCGGCAACGTCACCGTGGGAGAAGATGGTCTCGCCGCGGACCTTCACAACAGGAGTGAAATCGCTCAGGTAGGAGGACATGCGCTTCGTGAGCTTGCGGTAAATGGGGATAGACCCGTAGCACTTGGCAGGGTGGTACCACTGCTGCAGCCACCACAGATTGTGCTGTCGAAGTGCCTCCTTGTACTTGTCAAGCATCGTGCGGTCCGCGAACGAACGAAAGATCGCCTCAAACTCCTCAACACGCAGCACCCACACGATGCACTGCGACAACGCGCGGTAGGTGCTAGCGAAGAGAGCGCTGCCGCCAAACACGCCGCCAAAGGAGGAGCCGGCCATGATCACTTCCTTGATCGGTCGGGACGCAGCGCCGCCGCCAATGATCCGTTGATGATGTCGCACATTACCATCCGCGGCGGTCGCCCCGTCAGCTGGCTCGGGGCCGTCGCCAGCCTTCCCCCAACGCTCTGTGCACACTTCGCACTTGCCTGAGATCAGGAAGTACATGGCCTTCTGGCTAGAGTCGCCGGCCCTTGCGATGATGTCGCCTGGCAGGAAGCGTTCCCGCGTCATAGTCTCGGCGAAAGATTGGAGGAGAGTGGCGTTGTGCAGAGAGTCAAAGAAGGCGTCGTGGTCGCGGAGATAGGTGCCTTGCGGTACAGCGCCGGCATCGTCGAGCAGCCCGCCTCGGCTGGTGGCATCGCCACTGCCGGTGCTCGCGCTGCGTTTTAAGCGAGCACTGTTGGGAACCACCGACCCCGTCTCGCGCTTGCGCCTTAACAGCGTGGGCAAAAGGTGGCGCTCTAGCACTCGGCGCAGCCGCTGGCGGCGGAAGCGGACCTCCATCGCTCGGTGTGACAGGGCCGTCACAACCACCACCTCCCACATCGCGGCCCGCTTCATGGCGCACGCCATCTGCACCATGCTGCTGCCCCCTACGAATGTGAGCGTGCGCGCAGCAACATCTGCTGCGGTGGACAACGAACTGCGTCCACTGCCATACGCGCCAGGACCGCCGGCAGAGGCAACGCGAATGCTGCCTTGACTCAGCTCTAGCACGGACCGCGATTCCTCCAGCGCCTCCCGCAGGGCTGCCGAAGAGTCGGGTACCACGCTTATGCTCATTGCACGCTGGCGTAGCCCGTCATCCTGCAGGATGGGGACAATGCCTCCGGTGACGTCGACACCCCCAAGCCGGCCGTGCGACGGCAAACAGAATGAACCACTAGCGACGTGCGTGCTCTGCCGGTGGGCCAGGTTGAGGGAGTTTTCGAAGGCGGTGCCGCTGACACGCATGCTGGGATAGAAGGAGCACATCTGGATCGCCCGCCACACCTCGGTGTTCGCCTCAGCGCAGCTTATCAACGCGCCCCAGCCGTTTGCCCCGGACATCGCCATCAGCGGAGCAATGTTCGAGCTGGGAAGAAAACTGCTAGAACGACGATGACGTCGCTTGCTGGCGGAGTGGATGGATGCGGACTGACGGCGTGCTTCCTGCTGAGCGCGAGACATGCATAGTGGCAGCGCCGACCCGTGCCGTGACATCTTTCGCACCACCTCGCTGGGGTAGATCGAGGGCGTGCGCTGCTGCGAATCTTCCGTGGCGGTCTTCGCCTCGCTAGGCGTCGTGGCAGCGCTCATTTTCTTCCTTGGCAACGTTTTGTGTTCTCTTTTTTGTGTGTGTGTGCTTGACTATTGGCTGTCTAGTGCAAACCGCCAGCGCAGAGAGCGAGCGAGCGCGTGTGCAACGAAGCAGTATGGACTACGTTCGTATACGGTGCAGAGAAACGTCCCAGCTCATGCGTGCGGGTGTGCCTCTTGGGGAAAGGGGGAGGGGAAGGAGGGCGCGAAACAAAGTACCGTGCCCGCGCCAAACGTTAGATCGCGCGGAGGGGCGAGTGAGAGGAGGTGCGCGGCTTGACACCTGTCTGGGTCTCTGGATCTTGCACGTGTTGATGTACGACAGACTGCGCAATGAGAGCCACCGCCACCGTATCAAATCGCGAGCAGCACCAAAAGTAAAACGTTCAGGTACCCATGTAAACAAGAAGAGGAAAGACGTTGCAGAAGGAAGTGGTGAGAGGCTGAGGCTGCCGTCATGGCAGGGGAGAGGGCGAGGACGAGAGGGCACAAAGGGCAGGCATGCTGTCATTCCTGCCGTGGCTCTCCTTATCCCTGTGTGTCTGGTGATGCAGGAACGAAAAAAAAACGGTCGACGCCACCGCCGCATGAGGTGGCGGTGGCGTGAAAAAAAAAAAGGAAAGGTGTGCGTAGCCTCGTACACGTGCACGCGCGCTCCCTCTACGGCGCACATGCGTGCCCTGCTCATTGGCGATGCACTTTTCGTTTTTTTCGTTCTTTAAAGGGAAATGGAGGGGGTGGGGGTGGGGGTGATGGCCTCTGCGGAGACACGCCCGCCTGCCCGGACCTGCGCGGAGAGGGTCATCCTCTTCGGAACAACAGACATAGAAAGACCCCATAGTGCCCCGCGGAAGGAGAGAGAAGAAACAAGGCAACCACACACACACACACACACACACACGCTCAAAGGATGGGGGAGGGCGGGCAGAGGGCGGAGGGGGGGGGCAAACGTGCACCATCACACACAAACGCGCGCACCCAACGATCTTGGCACCGGCACATCTACTGCGCATCGTCCCCACCACCACCACCATCACCACCATTCGCGCACCCGCACATACAAGGGGAGAGAGGGAGACGGCTCACCACACATACATTTGGTTTCCTTTGCGGTGATGGAGGAGGCGGAGGATACAAGAGAAGCACGAGGTGCCACAGAGTCAGAAAGACAGATGCACCACATGCGCGAAGACGACAAGGGCGCTCGGGTGGAAGAGGGGAGGGGGGCAAGATGCGACTGCACGTCGGCGTGCCCTCTGAAACATACACTGTTGTCCCCTTCCCCTTTCTCCAGAGCCACTCTCCTTCCCTCTGAGGTGCAAACGGCCACAACAATACAGACACGACATTCGACAGAGGTGCTGCCGTGCATCGCGACGGCCCACATCCTCTACAGGCCGTCCTCAAAGTTCACGTTGTCCATCCCAGTGGACTCATCCTGGATGGCACGCTCCAGCTCATCACGCTCCGCCTTCGCCTCCTTACGCCGCTCCTCGATAATCTCGGGGTCTGTCACGTCGTAGCGCATGGCGCGCTTGGCGTCGTTGTGCGTCAAGTTTAAGAACTG
This sequence comes from Leishmania major strain Friedlin, assembly GCF_000002725.2. Taxonomy (NCBI): domain Eukaryota; phylum Euglenozoa; class Kinetoplastea; order Trypanosomatida; family Trypanosomatidae; genus Leishmania; species Leishmania major. The sequence continues at coordinate 606,998 of NC_007268.2, read as the reverse complement.
GATGCGGCGCTGCAGCGCGTAAAGCGGCTCAGAAGTGGAGTAGACGTCGATGCTGTCACTCGAAATGAGCTCGCCCTTTTCATTGTCTAGAACGGCGTCAATCACGCCATCATGGATGGCCTTGGAGAGGATGTACTCAGCGTCCGCCACGTTGCTCATGGCCAGCTTTGAGCAGACGTCGGAGATGCTGATGCGACTGTATGCCTGGCAGATGCGGCGCAGACCCGTTTTAATGACGTGCTGGTGGACACGCAAGATGAGGGAGTGGGTGCGGTCATGTTCGAAGGTCACCTGGTGCTCGCGCAGCACCGTCATGAAGCGGTCCACCTGACCAAAGCGCACGCACGAGGCCAGTTGTAAGTACGGCGCAAGACTGTCGCGCATGTCCTTGGCTAGGAAGTCAGAGCGTGGCGGAATCTCTCCAAGAAGCAGCTGCACGACCAAAGATAGCTTCGTCGCGGCAATGCGAAAGCCGAACGCGCGCTCCGGTGCCTTACGTAGTGCTTGCTGCAGACACTGATGCGCGTCGACGTACTCGAGCCGAAGCGCACGCGTGAGACCGACGTAGTAAAAGTAGCGAGCTGCCTGGTTGTTCGCGCGATGCGGCAGGGTGATGTTACATGTAGCGATGAACGCCTCCGCCTGCTCGTGCTGGTGCGTGCTGGTGAGGAAGGCGAGAATATCGTTGAGCACAATCTCCATGCCGAGCTCGTCGTGGCGCACACACACGGCACGGTAAAGGGTCATGAGGCGCGTCAACTGCTCCGCCTCGGCGCGCTTCGTGGCAGCCGTGGCATTGATGGGCGTCTTGGCGGCAGCGAGAGGCATGATAAGGCGTGGCAAGCCGAACGAAACGGAGAGGGAAAGAAGCGAGGCAGAGGGAGCAGGAGCACACACCGGAAGTGTGCAATGATGCGCTTTATGCTTCCACACACACACACACTTGACGTCGAACTCCTTCGATAGGTTTTCCTTACTTGATGTAGTTTCTGACGGCCTCACCAACTCGCCCAAGTGCGTCTGCTGCGGCAAAGCCAGTGGCGAGAAAGGGGGAACGTATACGAACAGCACTAACGCACGCCAGCGCGCGCACCACGCGGAGGGCAAGAAGGCACGGATAGCGATGGTAGAACACGGGAGCGAGATGGGCAAGATGCACACAAAGACACAGACACAGACAGGGAGAGGGGCGATGTGGATATGGGTAGTAAGCAAAGACCTCTCTGAGCCTGCGTGGTATGTCAAGCTTGCAGACGATGATGTACGTGCTTTCCGAGCGGGCCTTCTTTATTGAGTAAGGGGGATGGGGTAGGTATAACAAGCGATGTTACTACGAGGAAGCTGCCATGCATCAGTAACGAGGGGCGCCGTGCCATCAGAGACGGCGTACGCACGAGTTCGCGAAACGGACCCGCGTACAGGTTTTTTAAATAGACAAAGTGTCCGAGAAACAATGAACAGAGAGGGCAGACGGAAGAACGACCGGTGTGGGGAGCGTGGATTGTGAGGAGCGGGGTGCTTTCTTGAAACAGAGCAGGGGCGCCTACGACACGCACACACACACACACACAGACACGTAGGTATTCATTGAGGCTATACGGCAGGTGGGCTTGCTTCCGTGAAAGAGGGATGAGAGCAACAAGTGAGAGGGCGCATCGCGCACACGCTGGCGTCTCGCATATTGTCTTTGCGCTCACTAATGGCACCAGTTGTCTGGGTTTTCCTCTATAGCTGCTGCCCATACCGAGGTGCCGCCGCCGTTCTGCCTCGACTTCTCCACTCCTCGCTCGATTTGATCCGCATATGGCAAGCGACCTCGCGCAACAATTTTGGCAAGAAAACGAGGAGGCGAGACCTGTCTGCCACTGTCGCTCACATACGGTTTCGCCATATGGGATGATCCTGCTGCCACCTCACGTAAGCCGCCCCCTCTTCCTCCTCCCCGCGCGCACGCGCGTCTGTCCTTTTGATGTTGCGTTCGGTTTCGCGTTTTTTCCTTTTTCCTTTCTCTCTCTCCCTCTCACTGTGTTGTTTTATTTACGTCCACGCCAAAAAAGGGCTTTGTAGAGGTGGCTTAGCACAACATCGCCGATTAAACGTAAGACAAGACGCCATCCGCGCACACATGCTCAGACGCAGGGGCAGCCTTCACGCCGAAAAAAGAGAACAACAGCAACAAGAACGGGCTGGTCAGAGGGGGACACGATTTCCACACCGACCGTCATCGGGGCTGTCAGCCGCGCGTGAGGGGAGGAGAAACGGAATCAGCGCAGCGCCGCCTCTACAAATACGCGCGCAGATGCAGGGAAGCATGCTTGCGCTCGAGCACAACAAAACAGGCGACAAACCGAAAACTCATCGAGGAGCGCGCGTCGCCGACTCGCCACAGAACACGGAGGAGCAGTGGCACGTTGTTACACAGTGTAAAACAACATCGCAACGAGCAGGGCCAAAGCCGGAGAGTTGAGTGCGCACAACAGCGCTGTCCGGTAGTGCCCCTAGTAGCGGCCACGCTTGAAGCCGTCGCCACGCTGGCCGCGAGAAGAAACGCGGCCGCGCAGGCGGCCGCGGCCATATGGAGAGGCGCCACCAGTGCGGCCAGCACCGCCACGGCCACGGCCGAAACCGGAGCTGCTGCCACTACCACCAGCCGACCGCCCCTCGAGCCAATCGAGTTCACGCTTGCGCTTCTTCGACATCTCCTTTGCGTTCGCCTCGATGAGCTCGCCAAACTCGCCGCCCTCGTCCGCCATGGCGGCGGACGCGGCAACGCTGCCGCCCAGCGCATCCTCATTGTCCTCTCTATCCTCCTCCTCCTCCACTTCCTCGTCGTCGAACTCGGCGTCGTAGGCTGCCTCGTCATCCAGGCCCCACTCGAGGCCGTTGTCGCTCGCCTCGGCGTCGAAGTCGTCCAGGCCATCATCGCTGGCGTCGTCGCCGTCGCCCGCCAGGCCATCTGTGCTGCCCTGCCCGTCGCGCTCTCCCTCGCCGGACACCTCCTCGTCTTTGCCCTTGGCTGCTGCGCGCTTTGGTGCCGCTGCTGCCTTCTTGGTACCGCATGATGCGGCCGCCGCGCTTGCCGTTCCCACGGGGTCGGCCAGCGTGCCAGAGGGGCCGAAGAGAGCCGCGTCGAGGTTGGTGACGCGCATCGCCACGTCGGCCTCGCCACTTGTATCGCCCCAGGTGGAGCGCACCTGCGACAAGCCTTCGAGGAAGCGCTGACGCTGCACGGCGTACCGGTGCAGAAAGAGCGCCGCCACGTCCACGTCCTGCGCGCTGGCGTTGATGAAGTACGGGTCGGACGTGCTGGGCAGGCTCGCCTTGTGCGCCGTGCGGTGGAAGACGGAAATGCCCGTAGTTGTGTTGCTGGCCTTCGCGTCGTCGTCGTCCTTTGCGTTGGACCTCGCGTCAACGAACATGTTGAGAAAGTTGAGCGGCGTCATGTCATCCAGCGGGTGCACGTCAAAGACGATGTCCTCGCCAAAGAGCAGCAGTATGGAGAGCTTGACGACAGACGGGTGCGAGTGACGCGAGAGCATGTTAAGCGTCCAAATACACTCGCCGGCCGCGTTCGCGAAGAGCGGCTCACGAGCCTTGGGGTCGTAGTTGCAACCGGCGGAGGCGGCGCTGGCAGTGCCAGTGCTGTTTCCGGCCTTCCCCTTTTGCGCCAGCGCAGCAGGCGCGGCGGGGAGGTTCGCGTGCGCCTTGAGCATATTGCGCACGTGCGGGTGAGCCTGCGACATCTCGCCGACCAGTAAGAGCACTGCGCATATCATGGCGTCGTTGAAGAAGACGGCGCGCTGCAGCAGCCGGTGAACAAAGGCGGCCACGCGCGCCTTCGACTTGTCGGCGCGCATTGCCTTGTGCAAGAGGGAGAAAAAGTTGGTGAGCTGTGCCGACTGCGGTATCTGCTTCGGCGAGAGCAACAGCAGTCCGTAGAGGGTTCGGTACCAGCGATTTAGGAACGACTCCGCCGTGCCTTTGTTGAAGGCGAGAAGCTGCAGAAGCGTAAGTGTGGCCACGCGCTGTTGGAAGTTGCCAGTATTGGCGAGAATGAAAAGAGCGTTGAGGTGCTCCTCCAGCGGGGCCAGGTCGACGCCAGCGTACGGGAAGGCACGGCGCAGCCCGACGATGATGGCCGTCGTCACTGTGGAGTCGACGTTGCCGGTGAGGGCAAGCTGGCGGAAGAGGCTAAGGTATGTCTGAACGCACTTGAGGGCTAGCTTACGCTCCTCCTTGCTGAAGACGAGCTGGTTCATGACATTGGCGGCGTAGCGCATCGTCCGCAGCGGGCAGTTCTTCATGAAGATGATCTTCTCCAACTCCGTAAACAGCATCGACTGGTGCGTGGACGACTCGGAGAGAAGCTTCAGCAAGTGATGATACGCCTTGTGTGCGACGCTGGAGACGGGGTCACCTAGCTTGTCGATCATCATCGCCATGGCCGCGCTGCGGCCCTCGGCGACGGAGCAGAGCAGCTTACCCACAACGTCCAGCCACGTATCGCGGCGCTGCACAATGCGGTCCTTCAGCATGGACTCGCTCAAGGCAAGAAACTGGGCATAAGTGCGCTTCAGGTAGTCCTCAAGGTACCAGTAGACGAGCGTGGTCTTGCGCGCCACCTCGTCCGTGGGCAGTGTGGCGAAGTACTGGGAAACAAAGCGCTTCAGCGGGCGGGGCGGCAACAACTTCGGCCACACAGCCGCCAGCGCCTTGAGTGCCGCCTCGTAGTGGTGCGTGTCTGTGCGCGCCGTGTCAAAGAGCAGAGTGAACCCGTCCAGGTAAAACATGAAGTCTGTATCCGCCAGCTTCACCGCGGCGGTGGCGATCTTATCGGACGTCGTACCGCGACTCATAAACTGCGAGCTGTACCAGCGGCCGCGGTCCATCTGCGCCGCCTTGCCCTCACCATCGAGGATGGACTGCGCCTCCTCGTAGTACGCGTCCATCTGCTCCTTGGTGACGGTGAAGGTGGCCACATCGCGCAGACTGCAGGTGCGCAGCGGCAGTGGAACCATGAACCACTTCTTGTGAAGGTCGAGTACAGAAGACGAGCTCATGTTTCTCGTCGCTGTGCTTTCTGCTTTGTGTGCTGCTAGTCTCCCTTCCAGTTGGGGAGGAGGACGGGTATACCAAAGACGGGGTGACACGAGCACGGGGTGCAGTGGAAGAGGGACTGTTATGCGGTCGCCATGTTGTTTTACGCGGCGAAGCGACGAAACGGAAAGAGAGGGAGACACAACCGAAAAAGACGAGCGAACGAAAAAAAAGAGGGGAAGTGCGGAAGCGGAGGATGCGAGGAGGTGCGTGTGTGTGTGTGTCTGGAGATCAACAGCGTTGGAGCGGCACACACACAAACACAAGCACACAGAGACACGGACATTCAGGAATGCGCCCACAAAGACACAAGAGGGCGAGAGCGAGAGCAGCCACGATAGACGTCATCCCACCTCCCGACAAGGTGCGCTCAATGACAGAGAGAACATTCAAAAGGGCTCGATACACGTGGCGCCTGCTCGCGCGGATGGAGCGACGAGGTGGCAACGTAACGGCACGAGGTTTTGTCCAGTTCCAAGGCGTCGCCGTGAAGCTGCAGTTGCTGCCCCGTTCGATCATCAGTTCTTTCCTGTGTTTTTTTCTTCGGGTTGTTGCTACCCGTCGAAGTCAGTTTGGCAGAGCGAAGATCGAAAATAGAAGAGAGGCGATCTGCCATCTCGTGCTCGCTCTGGTAAAGTAGCCCCGTCAACACCACCCATACGCTGCCATTCGTCCGCCGCCCTCCCCGTTGCCTGACGCACACACACGGAAAACGCGCGTGCACATCATTTTGTCAAAAGCAGCGAGGAGAGGAAGGGATTCTAACACGCACAAAGAGCGGCGACCGCGACTCGCCTTCTAAGGAGTCCGTAACACTTGCCGTCGCGCCACCGGCGAATCCGGCAAGTACAACGAACGGGAAAACACGCGTGTCTCGCAGCCTCTTTAAACGCACACATGCGCCGTCACACGCACACGCCGCCCTCCATACAAGGCCGAATAAAGCAGCTGATGCTCGCCTTCGACGTCCTTCCTGCTCTTTTCCTTGACCTCGGGAAGCACAGCAACGTGAGATGGCGAATTGACTTGCTTGTACGCATTTTCGTGAGTGTGCGTGCATGTATGTGCGCGCGCACTCACGAAAAGGAAATGAAGTGATCTCAGCAGCCTCCACGCGAGTTTCCATCGATGCCTTGTTGCCGTACCAACCCGCGTCCACTCTCTGCCACGTAACATGAGCGTAGCGGCACTCGACCCCCGGCCCGGCCACGGGCCCCATCCACGTAGTGCCGAGCAGACGTAGACACGCGCGCATTGCAGCAGTGTGCACCCGACTCAGCCATCTGAGCACGGCCTCTGCCCCAAACCTCTGCCCTCAACCCATGCTTCGCAGGCAGCCGCACAGCCGCTCCCCCGCCACGCTGGTCGCCACCCCTGGTGCATCCGCCTCGGGGGCGGCACGCAGGCTGCGTACCACCAGTGGCCAGCGCGAGGGCCGGATGGGATGCGTTCGAGTCGCCATGACGCTCTGCCTAGCACATGGGTGGCACAAGCGTGTTCGCTGTCGCAGGTCGCTCCCACGCCACGCCATCCAGGGCCTGGCCGCCGACATCCGTAGCAATGAGTCGCTCTCACCTCCCCACGTCGCGGGTGCCTGACCCTGTCATCACCAGAAGGGGTTCGGCATTCGGCAGGGAATGGGGGAATGGGGGGATGGAGAGAGGGGGAGGCGGCTTGGCTTCCTCATCAAGGGAGGAGGAGGAGAGGGGAGTACTGGGCACTGCGGTGCCCACCCTCCTCACTCCACCCCCCCCACTCGCATTCATCCGGGGCGAGCTTTTGCCAGTGAGATGGAAGGAGCGGCAGCGGCAGCGACAAAAGGGGAAGCCCATCCACAACCACCACCGTAAGGGCAAAGCCGAATGAAACAGAGGAAATCAAAAAGGAGGAGACGACGCAAC